>NC_053397.1:66202362-66526261 GCF_905171765.1 Bufo bufo | reverse complement strand
GTCTCACAATGGAGCAGATGACAAGGAGCGGTTGAAGATGACAAGGACACTGTACTGTTTGAGGATACGTACTGGCTGTCACAAAGAAGACCAGGAGATGGAGGACAGACTTGTTCTAATTGGGAATGCTGGCCATTTCTATTTTAATATGGGATGGCCTGGTACCTTTGTTTGTAATTGGACGCCAATAGCTTATTTTATTCATACAGATCTTAAACACAGCTGTGGTTTATGTGCTAGCCTTGTGAAGAAAAAAATTCCACTTGGGAGTTGCTTGCACAAAGCTAGAGGCAGCAGTGTTTGACCTAGGTTTAGGATGTTGTGCACCATTAGTGGCATCAGCAGTTCCCAAGCTGACCACAATATAAGCATATCCGTTCTTTTGGAGGTTTTGTCTGTACATTGCCTCCACCCTTTATTGCCACAGTGGCCACTATCTGTCTCCCCAAATGTCTCCTCCTTATCAACCCAAACCAGCCCAGTTCTGTCTGCCACACAATCATCATCATAGTCCTCACCTGCCCCACAACTTTTATCAGACTGTGATAAATCATGATGGGCTCCTTGGTTCCCCTCCCGATTCCCTGCTCAGCATTTGCTCAGAGTGCCACTTTCCCTACCACTGTCCCTACCACCACCATGGCTACCAAGTGCCATCACCACTATCCCCAACACAGCCTACCCCTGAACCTACTCCTCATGGTAGTCCAAATGCTGACTGATTTCACACATGTCATCAACAGAGAGAATCTCTTGGTATCTTCCATAGCATGTGGTAGGGTTTTTTTGCAACTGAAAGGATTCTCTGGGGCTGCAATGAGGAATAGCTGGAAGAAAGACTTGACCCCTGGCTCCAAGGCATGGTGTCAGACTCAGAGGTGACCTCTATGTCATCCTGCTTTGACTGAGAGGAGGAGTGGGCCATTTAGTCCACATTATCTTCCTCAGTGTTCTGAATAAAAAGGCTGTGCCTTTCGGAAGCCAGGGAAAACTATGGCCTACCACTACTACTGCCTTGATTGCTGCTTCTTTTACCCTCCACACCACCAATATAATGATCCAGGATAGGCCATTAATTGATTTCTGTCTACTGTTTTATTTGCTTTTAGAATTGCAGATTCAAAAAGACCCTTCTTTATTGTTAAGACACACATTGCAAACTTGTAATGCGAAGGGGGTTAAACTTCTTTTAAATATAACTTATCTCCCAGAGAAGCCCACATACAGGTACATCAATGAAGAAAAAAAAGTTATGACTCTTGGAATGCAGCAACAATTTTAAATTGTATTATAAATAATTCAAGCTGTGAGAAGTGTGACCAGCTATAAGCATTTTATTACAGTATAGATATGTAAACTATCTCTCATTCCAAAAAAGAAAAGATATCTGTGCCTCTAGAGCTGCCTGTTGGAAGGCAGCTATCCTATAAGTCAAAAAAGGGAATTTATCATTCACCCTATGCCAATTATCTGGCGAAAAAAGTTGCAGACCCCATGTTGGAGGTGTGGGTGTAGCGAGGGAGGGGGTGGGCCAGCAGTCCCAGTACATTTGTCTTCTATTGCCAAATTATGACTGAAATCTAAGGCAGCTTGGAGCTGCAATTGATTTCAATGTATTTATTTTACTCATCTATATGGTGCTGACATATTCTGTAGTGCTTCAGAGACATTAATTTAGGCACAAGTACTGCCAGAGGATGTGCCTAATTTCTAACAAGACCTGCGACTTGGTATACTGTAAATTAAGTGCATCTGTAGTGTCCCACTAAGTAAATGTGGGCACTACACAAGGGTCAATTGGGCCACGTTGTTCTCCACCTCCTGTGGAACAGTGGCATTGTATTTTACATTACATTTTCAATGTATATTGCTATGTTTTAGGTGTATTTTCCCTGCTTTATCTGTGTATCAGGCCTGTTAGGGTGCAGTTCCTCCTCCTAGACAGTAGAGGGAGCTAGGGAACCCCTAATATATATAGTCAGGTCCTGTTCAGGGAAAAGGTGTAGAGTCAGTTCAGAGTGGGCACTTCAGCCAGGCAGGAGCTGAAGGCCAGGTTCTGACATGCAG
The DNA here is from genome assembly GCF_905171765.1 of Bufo bufo. Lineage (NCBI taxonomy): Eukaryota > Metazoa > Chordata > Amphibia > Anura > Bufonidae > Bufo > Bufo bufo. Next base: position 66,524,194 of record NC_053397.1, on the reverse strand, counting down.
CTAGACAGTCCAGGCTTCTAGTTGCCTCACCAGGAGAAGAGACTGCCTCCTGAGAGAAACCAAGTTCCCATAACAGAGCAGAGCCAGTATTCCAGCCAGACAAGAGAGCTGAAGGGCAGAAGGATCTAATTGAAAGCAAGGACATATACCTGAGGAAGTTTCCCTAACCAAGGATAAAGCCAACAATAGGGTATACGGGTCTTGGGATAAAGACAGACAGGATTTCTGAGGAAAAGTGCAGCCTGATTTGTAAGTGTGTTAACCCTCTGAGTATCTTGCAAGAACATTGTGCCTGCCATTTGCATAAGCCTGCTTGTGACTGCTGCTGATGTATGGAACTGAACAAAAGACTGTAAATAGTTGATTGTTTCCAGTAAAAGGAAGTTTTGGTTCACTGCAACTTGTGTTCCTCCATTATCACTGCAACAAATCGGTGTGCCACCGTTACCGGCACTGGCATCACGAACTTTAAGGGATCTTGCCACAGGCACATTAAACCTACAACACCTAGGGCACCTCACCTACCACCTGACCTGGTCCCTATATACAGGGAGTGCAGAATTATTAGGCAAGTTGTATTTTTGAGGATTAATTTTATTATTGAACAACAACCATGTTCTCAATGAACCCACAAAACTCATTAATATCAAAGCTGAATATTTTTGGAAGTAGTTTTTAGTTTGTTTTTAGTTTTAGCTATTTTAGGGGGATATCTGTGTGTGCAGGTGACTATTACTGTACATAATTATTAGGCAACTTAACAAAAAACAAATATATACCCATTTCAATTATTTATTTTTACCAGTGAAACCAATATAACATCTCAACATTCACAAATATACATTTCTGACATTCAAAAACAAAACAAAAACAAATCAGTGACCAATATAGCCACCTTTCTTTGCAAGGACACTCAAAAGCCTGCCATCCATGGATTCTGTCAGTGTTTTGATCTGTTCACCATCAACATTGCGTGCAGCTGCAACCACAGCCTCCCAGACACTGTTCAGAGAGGTGTACTGTTTTCCCTCTTTGTAAATCTCACATTTGATGATGGACCACAGGTTCTCAATGGGGTTCAGATCAGGTGAACAAGGAGGCCATGTCATTAGATTTTCTTCTTTTATACCCTTTCTTGCCAGCCACGCTGTGGAGTACTTGGACGCGTGTGATGGAGCATTGTCCTGCATGAAAATCATGTTTTTCTTGAAGGATGCAGACTTTTTCCTGTACCACTGCTTGAAGAAGGTGTCTTCCAGAAACTGGCAGTAGGACTGGGAGTTGAGCTTGACTCCATCCTCAACCCGAAAAGGCCCCACAAGCTCATCTTTGATGATACCAGCCCAAACCAGTACTCCACCTCCACCTTGCTGGCATCTGAGTCGGACTGGAGCTCTCTGCCCTTTACCAATCCAGCCACGGGCCCATCCATCTGGCCCATCAAGACTCACTCTTATTTCATCAGTCCATAAAACCTTAGAAAAATCAGTCTTGAGATATTTCTTGGCCCAGTCTTGACGTTTCAGCTTGTGTGTCTTGTTCAGTGGTGGTCGTCTTTCAGCCTTTCTTACCTTGGCCATGTCTCTGAGTATTGCACACCTTGTGCTTTTGGGCACTCCAGTGATGTTGCAGCTCTGAAATATGGCCAAACTGGTGGCAAGTGGCATCTTGGCAGCTGCACGCTTGACTTTTCTCAGTTCATGGGCAGTTATTTTGCACCTTGGTTTTTTCACACGCTTCTTGCGACGCTGTTGACTATTTTGAATGAAACGCTTGATTGTTCGATGATCACGCTTCAGAAGCTTTGCAATTTTAAGAGTGCTGCATCCCTCTGCAAGATATCTCACTATTTTTGACTTTTCTGAGGCTGTCAAGTCCTTCTTTTGACCCATTTTGCCAAAGGAAAGGAAGTTGCCTAATAATTATGCACACCTAATATAGGGTGTTGATGTCATTAGACCACACCCCTTCTCATTACAGAGATGCACATCACCTAATATGCTTAATTGGTAGTAGGCTTTCGAGCCTATACAGCTTGGAGTAAGACAACATGCATAAAGAGGATGATGTGGTCAAAATAATCATTTGCCTAATAATTCTGCACGCAGTGTACAGCGAGTGCCCCAGAGGATCCAAGTGCCAGCCTCTCCATCACTGCTGTATGCCTGCCCAGGGTCTTTCATAAACTGTGAGTAACCAAGAGCAACCCTCGTTTTGCCTATTAACCGTGACCTCACCATCGCAATACCCTGCAGGGCTGCGTACTGCAGATCCTTCAGCAGCCAAGGGGATATTGAGACTGACGTATCACTTTTGGGTCTTGATGAATCTCCCGCAATGTTCGACCTTTTAAATAGGCCTCGAGACATAATTTACGGGTAATTGCGCCTCTTCAATGCAGATGGGTAAGATGCTCTATTACACAGGTTATATGCACACAAAACACAGATTACGCATAACATACAAGTATAAGGGCTCATTCAGACGGCCGTATGCTGTCCGCAAAAAAACTGCATGCTATCTGTTTTTATGGGGATCTGCAAAAAAACAGATAGCATTCAGTATTTTTGAGGAGCCATAGACTTCAATGGGGCCATGTCATGATTTTCACTGACAAGTATAGGACATGTTTCATTTGTTTTGCGGAACCGTGGAATAGAAAAGGGCCCCATAGAAGTGAATGGGTCAGCATCTAATCCACAAAAAAAACGGATCCGCATTATTGGGGATAGCATACGGCCGTCTGAATTAGCCCTAACAGTGTTTCTAAAAGCAGAAGTAAAACATTTTCTCAATTGTACATACATGTTGCATGTTTTATCTTTTGGGGGATGTAACCCATGTTCCAATTTAGCAAAATAATTTCCATATGTGAGCTGAAAGATCCCTGCCAACATTATATCTCCATGTTTAGTATACACAGAAGTATCTCCTGTTGAATTAAGTGAACATTTTTTCCACAGCTTAGTTGTGTGGGAAGCAGGGAGCAAGATCAATACTACAGCTGTGATCTTTAGCAATGCTAATCTGAAAAAAAAAAAAAAAAGATTAAATTATCTAATTTTATGAAATTTCTACAGTATGAAACTTGCAGCCCTTGCTTCTTATATGTCAATATAGCAAATTCTGTAAACAAAACGTCATTGTAATGAAAAAGTAATATGTCTGACACAACCAACCTATTCTCCTCAAACCAACAGTGCTAAAAAGTAAAAATAAAAATATTACTAAAATATTGCTAAAACTCTTACAGAGATTATATCTCCTAGAAGCAATGATATACAAAACTCCAGAACAAAATCTGTATGCCGCAGTATAAAATTAGAAACATACAGGGGTACAGTAGTGTTACAGTAGGGTGCTGTATTAAAGTATATTTTGGACTAAAAAATGCACTTTTTCCACAAGAATAAATCTTGCTAAAAAATGCCAGCAGTACCCGACCTGCCTGACTGCTTCTTTACTAATCTTGCAGAGCACTCATACAGCATTTTGCCCTGCCTGTCTGTCCCTGAGTGATCGCAGCAGACAAGAGAGGAGGAGAACTGTGTGAAAAAGTCGGAGGGGCCAAACCAGATACATTAGTGCCGTGTGTGTGTCAGCTGTGTATGCAGCAGAGCTGTATGTTGGTGTCCGTTTTGCATGTAGCCCCACTGTGTGTAATAATCTAACCGATAAATGTGATGTCACAGTCCTAGGAAAGGCTGAAGCACCCAATAGAATGCTGCAGTCTCTTCAAACAGTGATCGGCGGACTCCCACCAATCACATATTGATGGCCTATCCCGAGGATAAACCATCAATATGCAAGTTTTGGAAAACTCCTCTAAATAAAGTGCAAGAATCTATTCGGCTAAGGCTACTTTCACACTGCCGTTTCTGGGTCCGCCTGTGAGATCTGTTTCAAGGCTCTCACAAGCGGCCCCAAACGGATCAGTTTAGCCCCAATGCATTCTGAATGGATGTGGATCCATTCAGAATGCATCAGTTTGGCTCCGTTCCGCCTCCATTCCGCTCTGGAGGCGGACACCAAAACGCTGCTTGCGGAGCCAAGCGGATCCGTCCTGACTTACAATGGAAGTCAATGGATCCGTTTACATTGACACAATATTGGTGCAATTGTAAACGGATCAGTACCCCATTGACTTTCAATGTAAAGTCAGGACGGATCCGTTTGACTTACACTTAGGCCCCTTTCACACGGGCGAGTATTCCGCGCGGGTGCAATGTGGGAGGTGAACGCATTTCACCCGCACTGAATCCTGACCCATTCATTTCTATGGAGCTGTGCACACGAGCGGTGATTTTCACGCATCACTTGTGCGTTGCGTGAAAATCACAGCATGCTCCTCTTTGTGCGTTTTTCACGTAACGCAGGCCCCATAGAAATGAATGGGGTTGCGGGAAAATCACAAGCATCCGCAAGCAAGTGCGGATGCAGTGCGATTTTCACGCACGGTTGCTAGGTGACGATCTGGATGGGGACCCGATCATTATTATTTCCCCTTATAACATGGTTATAAGGGAAAATAATAGCATTCTGAATACAGAATGCTAAGTAAAATAGGGCTGGAGGGGTTAAAAAAAAATTAAAAAAATTTAACTCACCTTAATCCACTTGCGAACAAGTGGATTAAGGTGAGTTAAATTATTTTTTATAAGGGGAAATAATACAATCTACAGAACACCGATCCCAAGCCCGAACTTCTGTGAACAAGTTTGGGTTTGGGTACCAAACATGCGCGATTTTTCTCATGCGAGTGCAAAACGCATTACAATGTTTTGCACTCGCGCGGAAAAATCGCGCATTTTCCCGCAACGCACCCGCCTCTTATCCGGGCCAAAAATATGACGTCCATGTGAAAGAGGCCTTAGACTTTTTTTGACTAAGTGTATGCAGACGGATCCGTACTGAATGGATACCATCGTTTGCATTTATAGGTGTGGATTCGTCTGTGCAGACACCAGATGGATCCGCACCTAACGCAGGTGTGAAAGTAGCCTAACATACAAGGCAAGGTTTAAAAGTAACTTTTCACTAATTATCACACCCCTCAACTTACTAGAAGTACAGCACATTCTCATAGTAATACTCTACTCTTAAACTATAGCTAAGGCTAGGTTCACATATGCATTTGAAGCTCCATTTGGGGCCTCCTTTGCAGATTATTATTTTTTTATCCAGACAAAATGGTGTGCTATTTTATTCACTAAAATGTCAGGATCCCCTGACAGAAGCCCAGCGAACCCCATTATAGTCTGTGAAATTTGATGTAAATGGCACTTCCTTTACTTTTGTTCCTCTGCTCCTATAACGGAACAGAAAAACGAAAATAATTAATTGGGCATGTGAACGAAGCCATAGAATATTCCATAGTTAAGGCCTCAGGCGCAGGATACTCAGGCTGTAGGGGGCGTACTACAGAGTTATATGGTACTCAGTGTGACATATACAGTGTTATCCTCCCTGACATGCATTGGAGTATGCCATGATTTTTATTTCTGCTAGATTTGTATGAAGTCATTGGCCCAGAAGCATCATGCACCTCCATGGGTTTTCCTTACTGCTTTATACGGTATAAATTAGGTCTAAAATAAAAGCTGAGTAAGTCTGTAAATGCAGTAATTGGTTTTGCATGTGCACTACACTATACTGTACTTGTTCACCACTAAGGAACCTGCTAGAATAAAGTTAGACTAAATGCCCACTGTGTCCGTGTGAAATGTGTAAAGGGGTGGATCACGTTCTAATGTGATTTATCAAAGTGCCATATGTATGACTGTATATTGTCCCCCTGCTGACCTAACAGAGTCCCCCAGCTGCTCCCGTGTCAACAAAATCAACATTCTTACCTGTCACCCTCCATGTACATGGTCTGCAAAATGGCGATGAGCACTTCCTCTGGCTGCTCCTGGGTATCTTCTATTTTGCAAACTCACTGAACAGCAAATAGGTGCGCCCGGCACATGTGCAGATACAGGCAGCAGAAACCCCTGTATCTACACATGTGCCGCCTCATTTGCCAGGCAGCACCTGTGTAGTAAAGAAGGTACCCAGGGGCAGAGAGAGGAAAAAGTCTCTGCCTTCTTGCCGGCCATGGACATAGAAGGTGACAGATGAATAGATTTACTTCAAGGACACAGGGGCAGCCGGGGGCCTCCATTAGGTCAGCAGGCGGACAATATATAGTCATGTATACTTGTATGGAGCATAAATGCAGTGTACATGGCATTTTGACAAATTAAATTAAAATTGGCCAAACCCAATAATGTTTATTGGTTTGAAAAGCTGCAGCTGTATATGTTAAATATGTGTGTATATGTGTGTGTGTGTGTGTGTGTGTGTCTGCGTGTGTGTGTGTGTGTGTGTATGTGTGTGTGTATTTCACCGCAATATGTACATACACTGATGTCCAAAGGTAACCTGAAATTGTTATCAACTTTTCAAACTAGCCATTTACAGTATATAAATAAATGCATGATATATCATCATGAAAAGTGAATACAAATGTTTGCAGTGGTATTACAAATAATATACAGTACAGAAATATTTCTATAAAATATAACCTTTTGGAGCATACATTTTTAAGTAAAAGAGAAAACATCTAATAATAAATTATATGTGTCATATGCAAAAAAAACAAAAAACAAAAACAATACAATCCTAGACAGTCATCCATGTCACCAAATTTCTATTCATTAAATAAATACAAACACAGCATCATTGCCATACATTACATATACATTGTGTGCTGCAAGTACTTACATGGCACAGAGTATTGTCTGCACAAAACACATGATGATTCTTAGGCAGTTGGAAGACATATAGAATATAAGCCACTGAGCAGACTTATAGTAAGAACATGCCTATACCTGTCTCAAACAAATCAAGAACTGATGTCATAGTTCAGTTTGAATACCGGACTGTCTCACCATGAGGCGAGATCATCAGGCAGGCTTAGGTCTGTCCCATCATCCTAGTCGGAGTATGATGGTAAAGAAAACAGTGTGTAGATAACAGAGCCTTTTAAATACAGAACTTATTACCTCAGATTCTATGTAAAGAAAAGCTTTGGGAATTTTTCACCCACAGGGTGTTTCTTGGTATTCTCGGCAAGGTACACTATATATATATTATCTATATATTTCATCACCTTATAATCATGCAGCAGGTGGAATTCTTCATCAAAACATGTTGATGTTAAAAGAAACAACTACAGCTTGCATTAAAGGGGTTGTCCGATTTATTTATATTGATGACCCATCTTCAGGATAGGTCATCAATAGTATTGAGTGAATTGAAGCATCCAAAGTGGAATTCGATCCGAAGTTTAGGAAAAACTTGATTCGCAAAGAATCTGAATTTCCTGGTGCTTTGTGGGAAAGAATTTTTTTTTTTCTAAAATGGCGGTGACATGTGTCACAAAGGGAAAGTAAGAAGCCCGGGAAAAAGAGATCACCCATAATGCAGTGCAGCCAGGAAATCAGCAGATGGTCATTTCCTGTGATGTCAGAACCCTATAAAAATCCTATTCTGTCCCGGTCTCAGACATTTTACAGTGAATTGAGAATAGGGAGACTTGTAGAAAGTGCTAGGGATAGTGTTTAACAAAGCTTAAATCATAGAATCTTGGATAGGGAGACTGCAGGGACAATGTACGTGTCACGGCCTATGGTGTACGCTGTGACACTGTTGCCACACTTGCGGTTGCCCGCGGCAATGTGTTGCTGTTAGAGCATGCGGTGGCAGTGTCTCGGCCTTCTGGGTGATTGCCGTGACATGGTTGCCACGCATGCTGTTGCCGGCGGCAACATGTAGCTTCCTATACTTGTGTGTGCACTTCCCCTTTAAGTGGTTTCCTTCCCTTGTCTGGTGTTGGAAGGGTTAACTCCCTTCCTAGTGTTTTGTTAACACTGGGTTTTTGTGTTTGTGGGTGTGGCTGCTTGGGCTATTTAGTCTCTGCTGGAAGCCTGAAGCTGAGGGGTACTCCAGCCATGGTGTATGCTGGAGCTATCCTCCTGGTCTTCATATTCCATCTGTCCAGTGAGGGCCATCCTTGTGGTCATTGATGTTCTTATGGTGTCTCACGTTTATTGCAGCTATGGATGTCCTGGGTTCCTGTGTGGTTTGTGGTGTGTGCTGTGTCCTTTTAATGTTGGTGTGGACACCAGCACTTGTGCACGGGTTCCAGTCAGTGTGTCTGTGGCAGGTAGGTGTGTTACTGGTTTCACTTACCTGCCATCTCCTTATAGCTGTATGTGTTCCCCTTATTTCTCCTTGCAGCTTGGCCAGTGGAGACTCCTGTTCCTCCGTGTTGGGGAGGAACAGGTAGTCTTTACCCTGCTCCTAGTCCAGGGATTTTCTGAGGGTTAGTAGGGCCCAGAGGTTCCGGAGTATGAGCCCTCCTACCATCTGGGTTGGCTCATACGGTTAGGAGCTAGGGAGAGGATTAGGGATGCAATAGGAGGTGACCTGCTCCCTGATCCCGGCATCCTGGCCTAGCAGCTACCCTTTATCCCTTTGATACCGCATGACAGTAGGGAGAGTTTTTACACACTGTAGGGAGAGCATAGGGAGACTGCATGTCACGGCGGACAGGATATCATATACAGAGATAACAAAACAAACAAGTTTCTAGGCAAGAAGCTGGGGATAAGGTCACCTCCTAGCAAATCCCTACAGCTCTCCATATTCTGCTAAGCCCACATTTAGACCCTGAAGGTGGGAATGATGTGTCCTCGTGCCTGGGCTGAGAATACCCTAGAATCCCTGAGATGGTGAAAGGGGAAAAGGGGCAGCCTGCTCCCTCAGCACCAGGAGGGAACAGACGACACTCAAACAGCCTAGACAGCAAACCAAAGAAATCAGAAACCAACTTATATTATCAGAGCAGGAAAAGCCAATCCTTCACTCCTTGCTTCCACAGCCTGACAGAAGCTATAACCCGCATGGAACCCTGGGAGTGAGAGTAATTTAAACCAATGACCCCACCCAGAGCACCTGAAGGGAGGTGGATCTAGCACGACTCCAAAACAAAACAAATGACTAGACACGTGCTGCTAATCTGGCAGACCTCCGCACATCGTCTGAGCAGGGCATGAAAGTACCCCCCCTTCTACGGGTGACCTCCGTACACCCCGGACCAACCTTATCCGAGTGGGATCTGTGAAAAGCCCTAACCAGTCGGCTGGCACTGACATCCAGCGCCGGAACCCACATCCTTTCATCAGGGCCGTATCCCCTCCAGTGTACCAGGTACTGAAGGGAACCCCGAAGAACTCTAGAGTCAAGAACCCTGGAGATCTCGAACTCTAAATTTCCATCGACCAGAACAGGAGGAGGGGGCAATGGCGATGGTTCCACCGGTTTCACATATTTTTTCAATAAAGACCTGTGGAATACATCATGGATCCTCCAAGTCTGCGGAAGATCCAGCCGAAACGCTACTGGATTGATCACCGCAGATATTTTTTACGGACCAATAAATCTTGGACCCAGTTTCCAAGATGGCACTCTCAGTTTAATATTTTTAGTGGACAAGCACACCAGATCACCCACACCAGTTACACGTCTCTTGTCAGCCATTCGCTTATACCTCTCACCCATCTTCTCCAAATTCACCTGGATCCTCCGCCAGATAGAAGACAAGGCAGAAGAAAATCTCTCCTCCTCTGGCATCCCAGAGGAACTAGTCCCAGAAAAGGTACCAAACTGAGGATAAAAACCGTATGCGCCAAAAAATGGCGACTTACCCGTGGACTCCTGCCTATGGTTATTCAAAGCAAACTCTGCTAGGGACAAGAATGAGGACCAGTCCTCCTGATTCTCAGCCACAAAGCACCTCAAGTAGGTCTCCAGGTTTTGATTAGTACACTCTGTCTGTCCATTCGACTGCGGATGAAAAGCCGAAGAGAACGACAGTTGAATGCCAAGCCGAGAGCAGAACGCCCTCCAAAACCTGGAGACAAACTGCATGCCCCTATAAGAAACCACATCCGAAGGAATACCATGCAATTTCACGATATTATCAACAAAAATCTGCGCAAGAGTCTTGGCATTAGGTAGACTAGTTAATGATATAAAGTGAGCCATTTTACTAAAACGGTCAACTACCACCAAAATTACTGTTTTCCCGGAGGAACTCGGCAGATCCGTAATAAAGTCCATAGACAAGTGCGTCCAAGGACGAGACGGAATAGACAAAGGAAGGAGTGAACCAGCCGGTCGAGTATGAGCAACCTTTGACCGCGCACAGGTTTCACAAGCTGCCACGTAATCCTCAATGCTCTTACTTAATCCGGGCCACCAGAACATCCGGGACACAAGGTCACAGGTGGACTTACCACCAGGATGTCCAGCAAGGACAGTATTGTGATGTTCCTTGAATACCTTGTATCGCAGTCCTTCAGGAACAAACAACCTCCCTGGCGGACAAGAACCAGGAGCCCCCTCCTGGGCTCCCAACACCTCCATCTCCAATTCGGGGTACAGAGCGGAGACCACCACCCCATCAGCCAAAATCGGAGCAGGATCCTCTGAATCACATCCCCTAGGAAAACTGCGAGACAACGCATCTGCCTTGACGTTTTTAACCCCCGGGCGAAAAGTAACCACAAAATTTAACCTGGTAAAAAACAGTGACCATCTGGCCTGTCTAGGGTTCAGACGCTTGGCAGATTGCAGGTAAGCCAAGTTCTTATGATCCATATATACTGTAACGGGGTGAGACGCCCCCTCCAACCAGTGACGCCATTCCTCAAAGGCCAACTTGATGGCCAGCAACTCTCTATCTCCCACATCATAATTCTTCTCGGCGACCGAGAGCTTCTTGGAAAATAAATCACACGGGACCCACTTGCAGGAGATGAACCAACAGCACCACTCCAACCCCCACTTCTGATGCATCAACCTCCACCACGAATGGCTGAGACACATCGGGCTGCACCAGAATGGGAGAAGACGCAAAACACTCCTTAATAGTCGAAAAGGCCTGCAATGCCTCATCCGACCAGACAGAGACGTCGGCGCCCTTCTTAGTCATATCAGTCAGAGGTCTTACAATGGTAGAATAGTTCAAAATTAATTTTCTATAATAATTAGTAAACCCCAAAAACCGCATCAAAGCTTTCTGATTCTCTGGTCGGTCCCATTCCAGAACCACCCGGACCTTTTCGGGGTCCATATGAAAACCAGAGTCAGAAAGCAGATATCCCAAAAACGGAAGCTCCTGCACAGAAAACACACATTTCTCCAATTTGGCATATAATTTATTCTCCCGAAGGATCGTCAAAACCTGTCTCACATGATCCTGATGGGTCTTCAGATCAGGAGAATAAATTAAAATGTCATCCAAGTAAACTACCATGAACCTCCCCACCAAATGATGAAAAATGTCATTGACGAATCGCTGAAATACCGCTGGTGCGTTCGTCAACCCAAAAGGCATAACCAGATTCTCAAAATGACCCTTGTGCGTATTGAAGGCCGTTTTCCACTCATCCCCTTCCTTGATTCTGATCAGATTGTAGGCCCCTCTCAAATCCAACTTGGAGAACACCTTGGCACCAACAATCTGATCAAAAAGGTCGGAGATCAAAGGAGGGGGATACGGATCCCGGACCGTAATACGGTACAATTCCCGGAAATCCAAACAAGGTCTCAGCGATCCATCCTTTTTCTTTACAAAGAATAAACCTACTGCCACCGGAGACTTAGATGGCCTAATATGACCTTTTGCAAAACTCTCAGCGATATACTTCTGCATGACCTCTCTTTCGGGTTGTGAAAGATTATAAAGCCGAGACTTTGGCAATTTAGCCCCTGGGATGAGATTAACTGGACAATCATATTCACGACAATTCCTGAGCCCCCCCTTCCGAAAAGACATCCGCAAAATCTGACAGGTACTGAGGTAGAGCCATAGTGAACACACCAGAGATAGATGTGCCAAGACAATTATCCGAACAAAATTCACTCCAACCAATGATTTGTCTTGCTTGCCAATCTATAATTGGGTTATGTTTTGTCAACCACGGTAACCCTAAGACTATAGGAGCGGGCAAATCCTTCATGACAAAACAAGACATAATCTCCACATGTGAATCACCCACCCTTAACTGAATACCATGAGCAATATGAGTGAGACTCCTTTGAGAGAGAGGGGAAGAATCAATTGCAAAAAACTGAATCTCTCTCTCTAAAGTGCAATACTTAGACACAGATTTTGAAGAAAAAGATAGTCAATAAGGTTTACCCCAGCACCACAGTCAATGAATACTTCAACAAAAGTGAGAGTCTAGCGCCACCATAGCTGGAAGGAGAAAACGGGTATTACAGGGAGCTTGCATACCTGCTTGCTCCACCACTGCATTCACGCTACCATGAGTCAGGACGGTTTCCTTTTTCTCTTTCTTATAAACATGCGGTTTAACAAAAGGACAAGCAAAAATAAAATGACCACTTTTCCAACAGTAGTAACACAGTCTATGCAATTTCCTAAAGTCTCTACTACCAGAACGGAAAGATACCTGACCCAGCTGCATGGGTTCCTCCCCTATCCCAGAGTTACCTGTAACATCACCCTGGGAAGCAGTAGAGACGAAACCACTCACAGAAGGGATCCCTTGCGCGGAGGGAGCCTTACACCTCTCTCTAATATGTCTATCTAACCGTACTGCCAAAGACATAGCATTCTCCAAAGAATCTGGGTACTCATGAAAAGCAAGGGCATCTTTCAATCTCTCAGATAACCCCTGACAAAACTGACTACGTAACGCGGGGTAATTCCACTCTGACTTGGTAGCCCATCTCCTAAACTCAACGCAGTAAACCTCTGCAGTATGTTCACCCTGTAATAAATTACGCAATTTAGATTCCACCATCGAGACCCAATCTGGGTCATCGTAAATTAATCCCAGGGCTTTGAAAAATTCTTCCACCGACCGGAGGGCCAGAGAACCGGGCGGCAGAGAAAAGGCCCAGGATTGTGCGTCCCCTTTAAGCAGAGAAATAATTATACCAACCCTCTGACTTTCATCACCTGACGAAGATGGACGCAGCCGAAAATACAACTTGCATGACTCTTTAAAACGGATAAAGTCATCCGCACCCCCTGCAAATCTCTCAAGAAGAGCGACTTTAGGCTCCCCACAAATTTGACCTGCACCTGTTGCCAGAGCATTCTGACACCGTGTGACCAAACTACGCAGATCCGCAACCTCTAGAGATAATCCCTGCATGCGGTCAACTAGCGCATCAAATGACGCCATCACCAAACCGCTGAGCAATGGCAGTCACAGTATGGCGGGTTATAATGTCACGGCAGACAGGATATCATATACACAGATAACAAAACAAACAAGTTTCTAGGCCGAGAAGCTGGGGATAAGGTCACCTCCTAGCAAATCCCTACAGCTCTCCTTATTCTGCTAAGCCCACATTTAGACCCTGAAGGTGGGAATAATGTGTCATCGTGCCTAGGCTGAGAATACCCTAGAATCCCTGAGATGGTGAAAGGGGAAAAGGGGCAGCCTGCTCCCTCAGCACCAGGAGGGAACAGACGGCACTCAAACAGCCTAGACAGCAAACCAAAGAAATCAGAAACCAACTTATCTTATCAGAGCAGGAAAAGCCAATCCTTCACTCCTTGCTTCCACAGCCTGACAGAAGCTACAACCCGCATGGAACCCTGGGAGTGAGAGTAATTTAAACCAATGACCCCACCCAGAGCACCTGAAGGGAGGCGGATCTAGCACGACTCCAAAACAAAACAAATGACTAGACACGTGCTGCTAATCTGGCAGACCTCCGCACATCGTCTGAGCAGGGCATGACACTGCAGGGACAGTGCAGGCTGTGTAATCAGAAGCTGAAGGGATCCATAGGAAACAGCTCAGTTTGTTCAATTACATAGCTCTATGCAGGTATTGATGCAGAGTCCAACTTGTTTAATAGATAAGCAATTCTATTACTCTTTGCTTCTCAAATTGGGGTGAATAAGCTGTCTAATGTAACTGTTATTGTGGTGCCCCCTTGTTAAATAGATAAGAAGATCTAATTTGCCTTGATTCTCAAATTGAGGTGAATAAGTAGTGTAATTTAATTGCTATTGGGGTGCCCACCTTGTTTAATAGATTTAAAGATTAGAGCTGAGCGAATCGAAGCTGACGAAGTGGAATTCGATCCGAATTTCAGTAAAAATTCAATTTGCACCGAAGCTGAATTTCCTCGCGCTATGTGGTAATGACTCGCATTTTATCCTAAAATGGCTACTGCTTGTGTGAGGACATGGAGAAAGGAACTCTGGTAAGGCGGGATCACCCATAATGCCATGCATGCATGCACCCAACCAGCAGTCAGCCAGCCCTATGATGTCACAGCCCTATAAATAGTGTCAGCCATCTTTGATTCTGCCATTTTCCAGTGTACTTAGTGCAGGGATAGATGTCAGCAGGCGCTAGGGACAGTGTTAGAAAAAACTTTATTGTGCTGAAAAAGCGATTTACAAGTGCAGGAAAAGATTATTCAAGGTGTAGGGAAAAGATAGGGAGGAATCATTCCACAGCTTTTATATATAACAGGGTTCAGTAGGGGAAGTTACAGCCTGGGTAATAGGAACAATCCTAGTACACCTTGCTGCATTGACTGGGTATCCAAATTGCCATTGTACAGCACTGTAATTCCAGCAAACCATTCTTATTAGGGTGCAAGTGCTGTTTAATACATACATTACCAGGGTTTATTACAAGGAAATATTTATATGCCTTATTTGCCCTTGTGCAGTGCAGTTATGTGTTCTAAAGCATTTTTTGGCTTGTATTAGTGGGGAAAAGGGCTTATTAGCCGTTGTGTGGTGAAGTGCTAAAATTACAGCCCTTTTTGTCGTGTATTAGTGGCAAAAGTAAAATATATTTGCCGGTCAGCGGTGCAGTTATCTATTCTAAAGCCATTTTTGCCATGTATTAGTGGCAAAACAAAAATATATTGTCCGTTCAGCGGTGTAGTTATGTTTTAAAGCCTTTTGTGGTGTGTATTAGTGGAAAAAGAAAAAATATATTTGCCGATCAGCGGTGCAGTTATCTGTTCTAAAGCTGTTTTTGCCCTGTATATATTTTCCGTTCAGCAGTGCAGTTATATGTTTAAAAGCCTTTTGTGGTGTGTATTAGTGGAAAAAGAAATAATATATTTTCCGGTCAGCGGTGCAGTTATATGTTCTAAAGCCTTTTGTGGCGTGTATTAGGGGAAAAAATATATATATATTTGCCGGTCAGAGGTGCAGTTATATGTTTTAAAGCCATTTTTGCCGTGTATTAGTGGCAAAACTAAAATATATAAGCCGTTAAGCTGTGCAGTCATATGTTTTAAAGACTTTTGTGGCGTGTATTAGCGGAAAAAGGAAAACTATAGTTGCCGATCAGCGGTGCAGTTATCTGTTCTAAAGCCATTTTTGCCCTGTATTAGTGGCAAAACAAAAATATATTTGCCGTTCAGCAGTGCAGTTATCTGTTCTAAAGCCATTTTTGCCATGTATTAGTGGCAAAAGAAAAATATATTTGCCGTTCAGCGTCGCAGTTATATGTTTTAAAGCCATTTTTGCTGTTCATTAGTGGCAAAACAAAAATATATTTGGCGTTCAGCAGTTTATTTATAAGTTCTAAAGCCATTTTTGGCTTGGAAGGGGGGGGGGGGGGGGCGTGGCCGTGAAGCTGAGGAGTATGGCCGCTTGATTCCAGAGCTCCTGCTCCAGCATAGCAACTCAGACCAGCAAAACCCTCAAATCGTGCTCGGAAGTGTACCTCTCTGTGCCATTTGGTACCGGAATCATCCCTGATGATGACCAGAGGAAAACGCAGTATGAAAAAGCAAGGGAAGCTAGAGTTCTTCTTTGGACAGGATCGGGACAAAGATGGCACCAGTGCCCGAGCCTCGCATGCAGAGTCCTCCCCCAGCCCACCATCTATGGCCAGCGTTGAATCCCCTCGAGCATCAGATGATGGAAGCTCGCAACACCAGAGCCCTCAGGGGTCACCGCAAAACACTGAAGCGGGTGAGTGCAGGGTGTTTAACAACAAGGGGGATAGGACGGGGCAAGATATAACAGCCTCCATCAGTCGTGCGGCACTACGATCCCCGACTACGAGCCCGGCAAAGCAAAGACCCAAACTCCAAGACCCGGCAGCTGCAGATAAAGAAGCGGGCGACAGTCATGGTCTACAAAATGCAGACACCTTAAATGAGGTGCTTCGCAGCTTCCCAACGGACGATAAACCTGCGTCCAATATTTTTCTTAAAGATATGTTTCTGGCATTTAACCACTCGGTTACCTCTCATATATCGCAGCTCCTAATGCCCATTCACTCATCTGTTAATGATTTGGGGAATAGAATTGAACATGTTGAGCACAAGATGGGAGAATTTGCTGAGTCGCACAACAGCCTGATAGACTCATATGATGGTCAGTCGGAAGAAATCGCATACCTCTGGGCAAAAGTGGCAGACTTAGAGGACCGATCCCGCAGGAATAACCTAAAGCTGCGTGGGGTGCCGGAATCTGTTCAAGCTGCGGATCTACAAGCTTATATCAAAAAGCTGATTAAACTTCTCCTACCGAATTGCACTGATCAGGTTCTTATAATAGATCGGGCCCACAGAATTGCGAAATCTAAGCACTTACCGGTCGATACGCCACGGGATGTATTAGCCCGTCTAAAAAAAATTCACGCTAAAGAAGACACCCTGGCGGCGGCTAGGAAAATGGACACACTACCGGATCCATACCAGCAAGTGAAGCTGCTTGCGGACTTGTCCATGGCCACTCTTCAGCTGCGTCATACGCTAGCACCCATCACCATGGCGTTGAGGTCACATTCTATCCAATATCGGTGGGGATACCCGGTGAAATTGCTAATCCAAAAAAATGGAACTCTAACGGTCATTCGCTCTGTGGATGAAGGGAAGGCGGTACTAGCCGCATGGAATATCGTAGTAGCGGATGCCCCTCAAGCAAAGCAACACCATCACTTACCCGAGGAGGGAGAGTGGCACCGAGTTGAAAGCAGAAGACAGAAGAAGCATCGATGAGATGTTTCGTTATATTTCCTGCAATCAGCAGGAGCAGGAACTTGTTCCTCCTTGTAAGAGTCTCCTGGTGGTAGGCAGGACTGTTTTTCCCCCACATTGATCACAAGAGGTTTTGAGCTCTAACCCTTGTGTTATTTCATTACTGCCCAGGCGTATGTCACGGCTGAGGATGGGGAAAACCCTCAGCCGTGCGATGTACAGAGATGATGGTCGCTCCTCGACCAGGACGACAGGATTAGGGAACAGGTCACCTCCTAAACGCATCCCTAACCTGACCCTGACTCCTAGCTACATGAGCCAACCTTGATGGTAGGAGGGCTCATGCTCCGGAACCTAGAAGTCCCTGCTAGCCCTCAAGATGGCCCTCACCTAGGAGCAGGGTAAGACGACCTGTTCCTTCTGGACACGAAGGAAGAGGAGTCTCACTGGCCAAGCTGCTGGGAAAAAGGGGAACACAAACAGTCCTATGGATATGGCAGGTAATGTGAACTAGTTCCACTTACCTGCCACAGCCTTGCTGACTGGATCCCTGTGCAGGCAAGCTGAAGTCCACACAACATTCAATGAACCCAGCAAACACACAACCAGACACAGGAACCCAGATCCATAGCTGCACCAATTAACAACAGGAAAATATCAACTGAACATCACATAACATAGTGTATCACAATTTATGACCACAAGGGTGGCCCTCACTGGCAGATGGAAATGTGACCAGGAGAGTTCCTCCAGCTTACAACAAGGCTGGAGTACCCCTCAGACATCATGTCTTAACTGAGGCTTTATAGCCCATGCAGCCACACCCACAAACGGACACACCCAGTGCACACACACACTAGGAAGGAAGTTAACCATTCCAACACCAGAGAAGGGAAACACACACTAACACACACTTAAAGGAGAAGTGTCCAAAACACGAAACACACTGTGGCTGTTGCCGCAGGCAACGACATGGGTGGCACTCATGTCCTGGGAGTCAGCCCGAAGGCCGGGACACTGCCACCACATGTACACACTACAAACGTTGCCACGGGCAACCACAGTGCAGGAACGATGTCCGTGCACACCACACATAAGACAGAGTGCACACAGACATACATAAGTGCATACATACACGCACACAACTCCAAGGAAACTGCACACATAGCTGTTGTCCGCGGCAACCGCACATGAGGCAAACAACATTATACCTCCAGCTGCGGTTGACACTACAACCCAAACCGCGGGCAACTGTATGCGGCTCCCAAGGAGTCACGACCAAAACCGTGGCCGTGACAGCGTATGGGCAGACAGCTAAGGTTCATACTGTTAATGTTCTTATTTTATTTTTTCTATTCTTTTTATATGTCATGTCAGTTTCTTATAGTATATCCGAATATTCTGTGGGAAAATGTTGTGCGGTTCCCTCCATGTCACCTGAGCGACTATTTTCTAGCTAACTTACTATTAGCAAGATGGTACTAAAAGTAGTTTCACTAAATGTCCGGGGCCTTAATAGCCCATATAAGAGACGGATGATGTGGAGGGAAGCGCTCTAATCCAAATGTGATGTTTTTTGTGCACAAGAGACACATATCATAGGTGCAGACTGAGAGGTTGAAAAACCCAGCTTTCCCAACTTTGATTCATTCCCACGGTCCGGGGAAAAGAAGGGGAGTGCGTTTAGCAATTAGGAATTCGGTAGCTCACATAGAGAAAAATACAGTGGTAGATACAGAGGGTCGTTATATCATACACATCTGCTCCATAAATAATATCACTTACACACTAGTGGGAGTGTATGCCCCAAATGATAGGCCTATACAGTTTCTAAATAAGGTTTTCAAGAAGGTACAGTCCCTGAAAGAAGGTAGACTAATTATTTGTGGGGATTTCAACATAGTTCCTGATCCGTATCAGGACTCCTCCTCTACCGCGAGAACTGGATTAGCTTCCCTCGCCCAGACCTTGTTGGCAAATTCCCTATTTGATGTTTGGCGTATTCACCATGCTTCAGAAAAAGATTTTTCTTATTTTTCTCCAGCACATAAATCTTATTCCCGCATTGATTTGATCTTGACGGATAAAGTCTCGCTAGCAGCATCCAAATGCTCCTCAATCGGGATAATCACGTGGTCAGATCACGCCCCAGTATCATTAGAATTAGCAGAAGAGTTTGTCTCCCCTCCAAATCCCATGTGGAGGGCTAATGAATTCATATTAGCCAATAACAAGTACCAAGCAGAGGTATCTGCAGCTCTGGTAGAATATTTTGAATTTAATGCTAAATCTGGACCAAGCCCCACCACTGTATGGACTGCCCACAAGGCGTACATTAGGGGTATCTTATTAAAACTAGGACAGAGACATAAAAAACTAAGGGACAAACATCAGAATGACCTTATAACGCAAATCCAAACAGTAGAAGCGCAAAATAAGCTGTCTCCCTCGACAGAACTCTCTGACAAACTAAGACTACTCAGACTTCAACTTAGAGAAAGTCTCCTACATTCATACGAGTTATCCCTTAAAAAGATCAAAGCCAAATATTTTTCTCAGGCTAATAAGGCAGGGAAATTGCTAGCAAATAGGGTAAAAGCAAGGGCCTTAAAGTCAAAAATCCCATACCTGTGGGACTCCTCTAAATCATACAAATTATATGACCCTAAGGCTATTGCAAACAGATTCATGTATTACTATTCACAATTGTACAACTTGAAAGAGGAGCCAGGTTTTTCCCCTGCTTCCCCAGATGTTATGGATAGCTTCCTGAAGTCATTGACTATCCCCTCCTTTGATAAAACCCAAAGAGAATCCCTCTGTAACCCTGTATCGCAGGAGGAAATATCTAGAATAATAAAAGGCTTGCCAAATGGAAAAAGTCCGGGTCCGGATGGTCTCCCGAATTCCTACTATAAATTATTCTCTGATACCTTGCACCCTCATCTACATGCAGCCCTGTCTAGTGCCATGACAACAGGAAAAATGCCTAAAGAAATGCTGGAGGCGGTTATTGTTACTTTGCCTAAACCTGGTAAGGAGCCCTCCATCCCACAAAATTTCCGCCCCATTTCCCTACTTAACACAGATTTAAAGGTATATGCAAAGATTTTAGCAGCCCGGTTAGCTGACATTATCCCTACTCTGGTAGCCCCTGATCAAGTGGGGTTTGTAAAAGGGCGCCAAATTACAGATAACTCTAGGAGAGTGCTGAATCTAATTGACTTTGCTAATAGATCAAGAACTCCGACGGTGTTGGTTACTCTGGATGCCGAGAAGGCCTTCGACCGAGTCAACTGGGAGTGGGTCTTCTCGGTACTCCACAAAATGGGCTTCCCCGAGTCTATCATTCAAGCCATAAGGGTACTTTATTCGGACCCCTCAGCCCGTGTACTAGCGAATGGAGTATTGTCTGACCCTTTTACATTGTCTAATGGCACTAGACAGAGGTGTCGCCTGTCACCTTTAATATTTATTTTATCCTTAGAACCTTTGGCACAGGCAATCTGTCAAGAGGATGTAGTAAGTGGAGTTTGCATAGGGAACAGGCAACATTGCATATCTATGTACGCGGATTACATAATCTTGTCCCTGACCAATCCCCAAGTGTCTCTGAGGACAGTGATGAATATTATCCGTTCCTACGGGGCTCTTTCATATTATAAAGTAAATGAAAGCAAATCCCAAGCTCTCCCACTGGGGATCCCAGACAAAATCTTATCCCAAATGAAAAAAGAATTCACATTAGATTGGCAAACATCTAAGGTTCAATACCTGGTGTTTAATGTGACAGCCACCCCCCAGGAACTATACAAAGCAAATTTCCCACCTCTCTTACTATCACTTTAACCTGAGCTTGATAACATGGCAAAGGCGGAATTATCATGGCTAGGTCGTATTGCAGCCTTTCAACAACATATTCTCCCTAAGCTATTATATTTATTCCGCACTATCCCTATCCCTATTCCAGTGTCCTTTTTAAATTTAGCCAATAAAATGCTAAATGCCTTCATCTGGAATAAAAACAGGCCGAGAGTGGCGAAAAGTATAATGTACAGACACAAAAGAAGTGGAGGAGTGGGTCTGCCCAATCTCTATGATTATTATCTAGCCTCCAGAATTAATCAGCTAAGGGAGTGGTGGAAAGAGGAAACAGGGAAACATTGGGTGCATATTGAACAGTCTCAAACCCCTGGTCATAGCCTACGTGCCCTATTAATGGCCGCATTGCATGACAGCTATACAGATATACATCCCGCTTCTTACGTTTCCACGTCTTTGGCTCTATGAAAAACGTACCATGAAAGAGGAAAAGAGGCACCAGTATCATTGGCACATCTCGTGCCTATTGAATCTCTTCAACATTTGTCCACAGACCTGAACCTGAAGGTGTGGAAAGACAATGGTATAAAAACAGTGGCTGACATAGCTGCAGGGTCGATCTTAAAATCCTTTGACATTCTTAAACGTAATTTTGATATACCCCCCAAAGAAGCCTTCTCATATCTTAAAATAAAACATGCATTGGGGAACAACCCGTCCTTTAGAGTTAGAGGTCATATTTAGTTACTAATCCGATGGTCCGCGGCAAACCAGGTATATACAGGGATTAGATTTTCATACATGTATCTAGGGGATAAAGATCAGTTTGTGAAAACAGCCCCACTTCTAACTTGGGAGAAGGATTTAAAGAGAACATTCACTTTGGCGCAATGGATAACCGCATATAGAGTAGCAATCTCCACCTTTAGATGTTCCTCACACTTAGAAGCGTACATTAAAACTACTCTTAAGTGGTACTATACCCCGGTTAGGCTACATGCGTTTTTCCCAAGCTCCCGTGTACAATGCTGGAGAGGATGCGGTGAGCGCGGGACCCTATATCACATTCTTTGGTTATGTCCGAGGATCTGTTCCCTTTGGACCCAAGTGTTTACCAAGATATCTGAGATCGTTGGACAACGGATCTTTACGGACCCTGCCCTGGCTTTATTACTAATAAATCTTGATAAATTACCTCTCAGGTTTAGGGTTATCATAGCCCACCTATTGTTAGCCACCAAACTAGCAATCACAAGAAACTGGAAAAGTACCGATATTCCTGAATTACAGGAAATAATCAGGTCAGTGGATACGACCAGATCTTATGAATATATGATAGCACATCAATTGTTCCAAGTGAATCATCATCTTCAATCATGGGGGTCCTGGAGGGAATCCAACGGTCCCGGAGAGATTGGGGATAGGTTGATAGTCAAATGAGTGGTATGGATTGTGGGATACACCTATAGTATTTTGGATGATCTAAATATAGCTCAAGTGTTCCTAAGAATATTTTAGCATTGAACTGACATTTTGTAGACATGACTTTGATTTGATTTTGTTTTGCATTTTATGCTGTAAAAGCATTCTATGATTTAATGATTTGTTTTACCTTTGTATCTTGTGGAAAAGAAAAAACATTGGAGATATGTGATTCATTTGATGACGTTTTACTTGTAAAATGTATGTTACGGATTGAGCATTTTCTCTGATAATAAAAAAAATTATTGAAAGATAAAGCCATTTTTCCCTTGTATTAGTGTCACGGCGGACGTGCACTCAGACTAACAGATAAACCACCAACCAGGCTCTAGGCGAGAGACAGGGGAAGGGTCACCTCCTAGCTAATCCCTGACCTCTCTCCCTGCACTGCTCAGCCCACATGCAGACCTTGGTGGTAGGTATGATGTGTCCCCGTGCCTGGGCTTAAACACCCTAAATTCCCTAAGATGGTGAATAGGGGAAATAGGAGCAGCCTGCTCGCACAGAACCTGGATGGGAGAGATGACACAAAACAATCAAACTTGAAACCACACTTATCTTTCTGAGCTGGAACAGACAACCTTCCTTCCTAGCTTCCAAGACCAAAGTGATTCCTATAATCTGCTCAGAGCACTGTGCTGGAGTGCTATTTAAACTAATGACCCCACCCAGTGCACCTGATGAGAGTCGGATCCAGCACGGCTCCAAAACAAAACACTAAACTCGTGCTTCTATTCTGGCCGACCTCCGCACATAGTCAGGGCGGGGCATGACAGTAACCCCCCTTCTACGGGTGACCTCCGGACACCCCGGACCCACCTTATCCGGATGGGACCTATGAAAAGCCCTCACCAGTCGGCTGGCGTTGACATCTAGAGCCGGAACCCACGTCCTCTCCTCCGGGCCGTATCTCCTCCAGTGCACCAGGTACTGAAGGGAACCCCGAAGAATTCTAGAGTCGAGAATCCTGGAGATCTCTAACTCCAAGTTTCCCTCGACTAGAAGAGGAGGAGGAGGCAATGGCAATGGTTCCACCGGTTTCACGTATTTTTTTAGTAACGACCTGTGGAACACATCATGGATCCTCCAAGTCTGCGGAAGATCCAGCCGAAACTCTACAGGATTGATCACCGCAGAAATTTTATACGGACCAATAAATCTTGGACCCAGTTTCCAAGATGGCACTCTTAATTTAATATTTTTAGTGGACAACCACACCAGATCACCCACACACAGTTCTGGACCAGTCACACATCTCTTGTCAGCCATTCGTTTATACCTCTCACCCATCCTCTCCAAATTCCCTTGAATCCTCCGCCAGATGGAGGATAAGGCAGAAGAGAATCTCTGCTCCTCTGCCATCCCAGAGGAACCAGTACCAGAAAAGGTACCAAACTGAGGATGGAAACCGTATGCGCCAAAAAATGGCGACTTACCCGTGGACTCCTGCCTACGGTTATTCAACGCAAATTCTGCTAAGGACAAGAATGAGGACCAGTCCTCCTGATTCTCAGCCACAAAGCACCTCAAGTAGGTCTCCAGGTTTTGATAAGTACGCTCCGTCTGACCATTCGACTGCGGATGAAAAGCCGAAGAGAATGAAAGTTGAATGCCAAGCCGAGAGCAGAACGCCCTCCAAAACCTGGAGACAAACTGCGTGCTCCTATCAGAGACCACATCCGAAGGAATACCATGCAATTTCACAATATTATCCACAAAAATCTGCGTAAGAGTCTTAGCGTTAGGCAGACTAGTTAGTGATATAAAGTGAGCCATTTTACTGAAACGATCAACTACCACCAAAATCACTATTCTCCCGGAGGAACTCGGCAGATCCGTAATAAAGTCCATAGACAAATGCGTCCAAGGACGAGACGGAATAGACAATGGAAGAAGTGAACCAGCCGATCGAGTATGAGCAACCTTTGACCGAGCGCAGGTTTCACAGGCTGTCACGTAATTCTCGATGCTCTTACGTAACCCTGGCCACCAGAACCTCCGGGACACCAGATCACAGGTGGACTTACCACCAGGATGTCCAGCAAGGACAGTATCGTGATGTTCCTTGAACACCTTGTATCGCAGGCCCTCAGGAACAAACAACCTCCCTGGGGGACAAGAACCAGGAGCCCCCTCCTGGGCTCCCAACACCTCCATCTCCAATTCAGGGTATAGAGCGGAGACCACCACCCCATCCGCTAAAATCGGCACAGGATCCTCTGAATCACCTCCCCCAGGAAAGCTGCGAGACAAGGCATCTGCCTTGACGTTCTTGACCCCTGGGCGAAAGGTAACCACAAAATTGAACCTGGTAAAAAACAGTGACCATCTGGCCTGCCTAGGGTTCAGACGCTTGGCAGATTGCAGGTAAGCCAAATTCTTATGGTCTGTATATACCGTAACGGGGTGAGACGCCCCCTCCAACCAGTGACGCCATTCCTCAAAGGCCAACTTGATAGCCAATAACTCTCTATCTCCAACATGATAATTCCTCTCGGCGACCGAGAGCTTCTTGGAGAAAAAGGCACACGGGACCCACTTGCCAGGGGATGAACCCTGTGACAACTCCGCACCAACCCCCACCTCTGATGCGTCAACCTCCACTACAAATGGCTGACACACATCCGGCTGCACCAGAATGGGAGCAGACGCAAAACACTCCTTAATAGCCGAAAAAGCCTGTAATGCCTCATCCGACAAGACAGAGACGTCGGCGCCCTTCTTGGTCATATCAGTGAGAGGTTTTACTATGGTAGAATAGTTTGAAATAAATTTTCTATAATAATTCAGAAACCCCAAGAACCGCATCAAGGCTTTCTGATTCTCTGGTCGGTCCCATTCCAGAACCGCCCGGACCTTCTCGGGGTCCATATGAAAACCAGAATCAGAAAGCAAGTATCCCAAGAACGGAAGCTCTTGCACCGCAAACAAACATTTCTCCAATTTAGCATATAATTTATTCTCCCGAAGGATCGTCAAAACCTGTCTCACATGATCCTGATGGGTCTTCAGATCAAGAGAATAAATTAAAATATCATCCAGGTAAACTACTACGAACCTCCCCACCAAATGATGAAAAATGTAATTGACGAATCACTGAAATACTGCTGGCGCGTTCGTCAACCCAAAAGGCATAACCCGGTTCTCAAAATGACCCTCGTGCGTATTGAAGGCCGTTTTCCACTCATCCCCCTCCTGGATTCTGATCAGATTGTAGGCCCCTCTCAAATCCAACTTGGAGAACACCTTGGCTCCCACAATCTGATCAAAAAGATCAGAGTTTAAAGGCAGGGGATATGGATCCCGGACTGTAATACGGTTCAATTCCTGGAAATCCAAATCCAATCCTCAGTGATCCATCCTTTTTCTTCACAAAGAACAAACCCACTGCCACTGGAGACTTAGATGGTCTCATATGACCTTTTGCCAAACTCTCGGCGATATACTTTCGCATGACCTCTCTTTCGGGTTGAGAAAGGTTGTAAAGCCGAGACATTGGCAACTTAGCCCCTGGGATGAGATTAACTGGACAATCATAGTCACGATGAGGGGGCAATTCCTGAGCCCCACCCTCTGAAAAGACATCCGCAAAATCTGAGAGATACTGAGGTAAAGCCGTAATGGACACACCACATATAGATGTGCCAAGACAATTATCCGAACAAAACTCACTCTAACCGATGATTTGTCTTGCTTGCCAGTCTATAATTGGGTTATGTTTAGCCAACCATGGCAACCCCAAAACTATAGGAGCTGGCAAATCCTTCAAGACAAAACAAGAAATAATTTCCACATGTGAATCACCCACCCTTAAGTGAATACCATGAACAATGTGAGTAAGGCTCCTTTGAGAAAGAAGGGAAGAATCAATTGCAAAAACACAAATCTCGTTCTCTAAAGTGCAAGTACTTAGTCCTAGATTTTGAAGGAAAAGAAAGTCAATTAGGTTTACCCCAGCACCACAATCAAGGAACACCTCAACAAAAACATTTCTTGACTCAAGCGCCACCATAGCTGGAAGGAGAAAACGGGAACTGCAGGGAGCTTGCATACCTGCCTGCTCCACCACACCATTCATGCTACCAAGTGTCAGGGAAGTTTTTTTTTTCTTTTTCTCTACCACCTGCGGTTTAACATAAGGACAAGCAAAAACAAAATGACCACTCTTTCCACAATAGTAACATAGTTTGTGCAATTTCCTAAAGTCTCTACTATCAGAATGGCAAGAAATCTGACCCAATTGCATGGGTTCCTCCGCTACCCCCGTGTTACCTGTAACATCACCCAGGGAGGCAGTAGAGATGAAACCACTCACAGAAGGGATACCTTGCGCAGGGGGAGCCCTATACCTCTCTCTGATACGTCTGTCTAGCCGTACTGCTAAAGACATGGCGTTCTCCAAAGAGTCTGGGCATTCATGAAAAGCAAGGGCATCCTTCAATCTTTCAGATAACCCCTGACAAAACTGGCTACGTAACGCGGGATCATTCCACTCTGATTCAGTAGCCCATCTCCTAAATTCAACACAGTAAGCCTCTGCAGTATGTTCCCCCTGAAACAAATTACGTAATCGCGACTCTGCCATCGAGACCCGATCTGGGTCATTGTAGATTAATCCCAGAGCCTTAAAAAATTCCTCCACCGACCGGAGTGCCCGAGAACCAGGCGGCAGAGAAAAGGCCCAGGATTGCGCGTCCCCTTTAAGCAGAGAAATAATAATACCTATCCTCTGACTCTCATCACCTGACGACGATGGACGCAGCCAAAAGTACAATTTGCAGGACTCTCTAAAACAGACAAGTCATCCGTACCCCCTGGAAATCGATCAGGAAGAGCCACTTTAGGCTCCACACAAACTTGACCTCCTCCTGATGCCAGAGCACTCTGACACTGTGCGACCGAACCTCGCAGCTCCGCAACCTCTAGGGATAGCCCCTGCATGCGGTCAACTAATGCTTCAATTGACGCCATCACAAAACCGCTGAGTGATGACAGTCAAAGTTTTGGGCAGATTATAATGTCACGGCGGACGTGCACTCAGACTAACAGATAAACCACCAACCAGGCTCTAGGCGAGAGACAGGGGAAGGGTCACCTCCTAGCTAATCCCTGACCTCTCTCCCTGCACTGCTCAGCCCACATGCAGACCTTGGTGGTAGGTATGATGTGTCCCCGTGCCTGGGCTGAAACACCCTAAATTCCCTGAGATGGTGAATAGGGGAAATAGGAGCAGCCTGCTCGCACAGAACCTGGATGGGAGAGATGACACAAAACAATCAAACTTGAAACCACACTTATCTTTCTGAGCTGGAACAGACAACCTTCCTTCCTAGCTTCCAAGACCAAAGTGATTCCTATAATCTGCTCAGAGCACTGGGCTGGAGTGCTATTTAAACTAATGACCCCACCCAGTGCACCTGATGAGAGGCGGATCCAGCACGGCTCCAAAACAAAACACTAAACTCGTGCTGCTATTCTGGCCGACCTCCGCACATAGTCAGGGCGGGGCATGACAATTTGCAGTGCAGTTATATGTTTTAACACCTTTTGTGGCGTGTATTAGTGGAAAAATATATTTGCCGATCAGCGGTGCAGTTATATGTTTTAAAGCCTTTTGTGTCGTGTATTAGTGGAAAAAAAAAAATGTATTTGCCAGTCAGCGGTGCAGGTATATGTAGGGTTGAGCAAACCCAAACTGTAAAGTTCGGGTTCGTACCAATCTTTTGGATTTTTGGACCCCGGACCCGAACCCGAACATTTCAGTAAACGTTTGGGTTCGGGTTCGGTGTTCTTTTTGAAAGTCTACAGAGCAGCCAATCAACAAGCGTTTAACTGTGTGACCTTAGAAGCCATCACAGCCATGCCTACTAATGGCATGGCTGTGCTTGGCCAGTGCAGCATGTGACCCAACCTCTATATAAGCTTGAGTCACGTAGCTCTGCACGTCACTCTACTGTGCTTAGTGTAGGGAGAAGATGCTGCTGCAGTGAGGGAGAGAATAGGACAGAATCTGTGATCAGAACTCAAATTGAACTCAGCTATCTACATAGATTTAGTTGTGTGGGTGCAGTGCACAAACTTTTTACCCTGCCCTGAGCCCAGTGACAGAAAAAAATAACTTTTATCCGTCTGTTAGTTAGGTAGGCGGCGGCCATTTTATGCAAGCTCAGTGCACCAGCACTGCATCTGAGCATTTGTGACATTCAAATCCAAGCTTGAAATACTGCACTAATAATCTAGTTTTAAAAAAACACCCTTTTTTGGCAATATATGCAATGAGCAGGACACTGGGTCATTGGGGCTGCTATGCTGTGGGTCAGCTTTAGGTGTAACTAAGTTCGTGACGCCAGTTGCAGCTTGCGCAGGTACTGTAGAAGGGCCCTTTAAGATGGTATAGCTCATGTACTAGGTTAGGAATGCCAGGGGGGGATATTGTCTCTGTATTGTGTCAACGGTGTCTCCTACCTTAGTACGGCCGGACTCCTGTATCCTGGCTCACATGCAACAAATTTGAGTATTGTAAATAGGAGTAATGTAGGAATGATGTAATTCCACACAGAGAATAGGGTCCAACTTGTCTTTACTTGATGTTATATCCTGCAGCTCTAGATCCATACAATATTACAGCAATAGTCTTTAGATCCCAGCAGGTGTTGGCAATATGTGGCAGGAATTATATCTATATTCTGCATCTGAACATACGCCTTTAAGAATCTGGCAGGTATCTGTCTTCTGCTCTGTCTATCTTCTGCTTTGTGTGGGCCTGACTAGCTATGGAGGTACTTATCTTCTCCTTGTATTTGGAATCTGTTACTTACAGGACTGCTCGCAGGGAATGGTGGTTACTTCCTGGAGATCTAGTAGTTCCGAAGATGGCTGCTTTCTTTGTCATCCAGCTGAGGTAAGGAACTCAGGCTGGGAATGTTGCTTTGGGCCTCAGGTT
Organism: Bufo bufo; assembly: GCF_905171765.1. NCBI lineage: Eukaryota > Metazoa > Chordata > Amphibia > Anura > Bufonidae > Bufo > Bufo bufo. Next base: position 66,494,889 of record NC_053397.1, on the reverse strand, counting down.
AGGCCTGAATCCCTAGTTGGGATCCCTGTTTCTGGGAGCTCCTATTCACACAGCCTACCCCAACAGGGGGTGGCTGGTACACTGCCTAGAACTTTCTGTCCTCCCTCTGAAGTAGGATCTGGGAACATTCCACTCCTCCTCAGATAGGGGGAAGCTAGCCTGGAATGGTCTATTCCAGTCTAGGTATACTAACTTGCCTTATTCTGTCTACATATTGCTGCCACCTGCTGGTGTACATTTGGAATTACAGCAAATACATAAAATACAGACATAGAAATGGCATACAATATAAATGCAATGTCAGGTTACACAGGGTGACAACACATCTACACTTTAACATCATGAAGCTGGGTGTCAGAGTTTCAGTGACATACTCTGGGATGTTACATACCCACTTACTTTAAGTGAAGCCGTCCTCGGCGTATGCTATAATAGGAGGAACAAGCTCTGGGTACCCAATTAATACAAAGTGCTGCATGAATATACATATAATGACATACATAGACAAAACACATAACGGTTTCCTCGAGGTTCCTGCCCGCTAGCATAAGGTGTCCAACACACAGTTTCCTTATTTTGGTATAACCAGGTAACCTAAATACTGCACAAAGCTAAACCTTTACTGACTAACTTTGGATGTTCTGGATCCTTTAAACACCAAAGAAAGCATGGGGGTGTCTTTACTCCGTAATACCACCATTATGTAATGGAATGCCCGCAAATGAAAGGGTGGCTTTATCCTGTATTCCCTTCCCTGCATCATAGCCTGAAGAAATTTGGCTTATAGCACGATCACTATGATGTCTAAGAGGAAGCTAAGTTGTGGTTCTAAGGTTTGAGGCGCCTTACCTTAGGCAAAAAGGCTCAGAAGGGGAGGTATGTATCGTCTCCATGTCTTCTGGCAAGTCACAGGAGGAGGGCAGTACGTTCCCATGGATCTCCTAAAATGAGACACCTCCGGATGGGAACAATCCGGAACATTTAACAAGCGGGAAGGAGCAGCCTAGGGCTTCCCCGAAGCAGCAGGGGTACCTGTGAAGTAATCTGGACCTGTCAGGACTTACCATTTGGTCCTACCCTGGGTACCTATGGGTATATATCACCGGGTGTAGGCCATTGGTGTACAACGTCCCTCTGAAGACAGTCCGTATAAGGGGGAAGAGAACAAGAGCTGTAAAAAGGCACACTTTAGGTAAGTTGCTACATTTTTTGTTAAGTGCAATGGTTAAGTGCAATCATTTTGAACAGTGCATAAATTCACATTGCGGCTCCTGGCAGGATAATACACACAATCGGCAGGATATCTTGTACGTTACATAACTGTAAACTGGTTACATAAATTATTAAATAGCATAACAATTAAATGCAAGCTTTTATGTTGCAAACATTTTTATAAAATAGTGCAATTTTTATATGTGCAAGGATAGGCTCAACAATAACTTGAGTCCTTATTCCTGGAAGTGCTTAAAGTTGTAGAAAAGTCCTTTGCAATCCACAGGGCAAAAGTTAATTGTAATCCAAAGGGTTAAAAGTTAAAAAAGAATAGCAGCAACAGGCTATCAAGTAACCTGAGAAAGGGGATAAAACTTTCAACTTGGAGTAAGGGGTTAAGGTGCTGATGGGAGGAGTCCTTACTGACATGACCATCTAGATGAGGACAAACAATGGCAACCTGGAACAAAAATGGTTAAAACACATAAACAATGCCAACAGGTCCTCACCCGTCAGGCAATCAGTTCATGGCGTGGCTCCCAAACAATGTCACTTGTTTATTTTCTTCTGACGGGGACACCCTACAGGTAGGTATCCAGCTCTTCATCGCTACTGGAGCTACTGAATTGCATGAGAGGTAACTCTTGCCTCTGCTTGTAGCTCAAGGTAGTGTTGACTGTAGTGCGCCAGCGGCCTCTACCTGTCACTGTAGGTATTGGTTGGACAGCCAACCTTGAGAATGTAGCCGTAGCTTGCTGCAGACCGGGATCCACAGCCGGTGCAGGAAGGGGAAGAACTTCTGGCTTCAATGGCTCAGGGAGTGCTGGAGCAGTTGTCTGGGGCTGCTTCCATGGGAGCACGTAGGGTGGCCGTAGGGTTGGACCTTAGGATTAAAGGTCAAGACAGAATTGTTGATTTGTCCTACCCTCAGGGTTGGTGGCGGTGACAAATCGGGAATTAAAGGTGCAGGGGCTGGTTGTGCTTTTTCTTTAAATACCAGCCGGCCATCTGGGGTCTCCTGCAGACATCTGGTCTTAGCTGCAAAACCTGGATCTTCCTGCCAGGTCTCTGGGGTGATGGCAGGGGAGAGAGGTTTCTGGAGCAGGGTGACTCCTGCTGCAAATAGTCCTTGTATGGACCGCATGGGGGTATATTCGACTCGGTCCCCAATATACAAGGTATGCCTCTCCTGGGGCAAGTAGTGTCTCTTTACTGATCTGCGGCCTACAAACACTTCTGTGCCTGAATGGTTGTCTTGGAGAAAACCCACGCCTCTTTCTACAGAGAACCATAGGATGGTTCCTGTACGCCTAGTCAGGATGGGATCTCCGGACTGGGGGCTGTCTAGTACCTCCTTCACGCACTCTTCTACGGCCGATTTATATTCACAGGCCGTCTGGGCAAAAGCTGTGATCTCATGGGGTACCTCTGGGTTAAGGCTGCTGAGTTGACTGTAGCTGGTCAGTGGAGTGGAATCCCTGGCCGCCTCCACCGCACCAGTAGGTGGCTGTGGCTTGGTAGGCCTCAGGTTAATAGGCGGTGATGGGGTCTCTGGACGTGGCGGTGGAGTGGACATGGACCTGGCCTTGGCCTCAGGGAGCGGGGTAGCTCCTACCTGATGTCTTGGCCGTGCGGCCGGTTCTGGTGTCCTCCACTGGTCCTTTCCGGATTCAGGCACCATCTGGATCACGGCCTTCTTCTCCGCTGGTGGAGTGACGTCAGCGACGGCCTCTGCGGGAGCGGGTACAAAGTCTACATCCATCCGGGCAGGTTCGTCAGCTTCCGCAGGTGCACTGTACACGGCGGAGGGATCCACGGCCTCCTGGTACTCGATTACCAGGTCTGGAACACCGCTATCAGGAATCGGGACTTCATCGTGGGTCTGCGCAGGCATCTCTGATAGCTCAGGTAGGGTAGATGCAGCAGGGATCTGGAGCGCAGGGGTATCCACAGCCTCCTGTCGGGCAGTAAGAGCTGAGGGTCCGCGTCTCTGTATTAGCTGAGAGACCCGGATCTCCATAGGCTGTTCGGAGTATATGTCCTCCCCATCAATAGCCATGGCATTCCATCTTGGTCGCGGATAGGCTATCTTCACTGTGCTCTGGCACACGCTGATTGCTAACACTAAAGGAGGGGCACAGAGGGCGGAGCTTTTATCACCTCTGGCCTGATCATAGACAAGTCCATAGAGGGCGTTCTCCAAGTTTCCCGCTCCTGAAGGGGCGTATTCGATATCTTCGCGCTTTTCCTGAGGGGGTGCAGCTACATTTTCTGGGGGGCGTATTCCTCATTTTCGCGCTCCTGGGAGGGGGTTTCTTGATTTCTTTGTCTTCTAGCATGAAGATGCAGCGCCATCTTGAAACGAATATGGCGAATCTCCACAATACCGAATTAACTTTTCAAGTGCTGCAGCGCACGTGCAGCGCTCTCTTTGACACAGCAATGCAAGTAAGACAATCACTTTTTTTGCGATTTCTGTACAATCTTCATCCCTGATTGTTATACTGTGCAGCATGCGGTTTAAGTCTGTTTTTTTTTGGCACAATTAGATGCGGTTCTGCTGTTTAGGGATGGACACACAATATAATCCGATCCTGTTCGTGACGCCACTTGAATGCAATGAGCAGGACACTGGGTCATTGGGGCTGCTATGCAGTGGGTCAGCTTTAGGTGTAATTAAGTTTGTGACGCCAGTTGCAGCTTGCGCAGGTACTGTAGAAGGGCCCTTTAACCCTTTCATGACCAAGGGTCATTGATGCCCCAGTGTCCAGGTCAAAATTTACAAATCTGACATGCGTCACTTTATGTGGTAATTGCTTTGGAACACTTTTATTTATCGAAGCCATTCTGAGATTGTTTTCTCGTGACATATTGTACTTCATGATAGTCATATATTTGAGTCAATATATTTCACCTTTATTTATGAAAAGGTACCAAATTTATAAAAAAAATTCACAATTTTCTAAATTTCAATTTCTCTGCTTCTAAAACAGAAAGTCATACCTAATAAAATATTTACTACTTAACATTTCCCATATGTCTACTTTATATTGGCATCGTTTTGGAAACGTCATTTTATTTTTTTAGGACGTTAGAAGGCTTAGAAGTTTAGAAGCAATTCTTCAAATTTTTAAGAAAATTTCCAAAACCCACTTTTTAAGGACCAGGTTCAGGTCTGAAGTCACTTTGTGGGGCTACATAGTGGAAACCCCCCATAAATGACCCCATTGTAGAAACTACACCCCTCAAGTTACTCAAAACTGACTTTTTTAACCATTTAGGTGTTCCACAAGAATTCAAGGAAAATGGAGATGAAATTTCTAAATTTCACTTTTTTGGCAGATTTTCCATTTTATTACATTTTTTTCTTTAACACATTGAGGGTTAGCAGCCAAACAAAACTCAACATTTATTACCCTGATTTTGCGGTTTACAGAAACACCCCACATGTGGTCGTAAACTGATGTAAGGGCGCACAGCAGGGCGCAGAAGGAAAGGAACGTCGTATGGTTTTTGGAAGGCAGATTTTGCTAAACTGGTTTTAGATGCCATGTCCCATTTAAAGCCCCCCTGATGCACCCATACAGTAGAAACTCCCAAAAAGTGACCCTATTTTGGAAACTAGGGGATAAGGTGCCAGTTTTATTGGTACTATTTTGGGGTACATATGATTTTTAATTGCTCTATATTAAGTTTTTTGTGAGGCAAGGTAACTGAAAAATGGCTGTTTTGGCACAGTTTATTTTTATTTTTTTACAAGATTCAACTGACAGGGTAGATCATGGGCTATTTTTATAGAGCAGGTTGTTATGGACGCAATGATATCAAATATGTCTACTTTCTTTGTTTATTTGTTTCAGTTTTACATAATAAAGCAATTTTGAAAAAGAAATTATGTTTTTGTGTCTCCATTTTCTGAACGCCATATGTTTTTTATTTTTCTGCCGATCGTCTTGTGCAGGGGCTCATTTTTTGCAGAAAGAGTAGAGGTTTTTATTGGTACCATTTTTGGGTACATAGGATTTTTTGATCATTCATTATTACACTTTATGGGGCAAGGTGACCAAAAAATTGGCTGTTTTGGAACAGTTTTTATTTATTTATTTTTACAGCGTTTATCTGAGGGGTTAGGTCCTGTGACAGTTTTATAGAGCAGATCGTTACAGACGTGGCAATACCTAAGAGGTATACTTTTTCTTATTTATTTAAGTTTTACACAATAATAGCATTTCTGAAACCAAAAAAATTATGTTTTAGTGTCTCCATAGTCTGAGAGCCATAGATTGTTTATTTTTTGGGCGATTGTCTTAAATAGGGTATCATTTTTTGCGGTATGGAGTAACGGTTTGATTGGTACTATTTTGGGGGTCATAAGCCTTTTTGATCGCTTGCTGTTGCACTTTTTGTGATGTAAGGTGACAAAAATGGCTTTTTTTACACCTTTTTTTTTTATGGTGTTTATCGGACGGGGTCTATCATGTGATATATTTATAGAGACGGTCGTTATGGATGTGGTGATACCTAAAATGATTTTTTTTTTTTTGTTTATAGGAAAAAGCAATTTCTTTTTTTAATTTTACATTTTCATTTATTTATTTATTTTTACTTTTATTATTTTCACTTTTTTTTTTTATCAAGTCCCTCTTGGATCTTGAAGATCCAGTGGGGCTGATGGCTGTACTATACTTTGCAATGCTCTTGCATTGCAAAGTATAATACAATCAGATGCCCTGTAGGTGGCAACAGCGGACGCTTTTGCAAAGCGTCCGGTTGCCATGGCAGCGCAGCAGCCCAGATGGTGGAGAGAGGGAGCCCCCTCCCTCTATTAACCCCATGGATGCCGCTGCCGTGGCATCTATGGGGTTACAGCAGAGTGTCAGCATAGAGCTGACACTCTCTGCTGATGGCGGCGGCTCAGGAATGGAGCCGCCGCCATCACACACAGCAGGGGGACCGCACTGCATGGGGGCAGCACTGGAAAGGGGGTAGCATTGAGTGAGTCACGGCCAGCATTGAGGGGGCAGGACTGGAGGAATGTATGTAGCGGGGAGGGGGCGGACCGCAGGAGATAAGCAGCAGGATTTAGCGGCAGGCGGACACAAGGGGGGGCTTGAAGGGGCACATATGGGGGGCACAGATCAGGGAGGGGAGGGCACAAGGACACATTACCTGATTTCAGGCTCTGATCTGCAGAGCGCAGATCAGAACCTGAAACCGGCATTTTTTCACTGCCGCGATCCGATTGGTTAGTCTGCACAGACTAACCAATCGGATCGATTGTCGGCAAGGGGCCACTCTGATTGGTCCCTTGCCGGCATTACTGAACTGTAAAGAGCTGGCTTGACGTCTATATATGTGGTAGCTGCACGGGGTATGTGCAGCTATCACGTATATATACAGATTGCGGTCGGGAAGGGGTTAAGATGGTATAGCTCATGTACTAGGTTAGGAATGCCAGAGGGGGATATTGTCTCTGTATTGTGTCAACGGTGTCTCCTACCTTAGTACGGCCGGACTCCTGTATCCTGGCTCACATGCAACAAATTTGAGTGTTGTAAATAGGAGTAATGTAGGAATGATGGAATTCCACACAGAGAATAGGGTCCAACTTGTCTTTACTTGATGTTATATCCTGCAGCTCTAGATCCATACAATATTACAGCAATAGTCTTTAGATCCCAGCAGGTGTTGGCAATATGTGGCAGGAATTATATCTATATTCTGCATCTGAACATACGCCTTTAAGAATCTGGCAGGTATCTGTCTTCTGCTCTGTCTATCTTCTGCTTTGTGTGGGCCTGACTAGCTATGGAGGTACTTATCTTCTCCTTGTATTTGGAATCTGTTACTTACAGGACTGCTCTCAGGGAATGGTGGTTTCTTCCTGGAGATCTAGTAGTTCTGAAGATGGCTGCTTTCTTTGTCATCCAGCTGAGGTAAGGAACTCAGGCTGGGAATGTTGCTTTGGGCCTCAGGTTAGGCCTAAATCCTTAGTTGGGATCCCTGTTTCTGGGAGCTCCTATTCACACAGCCTACCCCAACAGGTCTATTCCACTCTAGGTATACTAACTTGCCTTATTCTGTCTACATATTGCTGCCACCTGCTGGTGTACATTTGGAATTACAGCAAATACATAAAATACAGACATAGAAATGGCATACAATATAAATGCAATGTCAGGTTACACAGGGTGACAACACATCTACACTTTAACATCATGAAGCTGGGTGTCAGAGTTTTTGTGACATACTCTGGGATGTTACATATACATCTGGTGCATTTGCAGGATTAGTCAGAGTGCAATTTAAGCTACAATTACAGCCATAATTTTCTGGGTTTTTACAAACACCCTTTTTTGGCAAAATACACTATTTTACAGCCCTTGATGCATCTGCACATGTGAAATTCAAGCGTTATATACAGCTTTCATATTCTGTTAGTAAAAGAACACACTTTTTTGGCAATATCCAACATCTGGTTGCAGGATTAGTCAGTGTACAATTTAAGCTAGAAATACAGCCATAATTTTATGGGTTTTTAAAAACACCCTTTTTTGGCAAAATACACTATGTTTCAGCACTCACTGCATCTGCACGTGTGAAATTCAATTGTTATATACAGCTTCCATATTCTGTTATTAAAAAAACAACCTTTTTTTGCAAAATACTTAATATTGCAGCCCTTGCTGCATCTGTGATTGTTAAAAACATGTTTTAAAAAATTTAATAATTTTCTGGCTTTGAAAAAACACAAATTTTTGGCAATATCCAACATCTGGTGCCTTTGCAGGATTAGTCAGTTTGCAATTTAAGCTAGAAATACAGACATAATTTTCAGGATTTTTAAAAACACCCTTTTTTTTGCAAAATACACAATTTTACAGCCCTTGCAGCATCAGCACGTGTGAAGTTCAAGGGTTCTATACTGCTGTCATATTCAGATATTAAACAAACACTCATTTTGGGCAAAAAACTTTGATTGCGGCCTAGTCTGTATCAGTCCGTGTGAGATGCAAACTTTAGATACTATGGTTTTATTCAGTTATTTGAAAAACAGCCATTTTGGTCAAAAAACTTAAATTGCGGCCTAGTCTGGATCTGTACGTGTGAGATACATACTTTACATACTGTGGTTCTATTCAGTTATTTGCAAAACAGCCATTTTGGGCAAAGAACTTTAATTGCGGCCTAGTCTGGATCTGTAAGTGAGATACACACTTTAGATACTGTGGTTATATTCTGTTATTTGAAAAACAGCCATTTTGGGCAAAAAATATTTAATTGCGGCCTAGTTCTGGATCTGTACGTGTAAGATACACACTTTAGATATTGTGGTTATATTCTTCTATTAATAAAATACCCTTTTTGGGCAAAATACACAATTTTACAGCCCTTGCTACATCAGTACGTGTGAAATTCAAGGGTTATATACTGCTGTCATATTCAGTTATTAAACAAACACCCATTTTGGGCAAATTTTTTTATTTTGCAGTCTTTTCTGCATATGTCATTGTGAGATACACACTGTAGATACTGTGGTTCTATTCAGATAATTGAAAAACAACCATTTTGGGCAAAAAACTTTAATTGCGGCCTAGTCTGGATCAGGACGTTTGAGATACACACTTTAGATACTGTGGTTCTATTCAGTTATTTGAAAAACAACCATTTTGGGCAAAAAACTTTAATTGCGGACTAGTTTGGATCAGTCCGTGTGAGATACACACTTTAGATACTGTGGTTATATTCTGTTATTTGAAAAACAGCCATTTTGGTCAAAAAACTAAAATTGCGGCCTAGTCTGGATCTGTACTTGTGAAATAAACACTTTAGATACTGTGGTTATATTCTTCTATTAATAAAACACCCTTTTTGGGCAAAATATGCTATTTTACAGCCCTTGCTGCATCAGCACGTGTGAAATTCAAGGGTTATATACTGCTGTCATATTCTGTTATTAATAAAACACTCATTTTGGGCAAAAAAACTTTAATTGAAGCCTAGTCTGGATCAGTCCGTGTGAGATACACACTTTAGATACTGTGGTTCTATTCAGTTATTTGAAAAACAGGCATTTTGGTCAAAAAACTTTAATTGCGGCCTAGTCTGGATCTGTACGTGTGAGGTACACACTTTAGATACTGTAGTTATATTCTGTTATTTAAAAAAAACAGCCATTTTGGGCAAAAAACTTTAATTCGGCCTAGTCTGGATCTGTACGTGTGAGATACACACTTTAGATACTGTGGTTGTATTCTTCTATTAATAAAACATCCTTTTTGGCCAAAATACACAATTTTACAGCCTTTGCTGCATCAGCACGTGCAAAATTCAAGGGTTATATACTGCTGTCATATTCTGTTATTAAACAAACACCCATTTTGGGCAAAAAACTTTAATTGCGGACTAGTCTGCATCTGTACATGTGAGATACACCCTTTACATACTGTGGTTCTATTCAGTTACTTGATAAACAGTCATTTTGTGCAAAAAACTTAAATTGCGGCCTAGTCTGGATCAGTCCGTGTGAAATACAAACTTTAGATACTGTGGTTATATTCTTCTATTAATAAAACACCCTCTTTGGGCAAAATACACAATTTTACAGCCCTTGCTGCATCAGCACATGTGAAATTCAAGGGTTATATACTGCTGTCATATTCTGTTATTAAACAAAGACCCATTTTGGGCCAAAAACTTAATTTTGCATCCTTTGCTGCATATGTCATTGTGAGATACACACTTTAGATACTGTGGTTCTATTCAGATATTTAAAAAACAACCATTTTGGGCAAAAAACTTTAATTGCAGCCTAGTCTGGATCAGGACGTATGAGATACATCCTTTAGATACTGTGGTTCTATTCAGTGTTTTGAAAACAACCATTTTGGGAAAAAACTTTAATTGCGGCCTAGTCTGGATCAGTCCGTGTGACATACACACTTTAGATACTGTGGTTATATTCTTCTATTAATAAAACACCCATTTTGGGCAAAATACACAATTTTACAGCCCTTGCAGCATCAACACGTGTGAAGTTCAAGGGTTCTATACTGCTGTCATATTCAGTTATTAAACAAATACTCATTTTGGGCAAAAAACTTTGATTGCGGCCTAGTCTGTATCAGTCTATGTGAGATGCACACTTTAGATACTGTGGTTTTATTTAGTTATTTGAAAAACAGCCATTTTGGTCAAAAACTTAAATTGCGGCCTAGTCTGGATCTGTACGTGTGAGATACACACTTTAGATACTGTGGTTCTATTCAGTTATTTGAAAAACAACCATTTTGGGCAAAAAACTTAAAGAGGACCTTTCACCAGAAGAAAGTATCTAAACTAACTATACAGACGTGTAGAGCGGCGCCCAGGGATCCCCCTGCACTTACTGTTATCCCCGGGCGCCGCTCCGTTCCCCGGTTATAGCCTCCGGTATGTTCGTAGTTAGACTCCACCCAGAGGAACCTGCCACGGTCTCCTTATCCTATGCTGTAGCGCTGGCCAATCGCAGTGCTCAGCTCATAGCCTGGCTAGTCTGTATAGTCAGTTTAGATACTTTCTTCTGGTGAAAGGTCCTCTTTAAATTGAGGCCTAGTCTGGATCTGTACATGTGAGATACAACCTTTACATACTGTCGTTCTATTCTGCTATTAATTTAATACCCATTTAGGGCAAGATCCTAAATTTGAGAAATATGAGGAGATCGTCAAATAAGGGACGTGGCCCAGGTCGTGGTGCTGCTGGTGGAGCTCCTGTTGCAGGGGAAGGATGTGGTCGATCTGTGCCAGCTACACCACAAGTGAAACCCCTTCCTCAGGTGTGAGTAGGCGACAGAATCTGCAGCAGCATTTGGTCGGGCCAAATGCGGCTCTGCGAATGGTGAGGCCAGAACAAGTACAGGCGATAGTAGATTGGGTTGCTAAAAGTGCCTCCAGTTCTTTCACATTGTCTCCCACTCAGTCTCCTGCTGAAAGATCAGAGTTGGCACCTGCAGCCGATGTCCATCAGTCTTTCACCTCACCCCCTTGCAAATCAGCGAAGCAGTCTGAGCCCCAAGTCATGCAGCAGTCTCTTCTGCTTTTTGATGACTCTGTTAGCAGGGTTTCCCAGGGCCATCCACCTAGCCCTGCCCCAAAAGTGGAAGAGATTGAGTGCACCGATGCCCAACCACTTATGTTTCAAGATGAGTACATGGGAGGACCATCGCAGCACGTCTCGGATGATGACGAAACACCGCCTCATATGCAACGTGCCCACAAGCTGGAACTCCACCTTGCACATGCTGGCCAGACTGTGCGAGCAGCAGTAGGCGATAGTGGAGTTTCAGCTGCAGCACGCATGGGTGAGTCGCTCTGCGGAACAGCACCACTTCACCACCAATGACTGGGCCTCCAATGCGAGACCTGTGTTCCTTGTTGCGCTGTTTCGAGTACTCCACCAACATGGCCAGTGCCGATAACACCGTTCTCAGCGTTACTATCCCACTTCTATGCCTCCTTGTAAATAAACGCTGCTGGCGATGATTGAAGAGGATGTGGCACAAGAGGAGGAGGAGGAAGAGGGATCATTTCATAGGGTTTCCGGCCAGTCATTCACAAGTGGCTCCGAGGGTGGGTTCCTGCACCCACAAATGCCAGGTACACAATTGTCCAGCCAGGGCTCAGTTCTGGAGGATGATAAGGTGGAGGATGAGGAGGAGGAGATGGAGGAGGAGGAACCTTGTTCACAGCAGTGTGGCACCCAGACCAGCTCATAACCATCACTGGTGCGTGGCTGGGGGGATACAGAGGACACAGACGATACACCTCCCACAGAGGACAGCTTTTCGTTGCCTCTGGGCAGCCTGGCACACATGAGCGATTACATGCTGCAGTGTCTCTGCAACGACCACCGAGTTGCCCACATTGTGCTGATCACTGGGTGGCCACGCTTCTGGATCCCCGTTACAAGGACAACGTACCGTCCTTAATTCCCTCACTGGAGCGTGATCGTAAGATGCGCGAGTACAAGCACACGCTGGTAGGCGCGCTGCTGGTGGCATTCCCACCTGACAGCGGGGGCGAAGTGGAAGCACAAGGCGAAGGCAGAGGAGGAGGAAGAGGTCGCCAACGCAGCACCTCAGAAGGCAGGGTTAGCATGGCCAAAATGTGGAAAAGCTTTGTCAGCCCGCCACCACAACCAGCACCACTAGCTGATATTGAACATCTTAGCAGGAGGCAGCATTTCACCAACATGGTGGAACAGTATGTGTGCACACGCCTACACGTACTGAATGGCGGATCTGCCCCCTTCAACTTCTAGGTCTCCAAATTGGGCACATGGCCTGAGCTTGCCCTTTACGCCTTGGAGGTGCTGGCCTGCCCTGCAGCCAGTGTATTATCTGAATAGGTGTTTTGCACGGCAGGGGGCTTTATCACAGACAAGGGCAGCCGCCTGTCCACAGCCAATGTGGACAAGCTCACGTTCATTAAAATGAACCAGGCATGGAACCCACAGGACTTGTCCGTATCTTGTGCAGAATGTATACCGGCCATAACCAGCCATTGTTATACTACAGTGCAATTGCTCATTCTTGTATTTTGGATATTTCACACTCTTTTGGAGTCTACCCTAATAAAAAAATTAAAAATTAAAACCAAAAACCAGTGTTGGCTACCTCGTCCTCCTCCACCGCTGCTTCCACCTACACCACTACGTCCACCGACTCCTCAAACTCCTACTACATATGGATCTCCACGTCATAAATCAAGTTTTTTATTTTTATTTGAATTTATTTTATTTTATGTCATTTCACTAATTTGTCAGTTACATTTTCGTGTGAAAATCATCCATTTTTGGGTGTGATATACCACTGCTATACTTAGTAGACAGTTAAATAAATTCGCAAATTTTCTGGTGAAATTGACCAATTTGTGGGTGTGATGTACCAGTGCTATACCTAGTATACAGTTAAAAAAAATTACTAATTTGTCTGTTACATTTTCGGGTGAAATTCATAAATTTTTGGGTGTGATATACCACTGCTCTACCTAGTAGACAGGTTAAAAAAAATTCACTAATTTGTCTGCTACATTTTCAGGTGAAATTCACCAATTTTTGGGTGTGATATACCACTGCTCTACCTAATAGACAGGTAAAAAAAATCACTAATTTGTCTGTTACATTTTTGGGTGAGGTTCATCAATTTTTGGGTGTGATATACCACTGCTATACCTTATAGACAGGTATAAAAATTTGTTAATTTGTCTGTTACATTTTCGGGTGAAATTCACCAAATTTTGGGTGTGATATACCACTGCTATTCATAGTAGACAGGTAAAAAAAAATCACTAATTTGTCTGTTACATTTTCAGGTGAAATTCACCAATTTTTCGGTGTGATATACCACTGCTATACCTAGTAGACAGGTAAAAAAAAATCACTAATTTGTCTGTTACATTTTCGGGTGAAATTAACCAATTTTTGGCTGTGATATACCCCTCCTCTACCTAGTTGACAGCTTAATAAATTTCAATAAATTTTATTTGACATTTTCGGGTGACATTAAACAATTTTTGGCTGTGATAGACCCTTGCTCTACCTAGTAGACAGGTTAATAAATTTCACAAATTGTTCTGTTACATTCTTGGGTTCACATTTTACAATTTGTGACGTGAATAAACCCCTGCTCTGCATAGGTGACAGGACAGAAATGTAAAAAAAAAAATCTGTTCCATTGGTGGGTGACATTAACCCATTTCTGGCGATGAAAAACCCCTACTCTGCATAGGTGACAGGGACTTAAATTTCTAAAATTCATCTTTAATTGGCCCTTTCCTTCGATCCTTCTACTTTAATAACTTTTCCCATATTTCCGCTCGATCAAAATAAAATGTCATCCATTTATCTCCCTTGGATGTGGTCTCTCTTTCTCACACTCCCTCTCTGGCGTGGAACCCTGATTCGCCGATAACCTTGATAAACATTGTAGGCTCAGAAACATCGAAAGTTGATAGAGAAGATATCCAAATGGATACAGGACGTCACGAGGGCACTACTTTTGGGCACATTTATATATTTGTATTTGGGACACATTTAACTACTTTTGGGCACATCTGTGTGTGCATTCAAGCCACAAAAGTTATATACAGTATTCCAGCAGAGAATAAATTTTATTTGGGACAAATTTAACTAGTTTTAGGCACATCTGTGTGTGCGTTTAGGCCGCAACCGTTTATACAGTATTCCAGCAGAGAATTATTTGTATTTGGCACATATTTACCTACTTTTGGGCACATCTGTATGTGCGTTCAATCCCCAAAAATTTTTACCGTATTCCAGCAGAGAATAAATTTTATTTGGGACAAATTTAACTAGTTTTAGGCACATCTGTGTGTGCGTTTAATCCACAAACGTTATATTCAGTATTCCAGCGGAGAATTATTTGTATTTGGGACACATTTAAATACTCTTCCCCTGTGTTATGCACTGCTTGCCAATCCCCTGTCGAAGGCGCAGGGCCGGATGCCCCTTTCCCTCTAACTGGTCCTTCGCAACTACATCCACTTCCCTGTCCCAGCGCAGCATCCAATTGTCCTTACCCCAGGCATTTGAACGCAAACGGAAATACCCAGCCACCCACCCACTGTTCATAGCACTAAATGTGCAACTTTCAAAATTACTGGCCCATGAAATGTTGCCATATAGGCTTGTGGAGACTGAGGCCTTCCGCAGCCTGATGTCGGCGGCCATCTCTCGGTACGCAGTCCCCAGCCGCCACTATTTTTCACGGTGTGCCGTGCCCGCCTTACACCAACATGTGTACCAGAACATCACCCGTGCCCTGACCAACGCAGTTACTGGGAAGGTGCACTTGACCACGGACACATGGACAAGTACTGGTGGCCAGGGATGCTACATTTCCCTGACCGCACACTGGGTGAATGTTGTGGAGGCCCAGGATTGCGGGCCCTATGTCCATCAGGGTCTCCACCAGCAGCTATGTTAGGCTGGTTTCACACTTGCGTTGTCCGGATCCGGCGTGTACTCCATTTGCCGGAATTACACGCCGGATCCGGAAAAACGCAAGTGAACTGAAAGCATTTGAAGACGGATCCGTCTTCAAAATGCGTTCAGTGTTACTATGGCACCCAGGACGCTTTTAAAGTCCTGGCTGCCATAGTAGTAGTGGGGAGCGGGGGAGCAGTATACTTACAGTCCGTGCGGCTCCTGGGGCGCTCCAGAATGACGTCAGGGCGCCCCATGCGCATGGATGACGCGATCCATGCGACACGTCATCCATGAGCGTGGGGCGCCCTGACGTCACTCTGGAGCGCCCGGGGAGTGTAAGTATACTGCTTCCCCGCTCCCCACTACACTTTACCATGGCTGCCAGGACTTTAGCGTCTTGGCAGCCATGGTAACCATTCAGAAAAAGCTAAACGTCGGATCCGGCAATGCGCTGAAACGACGTTTAGCTTAAGGCCGGATCCGGATTAATGCCTTTCAATGGGCATTAATTCCGGATCCGGCCTTGCGGCAAGTGTTCAGGATTTTTGGCCGGAGCAAAAAGCGCAGCATGCTGCGGTATTTTCTCCGGCCAAAAAAACGTTCCGGTCCGGAACTGAAGACATCCTGATGCATCCTGAACGGATTTCTCTCCATTCAGAATTCGGTAGCTGGAAGCAGTGTAGCACTGCTGTGGGGAAACGTCAACAGGCCTTGCTGAAGCTGATCTGCCTAGGGGACAAACAGCACATTGCTGCAGAGCTGTGGCGGGGTATAAGTGACCAGACCGAGCTGTAGATGTCGCCACTCAACCTACAACCAGGCATGGTTGTGTCGGACAATGGCCGTAACTTGGTGGCGGCTTTGGAGCTCGGCAACCTTGTAACATTTTGTTTTTATTGAAAATTTTTCATATATCAGGCATAATAAAACCTGATGCACGTGCCATGCGGTTTATTAAAACATATTCCCAAATTTGAATGAGCTACTAGTAAAGGAGCGCCGTGTGGGTACCCATTTCCGCAAGTCGTCCACAGCTTCAGCCGCTCTGTCAACGCTGCAGCAGCGCTTGGGGCTTCCAGCTCACCGACTGTTGTGCGACCTGAGCACGCGCTGGAACTCTACGTTCTGCATGTTGTCCAGGCTTTGGGAGCAGCAGAGGGCACTTGTGGAATACCAGCTGCAACATGGTCGTCGCCTTTCGAGTCAACTTCCACTATTCACAAGCAAGGAGTGGGCATTGATGGCAGACCTCTGTTAAGAAACTTTGATGAATCCACACAGATGGTAAGTGCCGATAACGCTATAATCAGCGTAAGCATCCCACTTCTGTGTCTACTCAAACTATCGCTGCTCACAATTAAGGACGATGCTCTGAATGTGGTAGACGTGGAAATAGGGGAGGACTTTAGTGTGGGTGATAGCCAGACCACCCACATTTCGTCTTCTCAGCTCGAATGGACATGAAGAGGAGGAGCTGGAGACAGTTGCCTCTGCTACAGAGGGTACTACCAACTTTCATTCCATCGGTTTGACGTGGAAGGGCACAAGGGGATGAGGAGGAGGAGATGGAGAGTCATCCTGACGTCGACATAGATGTCTTGCCTGTTGGTACTCTGGCACACATGGCTGACTTCATGTTAGGCTGCCTTTCCCGCGACCCCCGCGATATACGCATTTTAGATAACACAGATTACTGGGTGTTCACCCGTCTCGACCCCCACTACAAAGAGAGAACTTCTCATCTCTCATTCCTGTGGTGGAGAGGGCAAGTAAAATGGTGCAATACCAAAAGGTCCTTGTTGAGAAATTGCTCCAAACATTTCCATCTGACAAACCTGGCGGCTGAATCTGTACTTCCATAGGCAAACGAGGAAGGCAGACAACGGGAACACACTCCAGTTCCAACAAAGGCAGGGCAACACTCTCCAAGGCATGGCACCCCGCCAGCAACCGTACCCTGAAGCGCGGCCTAATGTCCCAAGGAGGTAAAAGTTTTGGAAGATGGTGAAGGAATACATAGCAGACCGTGTCGTGTCAGCGCCCTTAATGATCCCTCAGTGCCTTACAACTACTAGGTGTCCAAGCTGGACATGTGGCACGAACTTGCGCTCTATGCCTTGGAGGTGCTGGCCTGCCCTGCCGCCAGAGTATTGTCTGAGCATGTATTTAGTGCTGCTGGTGGCATTATAACAGATAAGCGTATCCGCTTGTCCACTGACAATGCTGACAGGTTGACTCAGATAAAAATGAACAAGGCCTGGATTGCCCCTGACTTCTCCATTCAGAGGAAAGCTGAGCTAATGAGGAACAAAAGCGGAATTTAAATGTATGCTTTATAATGTACTCAATCCACAAGATTCAGATGCACCCTTTTCACCGCAAAAAAAGGGTATATGTTTGTCCTCCTCCTCCTCTTCCAAACAGTATATATGCCCTCTAATGTTTTATATGGTCTGCTCACCTGTAGGCCCTTACTACAATGTTTTATAGGGTCCGCTCACGTTCAGGCCCTCACCTCCAATGTTTTATAAGGTCTGCTCACCGGTAGGCCCTCACCTCTAATGTTTTATACAGTCTGCTCACCTGTAGGCCCTCACTACAATGTTTTATAAGGTCCGCTCACATTCAGGCCCTCACCTCCAATATTTTATACGGTCTGCTCACCAATAGGCCCTCACCTCTAATGTTTTATACGGTCTGCTCACCTGTAGGGCCCTCACTACAATGTTTTATATGGTCCGCTCACCTTCAGGCCCTAATCTCCAATGTTTTATACGGTCTGCTCACCTGTATGTCCTCACTACAATGTTTTATAGGGTTCGCTCACCTGTAGGCCCTCACCTCTAATGATTTATAAGGTCTGTTCACCTGTAGGCCCTCACCTGTAATGTTTTATGCAGTCTGCTCACCTGAAGGCTCTCACATATAATGTTTTAGAGCAACAGCTGAACAGCAGGTCCTCATATAGGACATTAGGATGTCAGCTCAGCAGCAGGCACTCGCCCCTAATTTTTTATAGGGTCACCAGCATGCCCTTGTTCCGAATGTTTTGGAAGGTCACCAGCAGGCCATCAAGGATAATTTTTCAAGGGTGTGTATGATGCCCTCCTTTATGTGTAAGAAAGGGTGTATTGGAGTGCCGGTTCCTTGTAATATTTGGCAACCCTTTCACTTAGTGCATAGGCTTTAGAAGTGTAGCAGTGTACCTGAACAATTGTAGCACCATGTGAATACAGGTTGTATCGGAGTGCTTCTTACTTGCAATTTTTGGCAGCACTTACACTGTATATACAATTGCATATACAGGAAAGAATGTTTCCTAACAATTTTTCCTCTAAAAAGTTTTCTTTTTGGGGGGGGGGCAGGGTTTTGGGCGTTTTTTTGTCGGTCTGTAAAAGTGGCGTACAACATGGTTCCCTGCAGTGACATTGGAGTCCAAGATGCATCCAGACATGGTCCCCCTGCTGTTCCTGATCGATTTCAGAGGTGTTTTCATCACTTTCAGACCTTTTCCTATGAACCAGGCACCCTCCCCTCATCCGAGCAGGCGGTGCCTGATTGTCTCCCATTGACATCCATTATACTCGGGTGCTCGGCCGGCCGAGCGCACAAATATCGCTATGTGTTCGGACCGAGTACCCGAACACTTTGGTTCTCGCTCATCACTAGTGGTGACCATAGTAAGAAGGTACTAAGTAGAGAAGCTTTTTGGATGTTCCAATTAGGTAGCTGATTTCCAATTGGTCTTAACTAGAGTTGAGCGAACACCTAGATGTTCGGGGAGTTCGGCCGAACTTTTAAAAAATTTCCAGACCTCCTCCCTCCCCAGTATTAAAATCATTGGTGGCCAGTGCGGCCCCCCCTCCCTCCCTCCCCAGTATTAAAATCATTGGTGGCCAGTGCGGCCCCCACACCCCACCCCCCCTATTAAAATCGTTGGTGGTTAGTGCGGCCCCCCCTATTAAAATCTTTGGTGTCCAGTGTGGCCTCCCCTCTCCCCCCCCATAATTAAAATCATTAGTGGCAGTGGCCACAGGTTAACAACCCCCCTCCCCCCCATCATTGGTGGCAGCGGAGCAGCAGTTCCGATGGGAGTCCCAGTTTAATCGCTGAGGCTCCGATCGGTTACCATAGCAGCCAGGATGCTACTGCAGTCCTGGCTGCCATGGTTACTTAGCACTTTTAGCAGCATTATACTTACGTGCGCTGTCTGTGGCCGGCCAGGCGCTCCTCCTACTAGTAAGTGACATGTCTGTGCTATAAGCAATGCGCCGCACAGACCTTTAACTTACCAGTAGGAGGAGCGCCGGTCGGCCACAGACAGCGCACGTAAGTATAATGCTGCTAAAAGTGCTAAGTAACCATGGCAGCCAGGACTGCAGTAGTGTCCTGGCTGTCATGGTAACCGATCGGAGCCCCAGCGATTAAACTGGGACTCCCATCGGAACTGCCGCTCCGCTGCCACCAATGGCCGCACTAGCCACTAATGATTTTAATAGGGAGGGGGGGGCTGCACTGGCCACCAATGATTTTAATACTGGGGAGGGAGGGGGGGCCGCACTGGCCACCAATGATTTTAATACTGAGGAGGGAGGGGGGTCTGGCCCCCTGCTGCCTGGCAGCACCTGATCTCTTACAGGGGGCTGTGATCCGCACAATTAACCCCTCAGGTGTGGCACCTGAGGGGTTAATTGTGCGGATCACAGCCCCCTGTAAGGCCGTTATGTCCACAGTTCTCAGTATATTCTAACTTGAAGCGTCCCCATCACTATGGGAACGCTTCTGTGTTAGAATATACTGTCGGATCTGAGTTTTCACGATCTAACTCAAATCCGATGGTATATTCTAACATAGAGGCGTTCCCATGGTGATGGGGACGCTTCAAGTTAAAGTATACCATCGGATTGGAGAAAACTCCGATACAATGGTATATTAATATTACCCGAACACCGAACCCGAACTTTTACTGAAATGTTCGGGTTCGGGTGCCGAACACCGTAAAGTTCGGTACGAACCCGAACTTTACAGTTCGAGTTCGCTCAACCCTAGTCTTAACAGAATGCATGATCTCATACTGCAATATTTTTGAATCCTACTGAATCTTTTTAAAATTTTTGTTTGTCTTTGAGAAATAGATTTTTTAGCTTCAGGTTTTTGTATTCCAAATTTCCACCCCCACATGTGAACGCATGTGCTTTGATTGTGATTGGTGGGGGGAGGGTATATTATCTGGAGGAATAAGTTTGTTACATGTCATGAGTAAGGATCCTCACTTCGTGATCCGAAACGCCGAGACTAATGTGCCTTGTATATTTTGGATTTTAATCTCTGGAATAATAAATGTTGCTCCTTTTACCGGAAGCTGGATTCTTTCTTCATCTTAATATAATTAATAAATCAGACACATACACAAAAAAAGGATTAAATATGGCTGCTTTGCTTTATTATGGGTTACATTAAACAAATTCTCATACTTAATTAACTCATAAATAAATTAAGCCAATTAACCGCAATAATTATAATTATACAATCTACACCCACCCAGCCAAAGCTGAGTGACTCAGCCCACTAATAGGCATGCGAGGACAAACCTTAACCCCTTAGTGTCCACTAATATGCCTTTTTACTGACGTAAACAAAGGGGGTTTTAGCTAAACAGCTTGCTTTAATCACTTGTCCTGCAAAAAATAAGACCTCATACAAGTACTTTGATAAAAAAACTAAAAAGTTATAGCTCTTGGAATGCAATTTAAAAAAAATGTGTGTTTCTTTTTTGCCTTCCTCTGGATCAACTTGCAGGATAACAGGCCGAACTGGATGGATAAATGTCTTTTTTCGGCCTTATGTACTATGTTACTATGTTACTATGTCATAGCAGAGAATCAGGCTTCATGTCACCCAACACTGGAACAGGCCACTGTCAGATATTTTTAGGCCCTGGCACCCAGACAGAGGAGAGAGGTCCCATAGCAGAGATTCAGGCTTCATGTCATAGCAGAGAATCAGGCTTCATGTCACCCACCACTGGAACAGGCCATTGTCAGATATTTTTAGGCCCCGGCACCCAGACAGAGGAGAGGTTCATTCAACTTTGGGTTGCCCCGCAATATAATGGTAAAATTAAAAAAAGAGGATTGAATGAGGAAGTGCCCTGGAGTACAAGAATATATGGTTAAGGTGAGGTAGTTATAAATGTCTAATCTGCACAAGGGATGGACAGGTCCTGTGGGATCCATGCCTGGTTCATTTTTATGAACGTCAGCTTGTCCACATTGGCTGTAGACAGGCGGCTGCGTTTGTCTGTAATGACGCCCCCTGCCGTGCTGAATACACGTTCAGACAAAACGCTGGCCGCCGGTAGGCCAGCACCTCCAAGGCATAAAAGGCTAGCTCTGGCCACGTGGACAATTTGGAGACCCAGAAGTTGAATGGGGCCGAACCATCAGTCAGTTCGTGGAGGAGTGTGCACACATACTGTTCCACCATGTTAGTGAAATGTTGCCTCCTGCTAACACGTTCCGTATCAGGTGGTGGTGCAGTTAGCTGTGGCGTGGTGACAAAACTTTTCCACATCTCTGCCATGCTAACCCTGCCCTCAGAGGAGCTGGCCGTGACACAGCTGCGTTGGCGACCTCTTGCTCCTCCTCTGCCTTCGCCTTGGGCTTCCACTTGTTCCCCTGTGACATTTGGGAATGCTCTCAGTAGCGCGTCTACCAACGTGCGCTTGTACTCACGCATCTTCCTATCACGCTCCAGTGCAGGAAGTAAGGTGGGCACATTGTTTTTGTACCGGGGATCCAGCAGGGTGGCAACCCAGTAGTCCGCACACGTTAAAATGTGGGCAACTCTGCTGTCGTTGCGCAGGCACTGCAGCATGTAGTCGCTCATGTGTGCCAGGCTGCCCAGAGGTAAGGACAAGCTGTCCCCTGTGGGAGGCGTATCGTCATCGTCCTGCGTTTCCCCCCAGCCACACACCAGTGATGGGCCCGAGCTGCGTTGGGTGCCACCCCGCTGTGAACATGCTTCATCCTCCTCCTCCTCCACCTCCTCCTCATCCTCCTCGTCCTCCAGTAGTGGGCCCTATCTGGCCACATTTGTACCTGGCCTCTGCTGTTGCAAAAAACCTCCCTCTGAGTCACTTCTAAGAGACTGGCCTGAAAGTGCTAAAAATGACCCCTCTTCCTCCTCCTCCTTCTCCTGGGCCACCTCCTCTTCCATCATCGCCCTAAGTGTTTTCTCAAGGAGACATAGAAGTGGTATTGTAACGCTGATAACGGCGTCATCGCCACTGGCCATGTTGGTGGAGTACTCGAAACAGCGCAACAGGGCACACAGGTCTCGCATGGAGGCCCAGTCATTGGTGGTGAAATGGTGCTGTTCCGCAGTGCGACTGACCGGTGCGTGGTGTAGCTGAAACTCGACTATGGCCTGCTGCTGCTCGCACAGTCTGTCCAGTATGTGCAAGGTGGAGTTCCACCTGGTGGGCACGTCGCATATGAGTCGGTGAGCGGGAAGCCCGAAGTTACGCTGTAGCGCAGACAGGCGAGCAGCGGCAGGATGTGAACGCCGGAAGCTTGCACAGACGGCCCGCACTTTATGCAGCAGCTCTGACATGTCGGGGTAGTTGTGAATGAACTTCTGCACCACCAAATTCAGCACATGCGCCAGGCAAGGGATGTGCGTCAAACCGGCTAGTCCCAGAGCTGCAACGAGATTTCGCCCATTATCGCACACCACCAGGCCGGGCTTGAGGCTCACCAGCAGCAACCACTCGTCGGTCTGTTGTTCAATAACCTGCCACAACTCCTGCGCGGTGTGGGGCCTGTCCCCCAAACATATGAGTTTCAGAATGGCCTGCTGACGTTTACCCCGGGCTGTGCTGAAGTTGGTGGTGAAGGTGTGAGGCTGACTGGATGAGCAGGTGGAAGAAGAGGAGGAGGAAGCCGAGTAGGAGGAGGAGGCAACAGGAGGCAAAGAATGTTGCCCTGCGATCCTTGGCGGCAGAAGGACGTGCGCCAAAGAGCTCTCCGCCTGGGGCCCAGCCGCCACTACATTTACCCAGTGTGCAGTTAGGGAGATATAGCGTCCCTGGCCGTGCTTACTGGTCCACGTATCTGTGGTTAGGTGGACCTTGCCACAGATGGCGTTGCGCAGTGCACACTTGATTTTATCGGATACTTGGTTGTGCAGAGAAGGCACGGCTCTCTTGGAGAAGTAGTGACGGCTGGGAACAACATACTGTGGGACAGCAAGCGACATGAGCTGTTTGAAGCTGTCTGTGTCCACCAGCCTGAATAACAGCATTTCATAGGCCAGTAGTTTAGAAATGCTGGCATTCAGGGCCAGGGATCAAGGGTGGCTAGGTGGGAATTTACGCTTTCTCTCAAATGTTTGTGAGATGGAGAGCTGAACGCTGCCGTGTGACATGGTGGAGATGCTTGGTGACGGAGGTGGTGGTGTTGGTGGTGCATCCTCTGTTTGCTGGGCGGCAGGTGCCAACGTTCCTCCCGAGGCGGAGGAAGAGGCCGAGGCGGCAGCAGCAGAAGAGGTAGCAGGGGGAGCCTGAGTGAGTTCCTTGTTTTTAAGGTGTTTACTCCACTGTAGTTCATGCTTTGCATGCAGGTGCCTGGTCATGCAGGTTGTGCTAAGGTTCAGAACGTTAATGCCTCGCTTCAGGCTCTGATGGCACAGCGTGCAAACCACTCGGGTCTTGTCGTCAGCACATTGTTTGAAGAACTGCCATGACAGGGAACTCCTTGAAGCTGCCTTTGGGGTGCTCGGTCCGAGGTGGCGGTGGCCAGTAGCAGGCGAACTCTCTTGGCGGCGGGTGTTCTGCTTTTGCCCCATGCTCCCTCTTTTGCTACGCTGTTGGCTTGGTCTCACCACTGCCTCTTCCTCTGAACTCTGAAAGTCAGTGGCACGACCTTCATTCCATGTGGGGTCTAGGACCTCATCGTCCCCTGCATCGTCTTCCACCCAGTCTTCCTCCCTGACCTCCTGTTCAGTCTGCACACTGCAGAAAGATGCAGCAGTTGGCACCTGTGTCTCGTCATCATCAGAGACATGCTGAGGTGGTATTCCCATGTCCTCATCATCAGGAAACATAAGTGGTTGTGCGTCAGTGCATTCTATGTCTTCCACCGCTGGGGAAGGGCTAGGAGGATGCCCTTGGGAAACCCTGCCAGCAGAGTCTTCAAACAGCATAAGAGACTGCTGCATAACTTGAGACTCAGACAGTTTCCCTGATATGCATGGGGGTGATGTGATAGACAGATGGGCTTGGTTTTCAGGCGCCATCTGTGCGCTTTCTGCAGAAGACTGGGTGGGAGATAATGTGAACGTGCTGGATCGACTGTCGGCCACCCAATTGACTAATGCCTGTACCTGCTCAGGCCTTACCATCCGTAGAACAGCATTGGGCCCCACCAAATATCGCTGTAAATTCTGGCTGCTACTGGGACCTGAGGTAGTAGATCTTTTTCTTATTGTTACCGTTCACCACAATAAGAAAAAAATTATTTGGCCCAATGTATTGAATTCAAATTCAGGCCTTTTTTTTACAGGCACTTAACACTATCTGGCTATCTATTTAGGTACCGTATTACACTAATACAGGCACAGCAGTAACCACAGATTTAGCTGAATATAAATTGTAGGCCTAGTATTTAGGCCCTGGATGACAGGTATCCCTTTTACGGACAGAATTAGACTTGGAAATGCACGGTAGCGTGTGAAGTTATTGAGGATGACCCTATCAGCACCTTCAATGTAATATACCCTTTTATGGATAGATTTAAACTTGGCCTGCTACAGCAGAAACCACTGATTTAGGGAATTGCTAATTTGGGAATTGTATTTCAACCCAGAACAAAAACTGTGCTTTGACGGACACTAAATAACTTGACCAGCCACAGCAGTAACCACAGATTTAGCTGAATATAAATTGTAGGCCTAGTATTTAGGCCCTGGATGACAGGTATCCCTTTTACGGACAGAATTAGACTTGGAAAAGCACGGTAGCGTGTGAAGTTATTGAGGATGACCCAATCAGCACCTTCAATGTAATATACCCTTTTATGGATAGATTTAAACTTGGCCTACTACAGCAGAAACCACTGATTTAGGGAATTGCTAATTTGGGAATTGTATTTCAACCCAGAAAAAAATATATCCTTTGCCAGACAGCAGACAGTATTACAATTGGCTAGCCACAGCTGAAACACCAGATTTAGGGTACTGCTATTTTGGCAATTGTATTTCACCCCTCAATAAAATAGCAAGCACAGCCAAGCCCCTGATGTAGGATATAGCAAAAAAACAACAACACACTATTGATGGTTAAATGGACTTGGTGGCAGCTTGTTCTGGCGCACCACAAGACACAAAATGGCCGCCGATCACCCCAGAAAAAAGTGACAGAAAAACGCTCTGGGCAGCCTAAAAACAATGAGCAATTAACTAGCAGAAGTTGAATGATACACAGCTGTAGATCGATCACTTCAGTAAGTGTTTTTGATGAGTAAATCCCTGCCTAATCTGGCCCTAACAGCAGCAGCTGCATCCTATCCCTACACTGATCAGAGCAGAATGACGTGCGGCGCTACGTGACTCCAGCTTAAATAGAGGCTGGGTAACATGCTGCACTGGCCAATCACAGCCATGCCAATAGTAGGCATGGCTGTGATGGCCTCTTGGGGCAAGTAGTATGAAGCTTGTTGATTGGCTGCTTTGCAGCCTTTCAAAAAGCGCCAAGAAAGCGCTGAACACCGAACCCGAACCCAGACTTTTACGTAAATGTTCGGGTTCGGGTCCGTGTCACGAACACCCCAAAATTCGGTACGAACCTGAACTATACAGTTCGGGTTCGCTCATCTCTACCAAGGAGCCCACCATAATGTATAACAGTCTGGTAACAGTGGCATGGAGGGTAAGGATTACTATGAAGATGAATGTGTGTTGGACAGGATCTAGGATCAGGTTCAGGATGCTGAAGAGGAAATAACATCAGAGCGGGAAGATCGTGGCAGCAGCAGCAATAAAGAGCAGAGGCAAAGTATGGCCAGACCCTACCAGAAAATTGCCAGGGCAATATAATGCTTATACTATGGTCAGCTTGGGAACTGGTGAGGCTGCATAAAAACTGTGGGCACATGCTCAAAACTTGCCAGACCAAAGACAAGCTTGGCTGTCATTAGCTCTGTGTGTAACGGTCCGGGTCTGGTTCGGAGTCTTTATAGCAACTACCTGGGGTAATGTAGTCAGAAGGAAGCCAGTGGTCTATGCACAGAATAATGTCAGCAAGCAGGAGAAGGCAAATACCGTAGTCAGAAGGAAGCCAGTGGTCAATGCACAGGATAACGTCAGCAAGCAGGAGAGACTAGCTTGATTACAGGCTAGGAGCACAATAATCACGCAAGGCAGGAAGTGCAAGGCTGGGCTTAAATAGGATGTTCAATAATGGAACAGGGTGGAGCAAACCAGGGAGGCGGGAACCTAAACTAGAGGCACTGTCCAGGAACCAGAATAGCTCAGTTGAAAGAGCTGCTGTCTGGGACACAGGAGTCCCTGGGTTCGAACCTGTCAGTTTTTCTTCACAGTGCAGGAAGACAAAAGCATTGCTGTGTGATCTGCAAGAGTAAAATAAGCTGTGGTCATTTAAATACAAATATAGGACCATGATTCTGGAGAAGGAGGAAGAAGAGCAGGAGGCTGATCATGATGATAATTATGACATCAGCAATGATGACCAATCAACTGGGTCCACTAGCTCACCAGACAGAAAGGCAAGCTGTATGCTTGCTTGCTTACATAATGACATATTCTTACGATCAAGCAATGGTGATGATTACTGGACCGTTTTAGACCTTTACTATCCAAGCATAATAAGAGAATGTTTTCTTGTTGCCGAAAGGGAGGCCAAAATACTGTATTACAGAGCTTGCCGCATCTTGCCACACTTCCCGCTGTCTCTGCTACCACAAGCAGCAAGAATTACATCAGCCATTTCAGTATCATCAACATGATATGGTAGCTGCTGCAGTAGCCATCATGCCGCTACCGCTGTATGCCTGCCTACCATCATGTTCATGGCTGCTGCAGCTATCATGCTACTGCTGGCCTGTCTTCCATAGTATTTTATACCGTATGGCTGCCGCCCCCATCGTGCTACTGCTACTGTCGACCTGCCTATGATCATGTTGCTTACCGTATGGCTTCTTCTGCTGGCCCACAGCTGCAGCTGCTACTCCTTGCTGCTAATTCCCATACAGCCACACACACATCTACTGTCTTGTCTGTTCCATGCTGTGCTTCTACTGCTCTCTCTACTATTGTGGCCACATGCCTCTAATACCCTACCCTTTCCACACCCACACTGTACTGCTGCTTCCAATTAAAAGGGAGAATTACTCCATGATTGTATAGAACAAACCACTCTTTATTCCGACAATTAACACTTGTGTGTATAAATATGGGCTGGCATTCTGCCCCGTTAACAATTCATTTTTGGAGGCCTGTAAAGAACAAACCACTACTTCTTCATTAACATTTGTGTATATAAACAGGGGAAGGAATCTCTCCCTCCCCTAAAAGGTATAATTTTTAAATGCTTGGTCCCAACAAGTCACTTTTTTTTTTCCACATAACACTGTGTGTATTTAAACGCTATGTGTCCCCGATAAGGGACAATTTTTGGAAGCTTTCTAACACAGAAAAGCATAACACATACAACAGCACAGTGTGTGTTTAAACATGCTGTTTGTTAAAACCGTCAACTAGGCACTTCACTTACCCATAGCCATATATGTTAATGTCATTCTGATTTTATTTGCTCTATTGATTATGTTCAAGAGCTTAAAATGGGGGGGGGGGGGGGGGGGAACAAAGAGCAAAATTCATAACATCTTTTCATAAAAATCTCAGTCCTAGGAAACCCCAGAATGTCATATTTCAGGGCAATTATAGAATATTTGTAGAAAGATTTGCTGAATCGGACACAAACAAAATATTTACTGATCCCTAAAATATACTGTATATATAAGATGTGAGCAGCACAGCAGAAGATTGTAGAGGGGTGCCAGCGGCTGTGGAGGCGATTCAACTTCCAAAAAAATACATAGAAAAGAATTCCACGTCACATCCCAGGCGTATATTTAAAAAAAAATGTATTTTAATCACCAAACAGCTATAAATATTTATATATATATATTGTAACGGACCGCTTCCGCAGACAAGGGGTTAAAATCCGTTTAGGCGATAAGCTCCTTTCTGAGAGACCGGCACAGCTACTGCAGGACACCAACCTCCCGAACTGGATACAAAGTAGCACTCCAAACCGGAACCTCACGAATAGCTGCTAGCAGACGAACAGGGATCAGCTTACACTTCTGGCAATCGGTCTTCTAACAGCATACAGTGAATCCCCCCAATAACGAGACAAGGCTCCGTGTTGAGGGTCAAGCAGTGGTCTGACTGTACTTCACGTACAGCCTCTTTTATTCATAAACCACAAACATAGTACTGCCCACAGGGGTTTGAAATACAACCAATCAGTAATTTACAACACATACAATGTAACTACAGCAACCAATCATTCACGCCCCCAGAGGACCAGAATGAAGACTTGTGACATAGGACAGATATGCAGCACTGTAGGATACACAGAGACAATACATCCCCACAATGCATCATGGTTCCCTCCTCTCTGTCCCGGAGACAACCGAGGCGTAATCCAATTATCTCTCAGGACAAAGAGAGGTCACCAATACACATGTTGGAACAACAGGACAGACATCACCATTTAAACACACAATGGGACAATGGCACAATAGAAACACACCCAGCATTTTCCTCCCAAGCTGACAAGTTACACTTATTATAAATTGTTACAACTTTGTGAGTTTACATTGGCCATACATATAACTAACATCAATTTAAACAGTATAACTTGGGGACAAACCTATCCAAAATTTACTTGAATAGGTTCAGGGGTTTAAAAGTTAGTATATGGCCCATAATCCAGGGGCAAGAGGCCAGCAGCCAGTCCTCTCCAAAACCCAGTGGCGAGGTTGGTTTCGCCACACATCTCCCCCGCCCAGGGAAGACTAACCAGATACCTGACCTCACGCCGGTCGGTACCTGAGTTAGTCTGGCAGCCCACCCACAACCAAATACTGGACCTGTTGACTTTAGTAGCCTGTCTCTGTCCAGGGAGTCCACCAAGGTTATGTTGGAAGCTGGTACTCCCGGTCTCTGTGCTGCTCCCTGGCTTGGAGTGGAGGTTGCTTTGCGGGCAGGGATCAGCGGTACTCTGCCCTGGTGGCAGCGCTACCTCGGAAGAAGCCTGGTTGGAGCCTGGTTGTTGGAGGGGGAGACCGACTGTCTCTACCCCCTGTGCTGTAAGTGCAGAGACCACGGTCCCATCTGTACTGTTGTGGGGGTTACTGTCTCCCCCTGGTGCGTTAAGCTGCCGCTGGGGAGAGGGGGTAACGAGCTCCTCTCCCATACATACTTCCAGCTGCTGGGGAGGGCGACCGACCGTCTCCGCTCCCAATACAGTGTCCTGCTGCTGGGGAAAGGAGACTGGGCTCTCTATTCCCTGCTGGACACTCTGCCGCTGGGGGACAGGACCGACTGTCTCTGCCCCCTGTAACTTCGCCTGCCGCTGGGGAATGGAGACTGGGCTCCCAATTCCCAAAAAATCATGCTGCTGCTGGGGGGCAGGAACAACTACCTCTGCCCCCTGTAACTCAGCCTGCTGCTGGGGAGGGAGGACGCTGCTCTCCTCTCCCTGCATTTCACACTGCCTTCCCGGCATAAAACTCTGCTGCTGGGGGGCAGGAACTACTACCTCTGCCCCCTGTAACTCAGCCTGCCGCTGGGGAGGGAGGACGCTGCTCTCCTCTCCCTGCATTTCACACTGCCTTCCCGGCATATCACTCTGCTGCTGGGGGGCAGGAACAACTACCTCTGCCCCCTGTAACTCAGCCTGCCGCTGGGGAGGGAGGACGCTGCTCTCCTCTCCCTGCACTTCACACTGCCGCTGGGGAATGGAGACTGGGCTCCCAATTCCCTGCAGGACCGGCGGAGAGACCTCGGTCCCATCTCTACCGGCCACCTGGGGTCCTTCCCAGTAACACTCTACAATATCTGCCCAGCTGAATGGGTCTGGATCTGGGTCTGTCACCTTACCGTCCTGCTGAGCCTTCTCAATGGAGTGGAAGAGATCTCGGTAGTCCTGCTCCAGTTCCCACTCCAGGGTTGCTAGGTGAGCCAGGTCTTGCTCTACCTCATGGGGGTCATCCCACTCATGCCTAGCCTCCCTCTCATAAAAAATGTCCTGAAGTCTGGACTGTGCAGGGCTCCCGAAGTCAGGCTCTGCAAAGGACTCCCATAACAAGCCAGGACCATAAAACTCCTCTCCCTCTGGCTTGTCATGTTCGGCTGTCCAGGGTATATACTGTGCCATATACCACCAAAGCGCCTAGTAGGCATCCTCCAGCCATAGCTCCTGCCATACCCGGTGCTCTAGTTCCTTCACCCATTCCTCCAGGGGCTGCTCTCCCAGGAAGGGCATCCGCAGGGCCACTTGCTTCTGCAACCGCTGCTCTTCACTGGGGAGACTCTCACCCCGCTGGTATTGTAGATTATCCAGGGCCTGGTACCAGATGCCTTTCCTTAATGCATCCCGGCCATCCAGGTCCTCCTCCTCGTATAACACTGCTGGTTCCATCCTGCTGCTGTCAGGGACGCTGTACTGGGACATGCGTTGTCCTTAAATTGTAGAATCCACAGAAATGGTGTCTCGTGTAGCTGTCCTTCTGGCTGTAGGAACGATCCCGCTGCTGCCACCAATGTAACGGACCGTTTCCGCAGACAAGGGGTTAAAATCCGTTTAGGCGATGTGCCCCTTTCTGAGAGACAGGCACAGCTACTGCAGGATACACCAAACTCCCGAACTGGATACAAAGTAGCACTCCAAACTGGAACTTCACGAATAGCTGCTAGCAGACGAACAGGGATCAGCTTACACTTCTGGCAATCGGTCTTCTAACAGCATACAGTGAATCCCCCCAATAACGAGACAAGGCTCCGTGTTGAGGGTCAAGCAGTGGTCTGACTGTACTTCACGTACAGCCTCTTTTATTCATAAACCACAAACATAGTACTGCCCACAGGGGTTTGAAATACAACCAATCAGTAATTTACAACACATACAATGTAACTACAGCAACCAATCATTCACGCCCCCAGAGGACCAGAATGAAGACTTGTGACATAGGACAGATATGCAGCACTGTAGGATACACAGAGACAATACATCCCCACAATGCATCATGGTTCCCTCCTCTCTGTCCCGGAGACAACCGAGGCGTAATCCAATTATCTCTCAGGACAAAGAGAGGTCACCAATACACATGTTGGAACAACAGGACAGACATCACCATTTAAACACACAATGGGACAATGGCACAATAGAAACACACCCAGCATTTTCCTCCCAAGCTGACAAGTTACACTTATTATAAATTGTTACAACTTTGTGAGTTTACATTGGCCATACATATAACTAACATCAATTTAAACAGTATAACTTGGGGACAAACCTATCCAAAATTTACTTGAATAGGTTCAGGGGTTTAAAAGTTAGTATATGGCCCATAATCCAGGGGCAAGAGGCCAGCAGCCAGTCCTCTCCAAAACCCAGTGGCGAGGTTGGTTTCGCCACATATATATATACAGTACAGACCAAAAGTTTGGACACACCTTCTCATTCAAAGAGTTTTCTTTATTTTCATGACTATGAAAATTGTAGATTCACACTGAAGGCATCAAAACTATGAATTAACACATGTGCAATTATATACACAACAAACAAGTGTGAAACAACTGAAAATATCATATGTCATATTCTAGGTTCTTCAAAGTAGCCACCTTTTGCTTTGATTACTGCTTTGCACACTCTTTGCATTCTCTTGATGAGCTTCAAGAGGTAGTCCCCTGAAATGGTTTTCACTTCACAGGTGTGCCCTGTCAGGTTTAATAAGTGGGATTTCTTGCCTTATAAATGGGGTTGGGACCATCAGTTGCGTTGAGGAGAAGTCAGGTGGATACACAGCTGATAGTCCTACTGAATAGACTGTTAGAATTTGTATTATGGCAAGAAAAAAGCAACTAAGTAAAGAAAAACGAGTGTCCATCATTACTTTAAGAAATGAAGGTCAGTCAGTCAGCCGAAAAATTGGGAAAACTTTGAAAGTAAGGGCTATTTGACCATGAAGGAGAGTGATGGGGTGCTGTGCCAGATGACCTGGCCTCCACAGCCACCGGACCTGAACCCAATCGAGATGGTTTGGGGTGAGCTGGACCGCAGAGTGAAGGCAAAAGGGCCAACAAGTGCTAAGCATCTCTGGGAACTCCTTCAAGACTGTTGGAAGACCATTTCAGGGGACTACCTCTTGAAGCTCATCAAGAGAATGCCAAGAGTGTGCAAAGCAGTAATCAAAGCAAAAGGTGGCTACTTTGAAGAACCTAGAATATGACATATTTTCAGTTGTTTCACACTTGTTTGTTATGTATATATATTGTGGGGTTTTGCTCTGGTAGACAGGCTAGCGGACGCAGTATAGAGACAATCACAAAGTCTTTAACTTAAACAGTTCGGTGTTTATTCACACATAAGGAAACACAAAATGACCTTTTCACAGTCTTGGTGTTTGTTCACACCATGCAATGTCCATAGAACAAAATCTTCACCTGGTTAGCAGTCTTTCCCCCAGCCGTCCACAGCAGGCTTTAAGTGCCTGTTTTCCAGGATGCGGCTTTCAAGCCTTTAGCGCGCCACCAATTCACATCTTCCGTGTCAGATGGAGGATCATCCACACTCAGCTGAGACCGCTGGCTGGGTTTTATAGGCCAGTAAAGACCCGGCCTGGAGCGTGGGGATCAGCCACCCACCCAGCACTTTGCCTACTCCCAGTAAGAGCCGGCCTGGATCGGTTTTACAACCATACTAACAACAAACAGTGTCAAACAGCACTATCTGCCGCTGACACTTAAAACTACCGGCTCTTACCTCACATACCTTCCATCAATGACGGCCCCTTGCGCCTTCCTACTATATATATATATCTATATATATATATATTGTGAGGCAATGACAGGCCTCATATATGAGGGAAGATATGTGTCTCCTAGAATGGTGCAGGAAACCTATTGGAAGAGGGTGTTCACATGGCCTGAGGTGAGACCAGGTGCCATAATCACTTGGGGATAAAGCAATTCTCAGTGTTTGAGAGGAGGAGTGAGGCCCCAGGGAACAGAACTGCAGAGGGCCTGTATGGTCCCAGCCAGGAGGGCTAGGTGGGCCACAAGACTGAGGAAGCCTGAGAAAGGGGGAATTGAAAAGTAAGCCTGCAGAGGCTCTGTGTGGTCCCAGCCAGGAGGGCTGGGCAGCCACAAGGCTGAGGAAGCCTGAGTTTTGGGAGACCCAGCGACGCCTGAAGAAAAGAGGTGTTGCACGGTCAGAGTCAGGAGGGCTGGTGGACCATATCCCCTCAAGTTATTTCGCTTCTTCCACCAGGAGGACTGCTGGGTTGCACTGGTCACAGCTAGGAGGCTGTCTGACCGAAGCTGAATACCGCAGTGTGAACATTGACCTAGAGGTGAGTTAGGGAGACCTCTGTATAGTGAATGCCTATCCGGGCAAGATTTTGTTGTTTTGTGTTGATCTAACATATTGTGAGGTGAAGCTGCAACTTAATTGTGTCAAGGGACGCCAAACTTGGAAGTATGATGGGTTGTGTGACAAATAAAACACTGTTTGAGCTTGAAAACCCTCTGTTTGATGAGAAGTTTGTCATTGCCGACCCCTGAGAGACAGAGAGAGCGATCCTTTACTATATATATATATATATATATTATATATACACTCACCTAAAGAATTATTAGGAACACCATACTAATATGGTGTTGGACCCCCTTTTGCCTTCAGAACTGCCTTAATTCTACGTTGCATTGATTCAACAAGGTGCTGATAGCATTCTTTAGAAGTGTTGGCCCATATTGATAGGATAGCATCTTGCAGTTGATGGAGATTTGAGGGATGCACATCCAGGGCACGAAGCTCCCGTTCCACCACATCCCAAAGATGCTCTATTGGGTTGAGATCTGGTGACTGTGGGGGCCATTTTAGTACAGTGAACTCATTGTCATGTTCAAGAAACCAATTTGAAATTATTCGAGCTTTGTGACATGGTGCATTATCCTGCTGGAAGTAGCCATCAGAGGATGGATACATGTTCTCATTCTGTTTACGCCAAATTCGGACTCTACTATTTGAATGTCTCAACAGAAATCGAGACTCATCAGACCAGGCAACATTTTTCCAGTCTTCAACAGTCCAATTTTGGTGAGCTCGTGCAAATTGTAGCCTCTTTTTCCTATTTGTAGTGGAGATGAGTGGTACCCGGTGGGGTCTTCTGCTGTTGTAGCCCATCCGCCTCAAGGTTGTGCGTGTTGTGGCTTCACAAATGCTTTGCTGCATACCTCGGTTGTAACGAGTGGTTATTTCAGTCAACGTTGCTCTTCTATCAGCTTGAATCAGTCGGCCAATTCTCCTCTGACCTCTAGCATCCACAAGGCATTTTTGCCCACAGGACTGCCGCATACTGGATGTTTTTCCCTTTTCACACCATTCTTTGTAAACCCTAGAAATGGTTGTGCGTGAAAATCCCAGTAACTGAGCAGATTGTGAAATACTCAGACCGATCCGTCTGGCACCAACAACCATGCCACGCTCAAAATTGCTTAAATCACCTTTCTTTCCCATTCTGACATTCAGTTTGGAGTTCAGGAGATTGTCTTGACCAGGACCACCCCCCTAAATGCATTGAAGCAACTGCCATGTGATTGGTTGACTAGATAATTGCATTAATGAGAAATAGAACAGGTGTTCCTAATACCCTAGTTCCTATGTTTTTGTGCAGAAAATGGCAGCAGGTGCTCTGATGAAACAAAATTTAAGTATTTGGCTGTAACACAATGTTGTAACACAAGTTTGTTCGTGGAAGGGCTGGAAAGCAGTACAATAATGAATTCCTTTCAAGTGTGGAATTGCACTTTAGGAACTGGAGTTTGGAGTTTGTTCATGATTAGTGTTAGTGAAGTATTTATAAATTTGATTTGGCTGCTTCGTCGAATTTTACAAAAAAAAATCTCTTTGTGATGAATTACTTTGCCAAGAGGCACATTTTTTTTTGTAAGTAGTGGGTGCAATGCCAGGGAGAGGCGATTACACAGCTCCCTGTCATTGTATCCCTCAGACGCCGCGTTCACAGCTGATCATCAGATAGCGGCATTTAATAGCGATACTAAAGTGTACAATTTTTTCAAAAATGGATGCGTTAATGGTAAGTATGATTTTTTTTTTTTACACAATTTCAGGGAAAATCGATTCGCTAACACAAAGCACAAAGAAATTTGGCTTTGCGGCAAATCAAATTTTCCCTGAAATTCGGATCAAACTCATGGTGGACGTTGATTTGTTCAACAATAGCTAGGATTAATGGTGCCGTCAATGCTAAGAAATACAGGGAGATACTTATCCATGCAGTACCATCAGGGAGCTGTTTTGAAGTCACAGGAGGTCACACCAAGTATGTCATGGTTTCCCTGGCCAATGCTGCCTCCAGTTGGCAGGGGAAATCTATACGACAACTCTCTTGGTGTTTGTTTGTCCCTGTTTGTATGGAATTCCCTCACGCATTGCAGTTTTTGGGAATGTTATACAGTTGTGGCGTCACTGCCTAGGATGACCGTGCAAGAGGCAGGGATAGTGGGCCTGGGCAGTTTAGAGCTGCACCATCCCTGTTTGCAATTGACAGTAGTCTTTAGAGATCGCTATAAATCAGGTACACCCAGGCCACTCTGGCTTAGGGTACGGCCACACAGAGCAGCCGTGCTGCGGAAGGGGGGGGGCGGGGGGCATTGCTATGCTGCGGTGTAGAACTGCTCGGCCAATTAGCCCTCAGCTGCCTTTCATTTAATAATGAAGACCACACGGTATAGTCCTTCTTCATTGTTAATAGCCATGAAAGACTTTTAAACAGGGGGTGTTGCTGGTATGGGGTTTGTCTGGTTAGGTTGGGGGGATAATATGCATATTATTGCTATTCTGTCCTGCAATCTCCTGTAGGTTATTTGACAGTAAACAAGGAATATTAATCAGCTCTGGCATACCCATTTCTAAAACCCCAAAGGGGTGTAGACTGGATTGAATTGGACATAAATTAATTTCTACTGTAAAAAAACATTTCCCGAAGTCGGGTTCGGTTCCAAGGTACCACTTGGAAGTTGTTATGCGAAGTCTCGCGAGACTTCGCGAAGTAATAACTTCGGCTGATCTGAGCCAATGCATTCTAATACTGTACGGAGCGCTTGCTCTGTACAGTATTCAAACAAAGTGTTATGCGAATCGACTTCGGATGTTTCATCCAAAGTCGATTCATTTATACCTAATCCTAAAATATTAACTGGCCTAACCTAACTCTGCCTGTTGTTTCATATCATGAATCCAGTCCATAATTTAGTGGAACAAATGCAGAGTCTATCTCTGATGGTCCAGGATTTAGCCAGGAGACTATTCAGGGGTCATCGGGCAGTATCTCTGCTTCCCTGTCTATGGAACCGAAAATTAAACTTCCTGAGACATCTTGCCTTTAAAGAGAGCTGCAAACTTTATTTTAGAATCAGGCCTTCTTCTTCTGGTTCTTAACAGCAGCGAGTAGAGATTGTCATTTCACTGTTACAGGTAGACCCCCAGGAGTATGCCTTCTCTCTACCCTCCCATGGTTTCTACTCCTCCTGTATCACTTCCTGACCTGGAAGAACCCATACAGCTTGCGTGCCACTTCACTCTCTATAGAACAAAGAACTCTCAGAAGATGTCAGGGACTTTGGGGTCATTTACGAACAGATATACACCACTTTTGTGGTGTATTTCTGGCACAGATTCTGTTGCACGCCCATGTTGCAGCAGAATATGCGACTTCTTCCCCACTCACACTAGGTCTAAAAAAGGGAGAGTGGCATGGGCAGGGGACGGACCGACTTAGGTGTAGAAAATTATCTCAATGTAAGACAGTAAGGAAGCTGTCTTACATTTAAAATTGGCAGTTGATGGGCCGAAGTTATGCAGGGGCCAGTGTCGCGAAATAACTTCAGTGATCCACTGCCAGTGCAGGTTTTTTTTAAGACCGACCTCAAAAATGCAGGTCTTAATAAATGTGCCCCTTTGTTTCTACTGAGGTGCTACTGATCACTAGGTGAAGTCATATCCCAAATGTCCTTCACGGGATATGAAGAAGGAGTTGTGGGAGGCTCGGAAAAGTTACTCCAGGAAAAAGGTATTTAGTAAAAAATTGCATTGGTCCATATGAAATTCTAGAAGTTATTAATCCTGTGTCTTTTCGTCTTACTCGTTTCTTGCGTTATTGAAAGACTCTTCTGCTTTGGATTTCTGGATCTGATTTATTGACTACGGTTTTTGCCTTCTGGCATTTGGTATCATATTGATCTCCTGGTTCTGATTTGGCGTGTTTTGGTTTTCCCGTTTGCCTTTGGTGTTACTTATCCGGCATTTAACAACTGGAACTTGACCCTTTATCCGTAAAAGGACTCTCTTGGTGTTTAATCCTTGTTGTGTTCAGTTCCCTCACATATTGCAGTATAGGGACTGTCGTCCAGTTGTGGGGTCACTGCCTAGGATGACTGTGACAGGGACAGTGGGTCTGGGCAGTTTAAGACTGCGCCATCCCTGTTTATGTATGAAAACAGTCGTTACCCTGGCAAAGTATTCATGTGATTTAGATATTCTTGTAATTTAGATTTATCTACTGTTTATTCACTATATATA
This sequence comes from Bufo bufo, assembly GCF_905171765.1. Classification (NCBI taxonomy): domain Eukaryota; kingdom Metazoa; phylum Chordata; class Amphibia; order Anura; family Bufonidae; genus Bufo; species Bufo bufo. The sequence goes on along the minus strand of NC_053397.1, from coordinate 66,456,776 downwards.
TATATATATATATATATTGGTATGGTGTACAGTACTGGAAAGGCTGGATTTTAGTTGGATTGGCAGATATGTCTGGTAGTGGGATCTGCCAATCCACACCCTTTCAGTACGGGTGTTCCCTTTGCTCTGAGGGGATCGCAGGTGAGGCCTGCTGTAATCAGGGAGGGAAAAGGTCATGTCTCAGAGTGTCAGTCTGAGGAAGAGAGAGAGACTTAGAAGCAGAAACCTGCTGAGGCTCTGTGTGGTCTCAGTCAGGAGGACTGAGGGGCCACAAGGCTATGCGACGCCTGATCACTTCCCTGGGTGGACTATTTGGCACGTGTGAAAGGTGCTCTACAAGAGAGGTAGAGACGTATTTTGTATAAGTAGTGCCCAGACGGGTAGGTGTTTATTTTGTTTTGTTTATGCTGTAGTGCCCTAATAAATCCCAAGTTTGGACCTTAAACTTGGTGTCTGGCGAAGAGGTCTGTGAGCGCTACCCCCTGAAGTAAATCGATCCCTTACTATATATATATATATATATATATACAGTACAGACCAAAAGTTTGGACACACCTTCTCATTCAAAGAGTTTTCTTTATTTTCATGACTATGAAAATTGTAGATTCACACTGAAGGCATCAAAACTATAAATTAACACATGTGGAATTATATCCATAACAAACAAGTGTGAAACAACTGAAAATATGTCATATTCTAGGTTCTTCAAAGTAGCCACCTTTTGCTTTGGCTACTGCTTTGCACACTCTTGGCATTATCTTGATGAGCTTCAAGAGGTAGTCCCCTGAAATGGTTTTCACTTCACAGGTGTTCCCTGTCAGGTTTAATAAGTGGGATTTCTTGCCTTATAAATGGGGTTGGGACCATCAATTGCATTGAGGAGAAGTCAGGTGGATACACAGCTGATAGTCCTACTGAATAGACTGTTAGAATTTGTATTATGGCAAGAAAAAAGCAGCTAAGTAAAGAAAAACGAGTGGCCATCATTACTTTAAGAAATGAAGGTCAGTCAGTCAGATGAAAAATTGGGAAAACTTTGAAAGTAAGGGCTATTTGACCATGAAGGAGAGTGATGGGGTGCTGCGCCAAATGACCTGGCCTCCACAGTCACCGGACCTGAACCCAATCGAGATGGTTTGGGGTGAGCTGGACCGCAGAGTGAAGGCAAAAGGGCCAACAAGTGCTAAGCATCTCTGGGAACTCCTTCAAGACTGTTGGAAGACCATTTCAGGGGACTACCTCTTGAAGCTCATCAAGAGAATGCCAAGAGTGTGCAAAGAGGTAATCAAAGCAAAAGGTGGCTACTTTGAAGAACCTAGAATATTACATATTTTCAGTTGTTTCACACTTGTTTGTTATGTATATAATTCCACATGTGTTAATTCATAGTTTTGGATGCCTTCATAGTCATGAAAATAAAGAAAACTCTTTGAATGAGAAGGTGTGTCCAAACTTTTGGTCTGTACTGTATATACACTCACCTAAAGAATTATTAGGAACACCAGTTCTATTTCTCATTAATGCAATTATCTAGTCAACCAATCACATGGCAGTTGCTTCAATGCATTTAGGGGTCTGGTCCTGGTCAAGACAATCTCCTGAATTCCAAACTGAATGTCAGAATGGGAAAGAAAGGTGATTTAAGCAATTTTGAGCGTGGCATGGTTGTTGGTGCCAGACGGGCCGGTCTGAGTATTTCACAATCTGCTCAGTTACTGGGATTTTCACGCACAACGATTTCTAGGGTCTAATGGTGTGAAAAGGGAAAAACATCCAGTATGCGGAAGTCCTGTGGGCAAAAATGCCTTGTGGATGCTAGAGGTCAGAGGAGAATTGGCCGACTGATTCAAGCTGATAGAAGAGCAACGTTGACTGAAATAACCACTCGTTACAACCGAGGTATGCAGCAAAGCATTTGTGAAGCCACAACATGCACAACCTTGAGGCGGATGGGCTACAACAGCAGAAGACCCCACCGGGTACCACTCATCTCCACTACAAATAGGAAAAAGAGGCTACAATTTGCACGAGCTCACCAAAATTGGACTGTTGAAGACTGGAAAAATGTTGCCTGGTCTGATGAGTCTCGATTTCTGTTGAGACATTCAAATGGTAGAGTCCGAATTTGGCGTAAACAGAATGAGAACATGTATCCATCCTCTGATGGCTACTTCCAGCAGGATAATGCACCATGTCACAAAGCTCAAATCATTTCAAATTGGTTTCTTGAACATGACAATGAGTTCACTGTACTAAAATGGCCCCCACAGTCACCAGATCTCAACCCAATAGAGCATCTTTGGGATGTGGTGGAACGGGAGCTTCGTGCCCTGGATGTGCATCCCTCAAATCTCCATCAACTGCAAGATGCTATCCTATCATTATGGGCCAACATTTCTAAAGAATGCTATCAGCACCTTGTTGAATCAATGCCACGTAGAATTAAAGGGTTTCTGTCACCCCGCAAAACTCATTTTTTTTTTTTGGATAGTTAGATTCTTCATAGTGCGATATAGGAGAATATAATGCTCTTACTTACTTTCATGCGGCCGATTCTTTATAAAACGAACTTTTATAATATGTAAATGAGGGCTCTACCAGCAAGTAGGGCGTCTACATGCTGGTAGCTGCTGCAGAAATCCGCCCCCTCGCCGTGTTGATTGACAGGGCCAGCCGTGATCTCCTCCTCCGGCTGGCCCTGTCAGTAATTCAAAAATCGCGCGCCTCGCGTCATTTGGCGCAGGTGCTCTGAGATGAGGAGGCTCGTATCCTCAGCACTCCCTCAGTGCGCCTGCGCCGATGACATCACCGAAAGAGAAGACGTCATCGGCGCAGGCGCACTGAGGGAGTGCTGAGGAGACGAGCCTCCTCATCTCAGAGCGCCTGCGCCGAATGACGCGAGGCGCGCGATTTTTGAATTACTGACAGGGCCAGCCGGAGGAGGAGATCACGGCTGGCCCTGTCAATCAACACGGCGAGGGGGCGGATTTCTGCAGCAGCTACCAGCAAGTAGACGCCCTACTTGCTGGTAGAGCCCTCATTTACATATTATAAAAGTTCATTTTATAAAGAATCGGCCGCATGAAAGTAAGTAAGAGCATTATATTCTCCTATATCGCACTATGAAGAATCTAACTATCCAAAAAAAAAATAATGAGTTTTGCGGGGTGACAGAAACCCTTTAAGGCAGTTCTGAAGGCAAAAGGGGGTCCAACACCGTATTAGTATGGTGCTCCTAATAATTCTTTAGGTGAGTGTATATATATATATATATATATATATAATATTCTATTTTTTTAAAACATACTTAGTCTGCAGCAGTTTTTCCACACCTATACAGTATGATAGATAGATAGATAGATAGATAGATAGATAGATAGATAGATAGATAGATAGATAGATAGATAGATCCAAGAGGGGGTCTATCTATATATAAGCATCCTTAGCTTAAAATATATAATGATTCTTTGACATTTAATTCAGCTCTAAAGAGTATAATAAAACATTTTGGGGAAAAAATGAATGCCAAAAGTCCTGTACTGGATGTTAAGATGGCAAAAACCTGCACTGCGGTCATGTATTTGCCTTTAGTGCTGATATACGCTGGTATAAATGAGATCCATACACTACAGAACACCAGCATGCTGAATGTGATGTGATGAGCTTCATTAAATCTATCTGGCAATTTCTTTGCAAAAAACGCCACAAGAAAACATAGAAGTGCAAGGAAGCTGTTATAACCAAAAGCTAAATAAAACAGCACACGAGAGCCTACATTACAATATAATATAAGGATCCCAGGTTTAGACACTGAATCTTGTGCAGGATATGGGGGATACAAAATGATCCAGTATAGACAGATACCAAATTCACCTGTAAAGCAAAATGCATTAAACATATGGGAATATTGGTTTTTCAAAAGCATTTTGAATCTGCTTTTTGGTTTAGTAACATGAAAGGCAATCAAAACTGTAATGGTTTTTGCCAAAACAGAAGAAACAGCAACAGTAAAAAGTAAATTAAAACTGGTATTTTGTAGTAAACAAGTCAACTTGATAGGATTACCTATGTACAAAAGACAGCATAGGAAGGACAACATAAGTGAGATAAGGATGATGTAACTAAGATTTCTGTTATTAGCCTTCACTATAGGGGTCTCTCTATATTTAATAAATATAAGCAGGATTGTAACTGAAAAAACATATAACATAATAATAAGTGATGTTAATAATGTTCCGAGTGGTTCTTGAAAAAGTAAAATATCAAGTGACTTTTTCAGACAGGCAACATTCTTCTGGTCAGACCATTCATCTTCTGAGCACAGGTTACAATTATCCATGTCTAAAGAAGAAAACAAAATGTAGGTATGAAAAAACAGTAATAGTAATATGAATAGACAATGACCTTAAAACACACACTAAAACAGTATTAACATAGACCACATCACTAAAGATTGTCATGTACATGAGATAACGGCTGACAAGCATGGATGCTTATTTCAATGTGGAAACTTAAATAAGCTAGACATCTCTGGTAGAGCTTTTCTTTTGTGGGAACATACTGTAGTATTGGGCCTGTGCACCTTAGTGTCCGTGCTCAAATCTGTGAGAAGGTGGTCAGTTATGCATCCGTGAAGCTGTCTGTTAAGGATCTGTGTTGGGTCCGTGTGACCGTTTTTTGCTGTCTGTGTGTCATTCGTGTTTCAATGACCCTGCACAGCTGAAAAATAATTTTCATGGCATCCCTTCCTAATGATCCATAAAACACGGATGCAACACGGATGGCATAAATGGTCTTTAAAGACCCATAAACTATAATGGGCATGATGGATCCGTAAACATGGACAAAATACAGTTTGCATCCGTGCTAAAAACACGGAGCCATTGACCGAGCTAAAACACTGATGTGTGAATACACACATTAAAATGAATGGGGACGTGTGCTGTCCATGGAGAACACGCACAGCACAAGTCCGTGGAACATTGACGTGTGAATGAGGCTTAAATGGGTTCTCCGGGAATTAAGAAAATGAAAATACTTAAATATTACTTTACAATAAATATATTTCCAAATACCTTTAATTAGTTATAATGGCTCGTTTTATCTGGGGAGCAATCATTAGGAGAAATAAAATGGCTGCCGTCCTATTAGTACACATAAAACCTGTCCTAATCACACAGCAGGACAAGTTAGTTCACAACACTGAGGTAAAGAGCTGCCTAATCCTCCTCTCTGCTCTACTTGTCAGGGATTATGAGGTGATAAGATCTTCAAATAAATCTCTGTAGGAATGGAGTTCATGAGGAGACATGAAGTACAGAGAGGAGGATGTGGTAATGAGCAGCAGCACTTGTATGCAGTCTCCATTAGCACAGTCCCACATTACTACAGTCTGTCCTGTCTGTCCTCTCTGTACTTCATGTCTCCTCATGATCTCTATTCCTACAGAGATTCAGCTGAAGATCTTGTCAGCTGTATTCAGGATCATAATCCCTGATAAGTAAAGCATATAGGAGAATGAGGCAGCTCTTTACTAGTGTTGATCGTGAATATTCTAATCTGTAATTTTTATCGTGAATATTGGCATTTCGAGAATTCGCAAATGTGGCGAAACCAACCTCGCCACTGGGTTTTGGAGGGGCCTGGCTACCAGCCTCTTGCCCCAGGATTATGGGCCCTCTCATCAACCCATGCAAAACTTAAACCCCATGGCGATTTGACTGTGTTTTTGGCATCTGAGCGCTCAGATCCAAGCCATATGGGGACATGTGGGGTTTTGAGATGTGTGACAGAACCATCTGTCTGTGTAATTGTATTGTATGTTATGTGAGGGTACCCAGTTAGCTCATTTTATTGTATTCATGTTGTCTGAGTGCCATTCACCTAATAATATGCACTCAGACTTGAGCTGTCTGGGAATGTGTTAAATGTCTATGTGTATTGTAAAGGGTGGGACATTGTATGTTTGAGTAAGTGATGTCTGTTCCATTGTCCCCACGTGTGTATTGGCCATTCCCCTTTGTCCTGAGAGATAATTGGATTACTTCTCGGGTGTTTCAAGGGCAGAGAGGAGGAAACCATGATGCATTGTGGGGATGTGTTGTAACATATTGATTGGTGGTATTTCAAACCCCTGTGGGCAGTACTATGTTTTTGGTTTGTAAATAAAAGAGGCTGTACGTGAAGTACAGTCAGTTCCTGTTTTACCCTTTATCATGTTGAGGCTGATGTTTGGGTAACTGATTGACGCTGGGGATTGCTATACGCTGGGAGATTTGCTATACTCCCCTGGCTATAACTACTAGCTCTTTTAAGGGCTGTTCCGGCTCTCTGGTTTTAGGAGAGGTCCACCCACTGGAGCCTGGAGCCTTGTGGTAGGTCCAGGGTGGGTAGGAGACGGTGAGACCTCAACCAAGCTTCGGCGGTTCGTGGGGTCTGCAGTGCGTACGGTGTCAAGTGGAGTGCTTGGAGTCCTCGGAAAGCACTAGGAGCACCTATCAACGGAGGTACCCGGTCGGGGTGCAAGGAGTTCCGTTACATTTGGTGGCAAGCAGTGGGATGGCGTCCTAGTGTGAGGAGAAGCAGCTCGGAGACACCGTTCGTGGATTTACTAAATTGAGGGCAACGCTAGTATCCGTACAGCGCCCCTGGCTACAGCAGGATGGAATCGGCTAGTCTTCGGACAGCGTTCTATGAAGAGGGGAAGGAGGCAGCCGCAGACTACAGGGATGCAGACAGAAAGGAAGTCTGGTATGATGCCCTGGAAAATGCCCAGCGGTGGCGAGGTAAGAGTCTCCCCAGTTTGAGCAGCAGCTACAGAAGCGTGTGGCGATGCGCATGGGTCTCTTGGGAGAGCAGCCCCTGGATGACTGGGTAACAATGCTCCAGAGCCTGGTATGTAAGGAGCTTTAGCTAGAGGACGCTTACCAGGCCCTAAGGTGGCATGTCATTCAACATTCCCCCTGGGCAGCTGAGCATGACAAGCCAGAGGGAGAGGAGTTTTATGGTCCGGGCTTGTTATGGGAGTCCTTTGCAGAGCCTGACTTCGGGAGCCCGGCACAGTCCAGACTTCAGAATATCTTCTACGAGAGGGAGGCTAGGCTGGATTGGGATGACCCCCATGAGGTAGAGAAAGACCTGGCTCACCTAGCAACCCTGGAGTGGGAACTGGAGCAGGACTACCGAGATCTCTTCCACTCCATTGAGAGGGCTCAGCGAGAGAGCAGAGTGTCAGACCCAGGTCCAGAGCCCTTCAGCTGGAAGGATATTGTGGAGGTGTTCTGGGAAGACCCAACTGAAGTATCCCCTGCTTCAGTGCCAGCTACAGAGGTAGGGGACCTCATAGACTGGTCCTGGGAGAAAACCCATATGGCAGGTGGAGATGGGACTGAGATCTCTCCACCGGCCCTACAGGGATGCTGGGCAGTCGGTCCAGATCCCCAACGGCAGCCGGAATTTCAGGGAGTAGGGACAGTTGGTCCTGCTCCCCAGCGGCAGTATGTTTTGCAGGGAGAGGAGAGCATTGTCTCCATTCCCCAGCGGCAGTGTGTTGTAAAGAGAGAAGAGACAACCGATCTCTCTCCCCAACCACAGGGGGACAGCACCCCTAACTCCGATGGTGCAGATGGGATCGCGGTCTCTGCACCAGGCCTACCGGGATGCTGGACGGCCGGTTCAGATCCCCCACCAACCCTGCAGGAATGCCAGGAGGAGGAGGTAAGCGATTCCTCCTCTCCACAGCCGATCTGCAACAAGGTCCTGGGGATAGGATTCCCTGACCACATCCCAGCGGAAGAGCTGGCATCTGGGCAGAGCGCAGTCGGCCTCTGCCCTCCCCTATCCTCTTCTCCAGAGCTGGACATCCCACAGGCTACCCCAGCGGAAGAGCTGGCATCTGGGCAGAGCGCAGTCAGCCTCTGCCCTCCCCTATCCTCTTATCCAGAGCCTGACTCCCCACAGGCTACCCCAGCAGAAGAGCTGGCATCTGGGCAGAGTGCAGTCAGCCTCTGCCCTCCTCTATCCTCTTATCCAGAGCCTGACTCCCCACAGGCTACCCCAGCGGAAGAGCTGGCATCTGGGCAGAGCGCAGTTGGCCTCTGCCCTCCTCTATCCTCTTCTCCAGAGGCTGACTTTCCACAGGCTACCCCAGCGGAAGCGCTGGCATCTGGGCAGAGCGCAGTCGGCCTCTGCCCTCCCCTATCCTCTTCTCCAGAGCCGGACTTCCCACAGGCTACCCCAGCGGAAGAGCTGGCATCGGGGCAGAGCGCAGTCGGCCTCTGCCCACCAAGTACCTACAGCTCCAAGCTAGAGAGCAACAAGGAAGCAAGGAGTAGCAGATGCCCCCTCAACAGCTGGGGACATTCAGAACAGAGCCAGGCCCCAAAATTCAACAGGTCCAGTATTGGGTTGTGGGTGGACTGCCAGACTAACTCAGGTACTGACCGTGAGGTCAGGTATCTGGTTAGTCTTCCCTGGGAGGGGGAGATATGTGGCGAAACCAACCTCGCCACTGGGTTTTGGAGGGGCCTGGCTACCAGCCTCTTGCCCCTGGATTATGGGCCCTCTCATCAACCCATGCAAAACTTAAACCCCATGGCGATTTGACTGTGTTTGTGGCATCTGAGCGCTCAGATCCAAGCCATATGGGGACATGTGGGGTTTTGAGATGTGTGACAGAACCATCTGTCTGTGTAATTGTATTGTATGTTATGTGAGGGTACCCAGTTAGCTCATTTTATTGTATTCATGTTGTCTGAGTGCAATTCTCTTAATAATATGCATTCAGACTTGAGCTGTCTGGGAATGTGTTAAATGTCTATGTGTATTGTAAAGGGTGGGACATTGTATGTTTGAGTAAATGATGTCTGTTCCATTGTCCCCACGTGTGTATTGGCCATTCCCCTTTGTCCTGAGAGATAATTGGATTACTTCTCGGGTGTTTCCAGGGCAGAGAGGAGGAAACCATGATGCATTGTGGGGATGTGTTGTAACATATTGATTGGTGGTATTTCAAACCCCTGTGGGCAGTACTATGTTTTTGGTTTGTAAATAAAAGAGGCTGTACGTGAAGTACAGTCAGTTCCTGTTTTACCCTTTATCATGTTGAGGCTGATGTTTGGGTAACTGATTGATGCTGGGGATTGCTATACGCTGGGAGATTTTCTATACTCCCCTGGCTATAACTACTAGCTCTTTTAAGGGCTGTTCCGGCTCTCTGGTTTTAGGAGAGGTCCACCCACTGGAGCCTGGAGCCTTGTCGTAGGTCCAGGGTGGGTAGGAGACGGTGAGACCTCAACCAAGCATCGGCGGTTCGTGGGGTCTGCAGTGCGTACGGTGTCAAGTGGAGTGCTTGGAGTCCTCGGAAAGCACTAGGAGCACCTATCAACGGAGGTACCCGGTCGGGGTGCAAGGAGTTCCGTTACAGCAAATATCTAGAATATAGTGCTATATCTTCGTAATCGCGAATATTCTAGATTTTTTTTTCATCAGTACCCATGATCCCTTACTGCTTCTTGCTTGTGGGAAAATGAGAAGGCTGCAATATCTTTGGCTTTAGGAGTAGTGTTGATCGCGAATTTTCGTATCGCGAATTTTTATCGGGAATTTTACGATTTTCTCCTAATGATTACTTCCTAGACAAAACTAGCTATTATAACTAATGAAAGATATTTGGGAATATATTTATAATAAATCAATATTTAAAGGCAGCAATATATAACTAAGTTAAGCAAGTTTTAGGCAACCAAAAAATTATATTTTCTCATTTCCCTGGTTCTCTTGTGGACCTCTGTTTACCTGCAATAACAACAATCTCTGCCCCTCCCCCTGATCTGCAAAGGGAGTGAATACAAGTGCTGCCATGAGTGACATGTCTGCCTGCTGGGATACGCAGCAGCATGTTGTATGTGTAGGACTACAAGTCCCAGCTGTACAATTACACTGCTGATACACACAGGATCTTCCCCCTACCTGTTCTTGTGCAATGCTCTGCAGAACTCCTCTAGTCTGTGAGCTTCTGTTCCCAGTATTTGTCTCCTCACTGCCTGCAGCTACTCAGTAAAGCCTTCAGCCCTGAGTCTGTGCTACTGAAGGGGGTTAAAGTTTTTCCTGAAGTATCCAGCAGTGCAGTGGGGCGTGGCCAGCAGAGTGACGTCTGGTGTACAGACACATATCTGCTCTTTCAGGCTTGTGCACAAAACATCATCAGAGCAGGGAGAGAAGCTGACATCACAGGTCATGTGACCCTCAGGGAAATCTGAGAAAGCAGCAACTGGAGATAAAGTAAGTGCATGGTAAAGCTGTTACATTTGATTAACTCGGACAACTCGGACAACCCCTTGAAGTATTTTCATTTTCTTAATTCCTGGAGAACTCCTTTAAGGCAAAAGATAGAGAGCTACAATTTGAAAAAATAACTGACAGCTGTTGGTATATTAATGCAGTATTGACTATACAGTATAGATAACAGCTATGACACTCGTGATTTTAAATCACCTTTTTTAGGAAACATGAAATAAAGCAGTAGTTTAAGTTTATATTACCTATTAAAAGGTGTGTGATTTATCATTAGGGGATTTTCCCTTTCACTGAAAAGTTATATTACTACATATTTTGTTTTATTTTCCACCCTCCGGGATACTTATCTTTCCTGTATTTTGATTTATTCTGAATCTTTTAATACTCATTATATAATGTTTGAAGCAACTATATACAAACACTGGCATTTCCTAAAGGTAGACATATAGATTCCAGGGCCCTCAATATGGTGATTGAGATAGCTCCACCAGCATCGCTTTCGTTCTGGCATATTTGCCAGAGTGTGTCCAGATCTCTGCAGGTCCCCATTATAGTTAATGGGGCTGGATGGAGCCTTACAAGCATCCGGTGATGCTGGAATACGAAGAGATGCGACAGGCTGTTCCCTGCCAGAACAGCTTGCCGGATCTCTCCTGCTAGTGTAAAACTGGCGAAGCTGAACTTTGTTTTGTGGTAGTATTGGCTGGACCTGTATTTCTTATTACAGGGATGTCCCTGCATCTGTCCCTGCAATTTATCTTTCACCCAGTTCATAGTCTGTAGGAAATATGTTTTTTTGTTTTCATCTGGTGCAATTTTTTTAATATGTCAGTTGGGTTCAGCAGTTGAAAGAACCGCCAACCCACTTCTTTAAAAGGTAAAATGACCTATGACACAGAAATTCGGAATTAGATTACGCCTTTCTCAACATTATTTGAACTTCTAATACAATCCCTTTTTTTATTTATTGGTATTGTCATCTATGAATTTTTAATTTATAGATAATCCAGATAACATAATATTGCTTCTTCTAACAATTGTGTATTTTAATATATAATATGCTTGTAATTTATTTTATGACTTTCCTGATATTTGGAAACTCATTAAATGGTTTATATTTTTCCATTTGTTTCTGACTGATTGCCTAGAGAGTGCAGGTATAATATATATATATATATATATATATATATATATATATATATATATAGTGGTAATTTGAACAGTGCTGGAAGGGGTGTTGTCCCACTTCAGGTACCCTAGATGGGTGAGACAGATAAAATCCAGAGAGTGGCAGTAGTCTCAGCAAAGCATAGTTTGCTGAGACATTTCTGTATACATTTTCTGGGCTAGATTTTACTTGGACTGGTGGCTAGGCTTGGTAGAGGGAGTTCCCAGTCCACACCCTTCCAATATGGGTTTTCCTTTCTACCTGAGGTGATGGCAGATGAGGCCTGCTCTAATCAGGCTTGCATAAAGCGCCTCAGAGTAGGTCAGTCTGAGGAAGGAGAGCGAGACTGTTTTGTGAAGCAGAGGCTCTGTGTGTGGTCTCAGTCAGGAGGACTGAGGGGCCACAAGGCTTTGAATAGTCTGAGGTTTGGAGGACCTAGCGACACTTAGAGAACGAGGGTTGCATGCCCAGCATCTGAAGGACTACTGGGCCACACTCCCCCAAAGGTACTGGAGTTGCCACAGCCTTGAGGCTGCAGTATTGATGTTGGCTGAGGAAAGCAGCATATGTTGTCCATGTGTGAACTGAGCTCTGAGTGAGGTAGGGACGTATTTTGTTTAGGTAGCGCCTAGATGGGAAGGAGTTTATTTGTGTTTTAAGTGTTGGCGGTGCGGGAACCTCACCCCACCCAGTGATGTATAACTGGACTATCTTTATAAGAAGACTGTCAAAATAAATGCACAGTTTGGACATGAAAATCCGTTGTCTGGTGAGATATCTGTGAGTGTGACCACCTGAAAAGAGATGATCCCTTACAATATATATATATATATATATATATATATATATATATATATATAGAAAAAGAAAGTCCAAGGGGAGCACCAGCCAAGGTGTGGGTGCAGAGTCCAAGATGGGGTAACGGCAATCCCCAATAATATACGTAGAGAAAGCAGGACTGCACTCCAAATAGTGATGAAAACAAAAGAGTTTTATTCACCCATAATATGGCATATCTTGCGATGTTTCAGCTCACACGAGGAAGGCTCGTGTGAGCTGAAACGTCGCAAGATATGCCATATTATGGGTGAATAAAACTCTTTTGTTTTCATCACTATTTGGAGTGCAGTCCTGCTTTCTCTACGTATATATATATATATATATATATATATATATATATATATATATATTATATAAAGCTGAGTGCATGTGTGTTTATGTCCGCTAAAGGAATCTGCACCGTCGCATTTACAATCACAAAATTTGGTGCACAGGTACATCAGGTGTCCGGGAAGGTTTTAGACCAGGTCTCAGCTCTCTAGGTCGTACCGGTAAATGCCTTAACCAATAGAAGCTTGGTCACATGACCCTTATCAGCCAATAGAAGATCGCAGGTCCTCCAGTCTCCACATACAAAGTTTTACTCTAGGTATCCATAACAAACCAGCCATTTATCTTCACTGCTGTAGGAGAGCTTTAAAGGAAATCTGTCACAAGGATAATTGCTATTGAAGTAAAGCCATGGCCTAATAGTACCTAATTTCAAGATGTGCCTTTGTTCCAGCAATAAATGTTTTTATCCTCTAAAAATCCAGTTTATTTGGTATACAAATGAGCCAGTAAGGTGCCCAGAGGGGCGTCACTCTTGCAGGAAAGAGTCCAGACACGCCCCCTGCCACAATATGTCCACCCTCAAAAGACTTAAAACCCAGCCCCCAGGTCCTGATAAGCCATGCCCCTTATCTGGTTAGGCCACACCCACTCCCACTCCTGAGCCGACGGGGATTGAAAAAAGTTGAGGTAAAAATCTACTTCTGTCAGCTGCAGGGATGGGAGGGAGGGTGACTTTCTCCCTGCAGCTTACAGTAAGACAGCACAGTGCTGCTGTATTAGAGTGAGCTGTTCAAAAGTACACACCCCCAATCCGGTCAGGCCACGCCCCCTGCCACTCAGCCGACTGAGATTGAAAAAATGAAGTTAAAAATCAACTTCTAGGTCCCGCTAAGCCACGCCCAGATCTGAAAATGCCACACCCCCTCCCACTTCTGAGCTGATGGGGGTTAAAAAAATGAAGGTTAAAATCAACTTCTGTCAGCTGCAGCGGTGAGAGGGAGGGTGACTTTCTCTCTGCAGCTCACACTCAGACAGCACAGTGCTGCTGTATTAGAGTGAGCTGTTCAAAAGGACACGCCCAGATCTGGTTAGGGCACGCCCCCTCCCACTCCACAGCCGACTGAGATTGAAAAAATGAAGGTAAAAATCAACTTCTGTCAGCTGCAGAGGTGGGAGGGAGGGTGACTTTCTACCTGCAGCTCACACTCAGACACACCCCCAATCCAGTAAAGGCCACTGTTATGGGGGCGAGCCCCTGTGGAGGTCACTGTCAAGGGGGTGGTATGCTGTGAAAGTCACTGTTAAAGGGGAAGGCAGCTGTAAAGGTCAAAGTTAAGGGGGTGAGTTGCTGTGGAGGTTCAATTTTAAGGGATAGGGCACTGTGGGGGGTCAGTATTAAGGGGTGGGGGTCACTGTTTTGGGGGCAGGGTGCTGTAGATGTCACTGTTATAGTGGATAGTGTTGATATCTTTTAACAACATACACAAACATTAAATGAAATAGATTAAATATACCCGAGTGAAGCCAGGTCCTTCAGCTAGTATATATGTATGTATGTATATATATATATATATATATATATATATATATATATAAAAAAGAAAAAAATGGCAGCACCGTCACAGTTGAAAAATGGATGAAGGGTGCAAAAGCCCAATATGGATATAAGCCAATCCAGTTGAATACGAGTAATAAAAAGAAGGGCAGCACTCCAATAGATAAAAATAAAAATAACTTTATTTACCCATAAGGCTGTTGCGACGTTTCGGCTCTAACACAGGAGCCTTCCTCAAGCAGTGTGTACAAACCAAACTCTAGATATATATAGTGTTATAGCTGACCATAACCAATTACATGTCAAGTGAACATAATTAATAAATAATCCAAATACATGATACATTATAAATATAGAGACAAGTAAAACCAACCATGCAGCATTATCAAATCGTGATGCACGTAATTACACAAAAATTATTTCCGTGAATATAGGGTATATATAGGGTATAGTAGACAATCTATACAAATACATAATTAATAAAATTATTAGTGCCAACTGTAGACAATTAAACAAAGTGCTAAGTGCTTACTCATACAGGTGATGTGAGCAGAGAATGCAGGAGGGAGGACGGCTGTCATCCATGTTAACATGTGCGATCCGGCGTACCCGAATCGCCACTGCGCATGTCCCTATGACGTGTAATGCGTGTTTCCGTCTTGCACTGACCTCATCACATGGCGCATGCGCTCTCGAGCCACAGTATTGATTCGGCCATTTTGGATAAGGGCAAAGACAGCCCATTATGTTACGCTAACACTCACAATAACAATTATGTCCGGTACAGTGCAGGATCAGGATGACAATGGCATAAGAAGATGCCGGAGTATAACGGTGGCCAAATGGGCTCGGGTGAGGGCTACACCTACATATGGAAGTCCCACATTACTACAGTCTGTCCTGTCTGTCCTCTCTGTACTTCATGTCTCCTCATGATCTCTATTCCTACAGAGATTCAGCTGAAGATCTTGTCAGCTGTATTCAGGATCATAATCCCTGATAAGTAAAGCATATAGGAGAATGAGGCAGCTCTTTACTAGTGTTGATCGTGAATATTCTAATCTGTAATTTTTATCTTGAATATTGGCATTTCGAGAATTCGCAAATGTGACGAAACCAACCTCTCCACTGGGTTTTGGAGGGGCCTGGCTACCAGCCTCTTGCCCCAGGATTATGGGCCCTCTCATCAACCCATGCAAAACTTAAACCCCATGGCGATTTGACTGTGTTTGTGGCATCTGAGCGCTCAGATCCAAGCCATATGGGGACATGTGGGGTTTTGAGATGTGTGACAGAACCATCTGTCTGTGTAATTGTATTGTATGTTATGTGAGGGTACCCAGTTAGCTCATTTTATTGTATTCATGTTGTCTGAGTGCCATTCACCTAATAATATGCACTCAGACTTGAGCTGTCTGGGAATGTGTTAAATGTCTATGTGTATTGTAAAGGGTGGGACATTGTATGTTTGAGTAAGTGATGTCTGTTCCATTGTCCCCACGTGTGTATTGGCCATTCCCCTTTGTCCTGAGAGATAATTGGATTACTTCTCGGGTGTTTCAAGGGCAGAGAGGAGGAAACCATGATGCATTGTGGGGATGTGTTGTAACATATTGATTGGTGGTATTTCAAACCCCTGTGGGCAGTACTATGTTTTTGGTTTGTAAATAAAAGAGGCTGTACGTGAAGTACAGTCAGTTCCTGTTTTACCCTTTATCATGTTGAGGCTGATGTTTGGGTAACTGATTGACGCTGGGGATTGCTATACGCTGGGAGATTTGCTATACTCCCCTGGCTATAACTACTAGCTCTTTTAAGGGCTGTTCCGGCTCTCTGGTTTTAGGAGAGGTCCACCCACTGGAGCCTGGAGCCTTGTCGTAGGTCCAGGGTGGGTAGGAGACGGTGAGACCTCAACCAAGCTTCGGCGGTTCGTGGGGTCTGCAGGGCGTACGGTGTCAAGTGGAGTGCTTGGAGTCCTCGGAAAGCACTAGGAGCACCTATCAACGGAGGTACCCGGTCGGGGTGCAAGGAGTTCCGTTACATTTGGTGGCAAGCAGTGGGATGGCGTCCTAGTGTGAGGAGAAGCAGCTCGGAGACACCGTTCGTGGATTTACTAAATTGAGGGCAACGCTAGTATCCGTACAGCGCCCCTGGCTACAGCAGGATGGAATCGGCTAGTCTTCGGACAGCGTTCTATGAAGAGGGGAAGGAGGCAGCCGCAGACTACAGGGATGCAGACAGAAAGGAAGTCTGGTATGATGCCCTGGAAAATGCCCAGCGGTGGCGAGGTAAGAGTCTCCCCAGTTTGAGCAGCAGCTACAGAAGCGTGTGGCGATGCGCATGGGTCTCTTGGGAGAGCAGCCCCTGGATGACTGGGTAACAATGCTCCAGAGCCTGGTATGTAAGGAGCTTTAGCTAGAGGACGCTTACCAGGCCCTAAGGTGGCATGTCATTCAACATTCCCCCTGGGCAGCTGAGCATGACAAGCCAGAGGGAGAGGAGTTTTATGGTCCGGGCTTGTTATGGGAGTCCTTTGCAGAGCCTGACTTCGGGAGCCCGGCACAGTCCAGACTTCAGAATATCTTCTACGAGAGGGAGGCTAGGCTGGATTGGGATGACCCCCATGAGGTAGAGAAAGACCTGGCTCACCTAGCAACCCTGGAGTGGGAACTGGAGCAGGACTACCAAGATCTCTTCCACTCCATTGAGAGGGCTCAGCGAGAGAGCAGAGTGTCAGACCCAGGTCCAGAGCCCTTCAGCTGGAAGGATATTGTGGAGGTGTTCTGGGAAGACCCAACTGAAGTATCCCCTGCTTCAGTGCCAGCTACAGAGGTAGGGGACCTCATAGACTGGTCCTGGGAGAAAACCCATATGGCAGGTGGAGATGGGACTGAGATCTCTCCACCGGCCCTACAGGGATGCTGGGCAGTCGGTCCAGATCCCCAACGGCAGCCGGAATTTCAGGGAGTAGGGACAGTTGGTCCTGCTCCCCAGCGGCAGTATGTTTTGCAGGGAGAGGAGAGCATTGTCTCCATTCCCCAGCGGCAGTGTGTTGTAAAGAGAGAAGAGACAACCGATCTCTCTCCCCAACCACAGGGGGACAGCACCCCTAACTCCGATGGTGCAGATGGGATCGCGGTCTCTGCACCAGGCCTACCGGGATGCTGGACGGCCGGTTCAGATCCCCCACCAACCCTGCAGGAATGCCAGGAGGAGGAGGTAAGCGATTCCTCCTCTCCACAGCCGTTCTGCAACAAGGTCCTGGGGATAGGATTCCCTGACCACATCCCAGCGGAAGAGCTGGCATCTGGGCAGAGCGCAGTCGGCCTCTGCCCTCCCCTATCCTCTTCTCCAGAGCTGGACATCCCACAGGCTACCCCAGCGGAAGAGCTGGCATCTGGGCAGAGCGCAGTCAGCCTCTGCCCTCCCCTATCCTCTTATCCAGAGCCTGACTCCCCACAGGCTACCCCAGCAGAAGAGCTGGCATCTGGGCAGAGTGCAGTCAGCCTCTGCCCTCCTCTATCCTCTTATCCAGAGCCTGACTCCCCACAGGCTACCCCAGCGGAAGAGCTGGCATCTGGGCAGAGCGCAGTTGGCCTCTGCCCTCCTCTATCCTCTTCTCCAGAGGCTGACTTTCCACAGGCTACCCCAGCGGAAGCGCTGGCATCTGGGCAGAGCGCAGTCGGCCTCTGCCCTCCCCTATCCTCTTCTCCAGAGCCGGACTTCCCACAGGCTACCCCAGCGGAAGAGCTGGCAACGGGGCAGAGCGCAGTCGGCCTCTGCCCACCAAGTACCTACAGCTCCAAGCTAGAGAGCAACAAGGAAGCAAGGAGTAGCAGATGCCCCCTCAACAGCTGGGGACATTCAGAACAGAGCCAGGCCCCAAAATTCAACAGGTCCAGTATTGGGTTGTGGGTGGACTGCCAGACTAACTCAGGTACTGACCGTGAGGTCAGGTATCTGGTTAGTCTTCCCTGGGAGGGGGAGATATGTGGCGAAACCAACCTCGCCACTGGGTTTTGGAGGGGCCTGGCTACCAGCCTCTTGCCCCTGGATTATGGGCCCTCTCATCAACCCATGCAAAACTTAAACCCCATGGCGATTTGACTGTGTTTGTGGCATCTGAGCGCTCAGATCCAAGCCATATGGGGACATGTGGGGTTTTGAGATGTGTGACAGAACCATCTGTCTGTGTAATTGTATTGTATGTTATGTGAGGGTACCCAGTTAGCTCATTTTATTGTATTCATGTTGTCTGAGTGCAATTCTCCTAATAATATGCATTCAGACTTGAGCTGTCTGGGAATGTGTTAAATGTCTATGTGTATTGTAAAGGGTGGGACATTGTATGTTTGAGTAAATGATGTCTGTTCCATTGTCCCCACGTGTGTATTGGCCATTCCCCTTTGTCCTGAGAGATTGGATTACTTCTCGGGTGTTTCCAGGGCAGAGAGGAGGAAACCATGATGCATTGTGGGGATGTGTTGTAACATATTGATTGGTGGTATTTCAAACCCCTGTGGGCAGTACTATGTTTTTGGTTTGTAAATAAAAGAGGCTGTACGTGAAGTACAGTCAGTTCCTGTTTTACCCTTTATCATGTTGAGGCTGATGTTTGGGTAACTGATTGATGCTGGGGATTGCTATACGCTGGGAGATTTTCTATACTCCCCTGGCTATAACTACTAGCTCTTTTAAGGGCTGTTCCGGCTCTCTGGTTTTAGGAGAGGTCCACCCACTGGAGCCTGGAGCCTTGTCGTAGGTCCAGGGTGGGTAGGAGACGGTGAGACCTCAACCAAGCATCGGCGGTTCGTGGGGTCTGCAGTGCGTACGGTGTCAAGTGGAGTGCTTGGAGTCCTCGGAAAGCACTAGGAGGTACCCGGTCGGGGTGCAAGGAGTTCCGTTACAGCAAATATCTAGAATATAGTGCTAAATCTTCGTAATCGCGAATATTCTAGATTTTTTTTTCATCAGTACCCATGATCCCTTACTGCTTCTTGCTTGTGGGAAAATGAGAAGGCTGCAATATCTTTGGCTTTAGGAGTAGTGTTGATCGCGAATTTTCGTATCGCGAATTTTTATCGGGAATTTTACGATTTTCTCCTAATGATTACTTCCTAGACAAAACTAGCTATTATAACTAATGAAAGATATTTGGGAATATATTTATAATAAATCAATATTTAAAGGCAGCAATATATAACTAAGTTAAGCAAGTTTTAGGCAACCAAAAAATTATATTTTCTCATTTCCCTGGTTCTCTTGTGGACCTCTGTTTACCTGCAATAACAACAATCTCTGCCCCTCCCCCTGATCTGCAAAGGGAGTGAATACAAGTGCTGCCATGAGTGACATGTCTGCCTGCTGGGATACGCAGCAGCATGTTGTATGTGTAGGACTACAAGTCCCAGCTGTACAATTACACTGCTGATACACACAGGATCTTCCCCCTACCTGTTCTTGTGCAATGCTCTGCAGAACTCCTCTAGTCTGTGAGCTTCTGTTCCCAGTATTTGTCTCCTCACTGCCTGCAGCTACTCAGTAAAGCCTTCAGCCCTGAGTCTGTGCTACTGAAGGGGGTTAAAGTTTTTCCTGAAGTATCCAGCAGTGCAGTGGGGCGTGGCCAGCAGAGTGACGTCTGGTGTACAGACACATATCTGCTCTTTCAGGCTTGTGCACAAAACATCATCAGAGCAGGGAGAGAAGCTGACATCACAGGTCATGTGACCCTCAGGGAAATCTGAGAAAGCAGCAACTGGAGATAAAGTAAGTGCATGGTAAAGCTGTTACATTTGATTAACTCGGACAACCCCTTGAAGTATTTTCATTTTCTTAATTCCTGGAGAACTCCTTTAAGGCAAAAGATAGAGAGCTACAATTTGAAAAAATAACTGACAGCTGTTGGTATATTAATGCAGTATTGACTATACAGTATAGATAACAGCTATGACACTCGTGATTTTAAATCACCTTTTTTAGGAAACATGAAATAAAGCAGTAGTTTAAGTTTATATTACCTATTAAAAGGTGTGTGATTTATCATTAGGGGATTTTCCCTTTCACTGAAAAGTTATATTACTACATATTTTGTTTTATTTTCCACCCTCCGGGATACTTATCTTTCCTGTATTTTGATTTATTCTGGATCTTTTAATACTCATTATATAATGTTTGAAGCAACTATATACAAACACTGGCATTTCCTAAAGGTAGACATATAGATTCCAGGGCCCTCAATATGGTGATTGAGATAGCTCCACCAGCATCGCTTTCGTTCTGGCATATTTGCCAGAGTGTGTCCAGATCTCTGCAGGTCCCCATTATAGTTAATGGGGCTGGATGGAGCCTTACAAGCATCCGGTGATGCTGGAATACGAAGAGATGCGACAGGCTGTTCCCTGCCAGAACAGCCTGCCGGATCTCTCCTGCTAGTGTAAAACTGGCGAAGCTGAACTTTGTTTTGTGGTAGTATTGGCTGGACCTGTATTTCTTATTACAGGGATGTCCCTGCATCTGTCCCTGCAATTTATCTTTCACCCAGTTCATAGTCTGTAGGAAATATGTTTTTTTGTTTTCATCTGGTGCAATTTTTTTAATATGTCAGTTGGGTTCAGCAGTTGAAAGAACCGCCAACCCACTTCTTTAAAAGGTAAAATGACCTATGACACAGAAATTCGGAATTAGATTACGCCTTTCTCAACATTATTTGAACTTCTAATACAATCCCTTTTTTTATTTATTGGTATTGTCATCTATGAATTTTTAATTTATAGATAATCCAGATAACATAATATTGCTTCTTCTAACAATTGTGTATTTTAATATATAATATGCTTGTAATTTATTTTATGACTTTTCTGATATTTGGAAACTCATTAAATGGTTTATATTTTTCCATTTGTTTCTGACTGATTGCCTAGAGAGTGCAGGTATAATATATATATATATATATATATATATATATATATATATATATATATATATATATATAGTGGTAATTTGAACAGTGCTGGAAGGGGTGTTGTCCCACTTCAGGTACCCTAGATGGGTGAGACAGATAAAATCCAGAGAGTGGCAGTAGTCTCAGCAAAGCATAGTTTGCTGAGACATTTCTGTATACATTTTCTGGGCTAGATTTTACTTGGACTGGTGGCTAGGCTTGGTAGAGGGAGTTCCCAGTCCACACCCTTCCAATATGGGTTTTCCTTTCTACCTGAGGTGATGGCAGATGAGGCCTGCTCTAATCAGGCTTGCATAAAGCGCCTCAGAGTAGGTCAGTCTGAGGAAGGAGAGCGAGACTGTTTTGTGAAGCAGAGGCTCTGTGTGTGGTCTCAGTCAGGAGGACTGAGGGGCCACAAGGCTTTGAATAGCCTGAGGTTTGGAGGACCTAGCGACACTTAGAGAACGAGGGTTGCATGCCCAGCATCTGAAGGACTACTGGGCCACACTCCCCCAATGGTACTGGAGTTGCCACAGCCTTGAGGCTGCAGTATTGATGTTGGCTGAGGAAAGCAGCATATGTTGTCCATGTGTGAACTGAGCTCTGAGTGAGGTAGGGACGTATTTTGTTTAGGTAGCGCCTAGATGGGAAGGAGTTTATTTGTGTTTTAAGTGTTGGCGGTGCGGGAACCTCACTCCACCCAGTGATGTATAACTGGACTATCTTTATAAGAAGACTGTCAAAATAAATGCACAGTTTGGACATGAAAATCCGTTGTCTGGTGAGATATCTGTGAGTGTGACCACCTGAAAAGAGATGATCCCTTACAATATATATATATATATATATATATATATATATAGAAAAAGAAAGTCCAAGGGGAGCACCAGCCAAGGTGTGGGTGCAGAGTCCAAGATGGGGTAACGGCAATCCCCAATAATATACGTAGAGAAAGCAGGACTGCACTCCAAATAGTGATGAAAACAAAAGAGTTTTATTCACCCATAATATGGCATATCTTGCGATGTTTCAGCTCACACGAGGAAGGCTCGTGTGAGCTGAAACGTCGCAAGATATGCCATATTATGGGTGAATAAAACTCTTTTGTTTTCATCACTATTTGGAGTGCAGTCCTGCTTTCTCTACGTATATATATATATATATATATATATATATATATATATATATATATTATATAAAGCTGAGTGCATGTGTGTTTATGTCCGCTAAAGGAATCTGCACCGTCGCATTTACAATCACAAAATTTGGTGCACAGGTACATCAGGTGTCCGGGAAGGTTTTAGACCAGGTCTCAGCTCTCTAGGTCGTACCGGTAAATGCCTTAACCAATAGAAGCTTGGTCACATGACCCTTATCAGCCAATAGAAGATCGCAGGTCCTCCAGTCTCCACATACAAAGTTTTACTCTAGGTATCCATAACAAACCAGCCATTTATCTTCACTGCTGTAGGAGAGCTTTAAAGGAAATCTGTCACAAGGATAATTGCTATTGAAGTAAAGCCATGGCCTAATAGTACCTAATTTCAAGATGTGCCTTTGTTCCAGCAATAAATGTTTTTATCCTCTAAAAATCCAGTTTATTTGGTATACAAATGAGCCAGTAAGGTGCCCAGAGGGGCGTCACTCTTGCAGGAAAGAGTCCAGACACGCCCCCTGCCACAATATGTCCACCCTCAAAAGACTTAAAACCCAGCCCCCAGGTCCTGATAAGCCATGCCCCTTATCTGGTTAGGCCACACCCACTCCCACTCCTGAGCCGACGGGGATTGAAAAAAGTTGAGGTAAAAATCTACTTCTGTCAGCTGCAGGGATGGGAGGGAGGGTGACTTTCTCCCTGCAGCTTACAGTAAGACAGCACAGTGCTGCTGTATTAGAGTGAGCTGTTCAAAAGTACACACCCCCAATCCGGTCAGGCCACGCCCCCTGCCACTCAGCCGACTGAGATTGAAAAAATGAAGTTAAAAATCAACTTCTAGGTCCCGCTAAGCCACGCCCAGATCTGAAAATGCCACACCCCCTCCCACTTCTGAGCTGATGGGGGTTAAAAAAATGAAGGTTAAAATCAACTTCTGTCAGCTGCAGCGGTGAGAGGGAGGGTGACTTTCTCTCTGCAGCTCACACTCAGACAGCACAGTGCTGCTGTATTAGAGTGAGCTGTTCAAAAGGACACGCCCAGATCTGGTTAGGGCACGCCCCCTCCCACTCCACAGCCGACTGAGATTGAAAAAATGAAGGTAAAAATCAACTTCTGTCAGCTGCAGAGGTGGGAGGGAGGGTGACTTTCTCCCTGCAGCTCACACTCAGACACACCCCCAATCCAGTAAAGGCCACTGTTATGGGGGCGAGCCCCTGTGGAGGTCACTGTCAAGGGGGTGGTATGCTGTGAAAGTCACTGTTAAAGGGGAAGGCAGCTGTAAAGGTCAAAGTTAAGGGGGTGAGTTGCTGTGGAGGTTCAATTTTAAGGGATAGGGCACTGTGGGGGGTCAGTATTAAGGGGTGGGGGTCACTGTTTTGGGGGCAGGGTGCTGTAGATGTCACTGTTATAGTGGATAGTGTTGATATCTTTTAACAACATACACAAACATTAAATGAAATAGATTAAATATACCCGAGTGAAGCCAGGTCCTTCAGCTAGTATATATGTATGTATGTATATATATATATATATATATATATAAAAAAGAAAAAAATGGCAGCACCGTCACAGTTGAAAAATGGATGAAGGGTGCAAAAGCCCAATATGGATATAAGCCAATCCAGTTGAATACGAGTAATAAAAAGAAGGGCAGCACTCCAATAGATAAAAATAAAAATAACTTTATTTACCCATAAGGCTGTTGCGACGTTTCGGCTCTAACACAGGAGCCTTCCTCAAGCAGTGTGTACAAACCAAACTCTAGATATATATAGTGTTATAGCTGACCATAACCAATTACATGTCAAGTGAACATAATTAATAAATAATCCAAATACATGATACATTATAAATATAGAGACAAGTAAAACCAACCATGCAGCATTATCAAATCGTGATGCACGTAATTACACAAAAATTATTTCCGTGAATATAGGGTATATATAGGGTATAGTAGACAATCTATACAAATACATAATTAATAAAATTATTAGTGCCAACTGTAGACAATTAAACAAAGTGCTAAGTGCTTACTCATACAGGTGATGTGAGCAGAGAATGCAGGAGGGAGGACGGCTGTCATCCATGTTAACATGTGCGATCCGGCGTACCCGAATCGCCACTGCGCATGTCCCTATGACGTGTAATGCGTGTTTCCGTCTTGCACTGACCTCATCACATGGCGCATGCGCTCTCGAGCCACAGTATTGATTCGGCCATTTTGGATAAGGGCAAAGACAGCCCATTATGTTACGCTAACACTCACAATAACAATTATGTCCGGTACAGTGCAGGATCAGGATGACAATGGCATAAGAAGATGCCGGAGTATAACGGTGGCCAAATGGGCTCGGGTGAGGGCTACACCTACATATGGAAGTGGAACCGCCAGACGTGACCAAAGAGCGGCTGCGCACCTGCATGTGAATGCAGGGTCGCACCGCTACAGCGATCAAAACCCACCTATCACCACCCAACTCTGAGGGTTCTCCTCATAACACCCCGCCATGCATGTAGCGGACAATAAAGAAAGAACCAAAACAATTTTTGAGAAAACACAATAGTACAAGAGCCGTATTCTGCATGGACAATGGTATCCAAATATCGTGATCGCACAGCCCACATGAATGCCATACCGCCTCTCCTCACCCCAGACTCGGCAGCATACCATCTGCAAAAACAATAGAATATAGATATAATTAATACAAAGGATAAGTCAAAAACAAACATTTAAAAAAAAAGACTTTTACAAAAAACGGAGATCTAAGTTTTATACACACAAATCACATAATTTACACTGGAGCAGTCGACATTGAAATGCACGAATAGAGGGCAAACCACGCAGCTAGCCAACCCCAACCTTGTAGTCCACATTTAGACCGTGCGGCTGGAGGGAATCTAGTGTGTAAATCCATTTTAGCTCTCTCTTTTTTAAAAGGCCAATCCTGTTACCGCCTCTCCTGGGCATTGGTACATAGTCAATAATGCAACACCTCAGATCTTTCTCAGTGTGTTTCATATTGGCAAAGTGTTTAGATACTGGTAAGTCCAGTCGTTTTTTCCGGACACTAAGTCGATGGTTATTGAATCGTGTCTTAAAATCAGTTGTCGTTTCTCCAACGTACAACAGATTACATGGACAAACAATCACATACACAACATAGCTAGAGTCACAAGTCAGATAATGCCTTATCTGATGTGAAGCCCCAGTTTGTGGGTGTATGAAGGACCTACCCTTAAGAATATATTTACAGTTTACGCAGGATAAACAAGGAAAACAGCCGACACTGACACCTGTCAATGTCTGTTGTCTTAGCGTTTTCAAAGTTCCCACGTCGGCCCTTACCAGTTGGTCCTTAAGACTCTTGGACCTACGGTAGGACATGATGGGAGGAGAGTGGAATTCCCTAACTGTATTAAGGCAACCACCCAGTATGTTCCAGTGACGTCTAATGATGTTACCTATATCAACGCTTTGTTCACAATGAGTAGAGATAAAGGGGATCCTAGTCATCTGTGTTTGTTGTGTTTTTCTTTATAAGATGTCATCCCTATTAAGTTGACTAACCAATTTCTTTTTCTCTTGTAATAATTTGGTTGGATAACCCCGTTTCTCAAATTTGTGCAACAATGTGTCTAGCGTATTATTAGCTACCACAGGATCTGAAACAATGCGTTTGGCCCTCAAAAACTGAGAATATGGAAGGGATTTTACCATAGATCTAGGGTGGTTACTGTTGTATGTCAGTAGCGTGTTCCTGTCGGTTGGCTTGGTAAACAGTTCTGTCTGTAGTTTACCAGCCGACAGGATCACGCGGGTGTCCAGAAACTGCATTTCCACATAGGAGTGCACCAAAGTGAACTGCAATGCACTATCAATTCCATTGAGGAATCTATGAAAATCAAAAAGTTGCTCTGCATCACCAGTCCAGATGAGGAAGATGTCGTCTATGTACCGCCACCACGCCCTGACATATTGGAAGTGGTGGCTTCCATAGACGACATCTTCCTCAAATCGACGCATAAAGATGTTGGCGTAAGTTGGGGCCACGTTGGACCCCATCGCCACGCCCTGTTCCTGTACGTAGTATGAATCTTGGAATAAAAAATAATTGTACCTAAGCACAATTTCCAACAGAGATAAAACAAACTGTTGGGAACAATCAGTGAGTGTGGATTTCTCCAGCATCGAAGAAACCGCAGCGAGTTCCTTTTGATGATCTATTGATGTATAAAGTGAGGTTACATCAAATGATGCTAGTATCACACCAGGTACATCAACAAGGTCGACCTCCTGCAGTTTAAGCAAAAAATCGCTAGTGTCACGGATATATGAGCTGCCTCCACATGCAAAGCTACACAAAACCTTATCAAGGAAGATGGCAACGTGACTGAAGATTGAGTGACAGCCCGCAACAATGGGGCGGCCAGGTGGATCGACGAGGGACTTGTGGATCTTAGGCAACACATAAAGCACCGGAGTGACAGGATGTGCTACTGTAAGAAAATCCACAAGCCCCTCGTCAATGACCCCCGCATGTAAAGCCTCAGTCAATACGTTGTCAATCAACCCAGCAATTTTGAACCTTGGGTCAAAGTCAATGTGTCTATAGACAGTTTTATCACCCAATTGCCGCATGATTTCGGCAATGTATTTATGGGTGTCTAGCACGACCACCGCACCGCCTTTGTCTGCGGCCTTAATAGTAGGTTCGTGGTCAAGTTTTAATTCTTTGAGGGCAACTATCTCATCAGTTGTCACATTGGGATGACCAAAAGGTTGTATAGAATGTGTCGTTTTTAATCTCTGGATATCAGATTTAACAGCAGCCATATACGCCTCAACTGCAGGCTCATTGATCACTGGGCTAAAACTGCTTCTAGTTTTAGCCCAGAATTCACTCATCTTGGCATGCTCGATCAGCTCCCTATCATGAAACCAAATCTTCAATTTAATGGCACGAAAAAAAGTATACAAATCAAAGTCAAGTTCGAACCAATCTGCAGTAGTTCTAGGGCAGAAAGAAAGCCTCTTACTCAGCACACTCACTTGGGCATCAGTCAGGTTCTTAGAAGAAAGATTCACCACGGTCACTTCTTCCTGGACGGCATGTTCCTGCCAGGAAGTCGGGGCTTGTTGTTGCGCTGCTTTTTGGTGTCTCCGGTGTCTACGGCCTCCACGCCGAATGCGTTGTCTCCGGACAGTTCCGTCTCCCTTAACCCTAAAAAAGCCTGATCCACAGAAAACGCATCCTGAGTGGGTTTCTGCTTCTTTTTCCATACATCCTTATTTGTGTGGACATTCTTGTCAATGGATTGCCAGGAATAGATGTTTCCCTTTTTATAGTCGTCAGAGTCCCGATTCCACTTAAAGCGTTTGCCTTCCTCTATATCCACACGAAAAATCTGAAGCTGAGTGGAGAATGTGTCGTTGTAGGTCCCAAATTCCTCAGCTGAGGATAAATTAATCAACTGTTGTTCCACATTTGCCAATTCAAACGTAACATTAGACAATTCGCCCTGTAAGAATTCGATGTTAAGCAATATAAAGTCTAGTGCATACCGGTTTGAGAGGTTTTCAAATTTTTTACAAAACAGTGGACAGCCAGAGAACAAATTAGGGCGTAGATTAGATCTCATCCCTCTTGGAACACGCTGGGCCTTGAAATATTCTCCAAGGGTGGTCATGTGGAGATGCAAAGAAATAGACCTCTTTGATAGGAATTCGTATTTCCTTTTTAGCTCCTTGGCTGTTGGAGTAGTAAGGAACGTGGCATCTCCCTCAATCATGCATAAAATCCTGTCGACTGCATCCTGTGTATATGTGAAGCCTCCGGGTGCAATTTGGTCGCTGGTAGACATGCTTAAAATAATAAGTCCGTATAGAAAAGACGTGCAAATGCCAAACACCGGCTGTATACACAAAAGGAAAAAATGGCAGCACCGTCACAGTTGAAAAATGGATGAAGGGTGCAAAAGCCCAATATGGATATAAGCCAATCCAGTTGAATACGAGTTATAAAAAGAAGGGCAGCACTCCAATAGATAAAAATAAAAATAACTTTATTTACCCATAAGGCTGTTGCGACGTTTCGGCTCTAACACAGGAGCCTTCCTCAAGCAGTGTGTACAAACCAAACTCTAGATATATATAGTGTTATAGCTGACCATAACCAATTACATGTCAAGTGAGCATAATTAATAAATAATCCAAATACATGATACATTATAAATATAGAGACAAGTAAAACCAACCATGCAGCATTCTCAAATCGTGATGCACGTAATTACACAAAAATTATTTCCGTGAATATTGTGTTTTCTCAAAAATTGTTTTGGTTCTTTCTTTATTGTCCGCTACATGCATGGCGGGGTGTTATGAGGAGAACCCTCAGAGTTGGGTGGTGATAGGTGGGTTTTGATCGCTGTAGCGGTGTGACCCTGCATTCACATGCAGGTGCGCAGCCGCTCTTTGGTCACGGCTGGTGGTTCCACTTCCATATGTAGGTGTAGCCCTCACCCGAGCCCATTTGGCCACCGTTATACTCCGGCATCTTCTTATGCCATTGTCATCCTGATCCTGCACTGTACCGGACATAATTGTTATTGTGAGTGTTAGCGTAACATAATGGGCTGTCTTTGCCCTTATCCAAAATGGCCGATTCAATACTGTGGCTCGAGAGCGCATGCGCCATGTGATGAGGTCAGTGCAAGACGGAAACACGCATTACACGTCATAGGGACATGCGCAGTGGCGATTCAGGTACGCCGGATCGCACATGTTAACATGGATGACAGCCATCCTCCCTCCTGCATTCTCTGCTCACATCACCTGTATGAGTAAGCACTTAGCACTTCGTTTAATTGTCTACAGTTGGCCCTAATCATTTTATTAATTATGTATTTGTATAGATTGTCTACTATACCCTATATTCACGGAAATAATTTTTGTGTAATTACGTGCATCACGATTTGATAATGCTGCATGGTTGGTTTTACTTGTCTCTATATTTATAATGTATCATGTATTTGGATTATTTATTAATTATGTTCACTTGACATGTAATTGGTTATGGTCAGCTAAAACACTATATATATCTAGAGTTTGGTTTGTACACACTGCTTGAGGAAGGCTCCTGTGTTAGAGCCGAAACGTCGCAACAGCCTTATGGGTAAATAAAGTTATTTTTATTTTTATCTATTGGAGTGCTGCCCTTCTTTTTATTACTTTATATATATATATATATATATATATATATATATACACACATACACACACACACACACACACACACTCACCTAAAGAATTATTAGGAACACCATACTAATACGATGTTGGACCCCCTTTTGCCTTCAGAACTGCCTTAATTCTACGTGGCATTGATTCAACAAGGTGCTGATAGCATTCTTTAGAAATGTTGGCCCATATTGATAGGATAGCATCTTGCAGTTGATGGAGATTTGAGGGATGCACATCCAGGGCACGAAGCTCCCGTTCCACCACATCCCAAAGATGCTCTATTGGGTTGAGATCTGGTGACTGTGGGGGCCATTTTAGTACAGTGAACTCATTGTCATGTCCAAGAAACCAATTTGAAATGATTTGAGCTTTGTGACATGGTGCATTATCCTGCTGGAAGTAGCCATCAGAGGATGGATACATGTTCTCATTCTGTTTACGCCAAATTCGGACTCTACCATTTGAATGTCTCAACAGAAATCGAGACTCATCAGACCAGGCAACATTTTTACAGTCTTCAACAGTCCAATTTTAGTGAGCTCGTGCAAATTGTAGCCTCTTTTTCCTATTTGTAGTGGAGATGATTGGTACCCGGTGGGGTCTTTTGCTGTTGTAGCCCATCCGCCTCAAGGTTGTGCATGTTGTGGCTTCACAAATGCTTTGCTGCATACCTCGGTTGTAACGAGTGGTTATTTCAGTCAACGTTGCTCTTGAATAAGTCGGCCCATTCTCCTCTGACCTCTAGCATCCACAAGGCATTTTTGCCCACAGGACTGCCGCATACTGGATGTTTTTCCCTTTTCACACCATTCTTTGTAAACCCTAGAAATGGTTGTGCGTGAAAATCCCAGTAACTGAGCAGATTGTGAAATACTCATACCGGCCCGTCTGGCACCAACAACCATGCCATGGTCAAAATTGCTTAAATCACCTTTCTTTCCCATTCTGACATTCAGTTTGGAGTTCAGGAGATTGTCTTGACCAGGACCACACCCCTAAATGCATTGAAGCAACTGCCATGTGATTGGTTGACTAGATAATTGCATTAATGAGAAATAGAACAGGAGTTCCTAATAATTCTTTAGGTGAGTGTATATATATATATAGTGGGTGAGCCCCAATTAAGCTGGACAGGGATTAGAAAACTTCTGCAGGCCCACATACACTATCTTCCCACACCTCGACCTACCAACAGTGCACAATGTGGTGAATTTTGCTTTAACTCATCATTGCCTTACATATGCCTACAGTACCATCAACAAAAGAAATTAAAGTGGAACATAAAACCACCCAATAACATAGTCAAACGACAATACAGCTTAAAATCTTTCTCCAGCACCAACACAATGCAGAACAAACTACCTCCACAGCAGTGTAGCTCAACATACCATACCTTTGCAATAGTAGAAAATAAATGGCACAGTGCAACACAAAATATATCCCCAGTAGTGCCAAAGAATACCACAGCACAAAATTTCTCCATAGCAGTACCCAACATATGCCACAGGGCTGCCCCACAAAATACATCCACAGAAGCACCAAATACCATATTGCAGCACTATTGGCAGCAGCATTGTCCAACTCCCAATCTTTTCCCCACTTGTAGCAGTTACCCCCCTCTCTGTAACTCACACTGGCAGCATTATTCTTCTCCTTCAGAGTTGTGGGGTGCGCACGCGAGTGTAGGATCATGGCGGCGCTTGTGGAATTGCTGGTGGCAGTGCGGGCAGCAGCAGAACAGCATGGTTCTGACTGGCTGGTAAGTAGTCTGCAGGCGGCCGTGGGGGCACCTACGGTGCCTCCGGTGGCTGCAGGGGGGAGAAGTGAGGGCCAGGAGATCTGTACCTCCCGAGCGCTTAAGCCCGGAGGTGACACCTCGGTTGCGGCGTCGGCTTAGGAGCCCCTCTATTAACCCTCCGTTGCCACTGGCGGAGTGGTGGCCGGGTGCAGTCTTCTTCTAGGATGCCGGGGAGCGTGCACGGCGGTGCGGTGTGTCGTGGCTTGGCGCGCGCAGTAGGCCGTAGTGGCAGGGCTCAGGCGGCCGGCGGTAATGGTGTTTGGGGGGACGCGGTCTCACTTACCCCAGGTGAGGACCGGACGGCGGCGACTTCATACAGGAGGCGGCAGGAGTCATCGCGGCTGGCACGTGCGGCCGGCGGTATTGAGGAGGCTACGAGTCCTGCTTTGACGGCCTTCCGTTCTGCTGCTGCGGGAGCAGCGGCGGGTGACTCATCCAGGAGGCTTCGGGCAGCACGGTCTCTGTCTGCAGGCCGGCGGCGGGGGTCTGGAGCGCAGCTGCGATGTGCTGTGTTAGGAATGTCGCCACCTGCTGGTACATCTGAGGTGCCTGGCACCGATATGCAGAGGGATGCGTTGGCTGGGGGCCTGGGCTTTGCTCCACCTCCAGTGCAGCTGTGGGACAATGTACCTGTGAGATGGCCGGTTGCGGCTCACGGTTGGACTTGGGTTTGGTGAGCCTGAAGCTGATGGTGACCGTGGTCGGCAGCTGCCTGGAGGTGGGCCGGCTTGCAGGGATGTGATCGCGTTGCAGCCACGCCAAATGGATCTTGGCGGGGGTTTCGTGGAAGATCGGGCGCTGGAGGATGGAGAAGTCAGCCAGGAGGCTTGGGAGATCGAGGGCCGGATGGATGGTGCAGTCGGCGCATGTCCTTGTACGTCCAGGTCATCGGTCGAATCTTCGCTGAGAGGTGCTGGGAGGACTCCCCAGGGACAGCCAGGTGAGAGGACGTCGGGTCAGGATCCTGTTGTGGGGGTGGGGGGGTGCAGTCAGGGGAGGACGGGTTAGCACGGGAGTTATTGGCGGGTATGTGGACTTTGTTGTCGCGTTGGAAATCTGGGGCGGTGTCGTCTCCGGCCGTGGTATGGGCTGCTGCACCTGCGGTTGGTGACGGGGAGCGTCTGTGTGCGGCTGGCTCTCCTGCCGTCGGGGTGGGTGCATCGGCGGTTGTAGTCGCCGGGAATGGAGGTAGTCAGGGTGCTGGGGAGGAGGTCAGGCTGGCGGACACTGCTATGTCACAACCATGCTTATGGTCGTGACTCTTGTGGTCGCATGCGGTTGTCAGCGGTTTGGTCTGGTTGTCAATCACAGGTGAGGGCTGTAGTATTTGCCTCACCTGTGGTTGCCACTGGCAACATTATTTATGTGGCAGCATAGCAGCCTGAGCTGTATCGTAGCAGCTAGCTATGTTGTGCATGCGGTTGCACCTGGCAACCTCTCTTTATAGGTGTGCCTTTTATCGGTGTGCACGGGGTGTTATGTGTTGTGTACACTTCCCCTTTAAGTTGAAGTCTTCCCTTCCCTGGTGTTGGAAGGGTTAACTTCCTTCCTAGTGTGTGTGTGCACTGGGTGTGTCTGACTGTGGGTGTGGCTACTTGGCCCTATAAAGCCTCAGTGAATATCTCTAGTCTGAGGGGTACTTCAGCCATGGTTAGCTGGAGCAGCCTCCTGTCTATTCCATCTGCCAGTGGGGGCCACCCTTGTGATCATAAATCTTGTTAGGTTTATGTATGGTGTTTAGAAGATGTTTGTTTGGTCTTTGTTTATTGCAGAATATGGTTTCCTGGGTTCCCGTGTGATGTCTGTGTGTGCGGTGTCCTTTGTGTTGTTTGTGGACAGCAGCACTTGCACGTGGGTTCCAGGTGGTGTGTCTCACTTACCTGTCACTGCCATATGTCTGTTCATGTTCCCCTTTCTATGTAGCTTGGCCAATTTAGACTCCTGTTCCTCCGTGTCCAGGAGGAACGGGCTGTCTACCCAGCTCCTAGTCCAGGGCCACCCTGAGGGCGAGCAGGAATATCAGGTTCCAGTGTATGAGCCCTCCCACCATCAGGGTCGGCTCATATGGCTAGGAGACAGGGTCAGAATTAGGGATGTGTAGGAGGTGACCTTCTCCCTTATTCCTGTCCTGGCCATGCTCTGACCATCCATCTTCTGATACCGCACGGCTGAGGGTTTTCCCCACCCTCAGCCGTGACATGCTAAGGGTGAGGTCTATGTGTGCTTTGAAGGGCCGTTGGGAGCTCATTTGAAGGTTGAGGTCAGGGAGAAGATTTGGAAAGACGAATATGTTGAGATATTCTCGTTGCTTCCGTTGGATAAGTTTCAATTGGACAGAGTGAAGCCAGATGAGAGTAAGAAGGAGGAGGAGGAGAAGCGGAGATACTGGCTGATTCCGCGTACTTTTTTGAATTGGTTGCAGGCTTTTGCTATTCTTGCTAGTGTGGTGGGTGAAAAGGCGCCGAACATTGTTCGGCTCTGTTTTGCTACATGGATGCCATAGGGGAGGTGTATCGGACGTATGGAGGGGTGGCGTGGCTCAGGTATGATGAGCAGTTTCGCCAGAGGAAGGCGGTTAGGCCTAGTATTCGGTGGGATTATAAGGATATAGGTCTGTGGATGTGATTGACGACGGCCCCAAAGGGTGTGAGCCAGCCCTTTCAGGGGGCGGCCGGGGGTTCCTCGGCGTCTGAGGCAGCAGGGGGGGTCAGGAAAGGTTGTTGTTGGCAGTTCAACGAGGGTTACTGCAAATACCTTTCCGACTGTCGTTTCAAACACGAGTGCTCCGTTTGTGACGGTGCCCATAGCTTGGCGCGGTGTTTCAAGCGTGGCAGAGGGAGGGGATTCGATGTTGCTCAGAAGAAGGGTGACCCCGGTGAGGGTGGACGTGATGGAGCCGTTTCTAGAGAGGTACCCAAATAGGAAGGCGGCGGCTTTATTGTTGGCTGGGTTTCGGGATGGTTTTAGGATTCCGTGTTCGGCAGTGGGAGCGGGCGTTGCATAATTGTCCTCGGCTTTGCAGCGGCCGGAGGTGGTTTCGGAAAAAATTGCGAAAGAGGTGTCAGCTGGGAGGGTTGTGGGCCCCTTTGTCGAGTGTCCGTTGCCAGATTTGTGGGTTTCACCTTTGGGGTTGGTCCCGGAGAAGGAGCCCAACAAATTTCGGCTCATTCATAATTTGTCCTACCCGGCGGGTGTTCTGTGAACGACGGTATAGATGATGAGTTATGTTCGGTGTCATATACGTCGTTTGATGAGGCGATTAGGTGGGTGCGTCGTTTTGGGCAGGGTGCATTGTTGGCAAAGACGGATATTGAGGCTGCGTTCCACTTGCTGCCGATTCACCCGGATAGTTTTTGTTTGCTTGGTTTTAAATGGGAGGGGCAGTTTTTTGTGGATTGTTGTTTGCCTATGGGATGTGCTATCTCGTGTTCGCTGTTTGAAACGTTTAGTTCTTTTTTGGAATGGGTTGTGCGGCAGGAGGCGGGATGGAGTTCTGTGTTGCATTACCTCGACGGTTTTTTGTTTTTAGGGCCGGCAGGGTCGAGGGTGTGTTCGGTTTTGTTGCACACCATGGAGCGGGTGTCTGCGAGTTTTGGGGTACCATTGGCGCGTGAGAAAATGGAAGGCCCTTCTACGACGATGTAGTTTTTGGGGATTGAAATTGATAGCGTAGCTATGGAGTGTCGATTGCCTTTGGATAAGGTGGAGGACTTGCGTTGTGAAGTGGGTTTGCTGCGGAATGCAAAGAAAGTGCAGCTTAGACGGGTACAGTCCGTTTTGGGTAAATTGAACTTTGCCTGTAGGATTTTGCCTATGGGTAGGGTTTTTTGTAGACACTTGTCTATGGCCACTGCGGGGGTGAAGGCCCCGTTTCATTTTGTGCGGCTGTCGGCTGAGGTGCGTGCGGACTTAGAAGTGTGGGAGCGTTTTTTGAGGGAATTCAACGGCTGTTCGGTGTGGATGGAGGCGTCTGTTTGTAATGTGGATTTGGAGTTGTTTACGGATGCGACAGGTTCGTGTGGTTATGGGGCCTTTTGTCAGGGACAGTGGAGCACGGGGGCTTGGCTGGAGGAATGGAGGGTTGCTGGTTTACTTGGGAACTTGGCTTTGTTGGAGTTGTTCCCTATTGTTTTGGCTACCGAGTTGTGGGGGGATTTGTTGAGGAATAAGCGGGTGTGTTTTTGTTGCGACAATTTGGGGGTAGTGCAGGCGGTGAATAGTCAGTCAGCAAATTTGCCCCCGGTGGTGCGGTTACTTCGTCATTTGGTTTTGAACGGTTTGAAGTTGAATGCTTGTTTTGTGGCAGTTCATGTACCTGGGGTTGATAATTCCATTGCTGACGCTCTTTCTCATTTTCAGTGGGATCGTTTTCGCAGCTTGGTTCCGGGCGCGGATGTGACGGGTCTGCTGTGACCTCAGTGGCTCTGGAGCGTGGCCTTGGGGTCTCGTTAGATCTGATTCAACGGTCCGTGAGTAGCAGTAAGTGGTCCACTTATTCTTCTGTGTGGTCACACTGGGAACGTTTGATGGAGCAGGTGGGGGGATGCAAGGGG
Organism: Bufo bufo; assembly: GCF_905171765.1. Taxonomy (NCBI): domain Eukaryota; kingdom Metazoa; phylum Chordata; class Amphibia; order Anura; family Bufonidae; genus Bufo; species Bufo bufo. The sequence goes on along the minus strand of NC_053397.1, from coordinate 66,420,957 downwards.
GTTGAGGATTTTCACTCGTTGTTGGTTTATTTTGTGGGTAGGTCGCTTAGCGAGGGTTTGTCTTTTTCTGTTGTTGCTAAGAGAGTGGCAGCTGTGGCTTTTTGGTTGCGGATGCGGGGTTTGGCCGATGTGTCATGGAGTTTTTTGGTGAGACAAGCTTTGAAGGGGTATCGTCGCAGCGTGGTGAGGAAGGATTCCCGGCGTCCAGTTTCGTTTCAGGTTCTGCAGTTATTGTGGGATCGGGCGGTGAGTGTGTGGTATGAGGTGTGTTTCTTTAGAGCAGCTTTTTCCTTGGCTTTCTTCAGCAACATGTTCCTCATTCCCACTCCTCCCAAGCTGACAGGAGTATCCCTGACCCAGTGATTGGCTGAGCAGTCACCTCCCATCATTTTTTACTGTGTGGTGATCCCAAACCAGTAAGAACTTTTTGGCCACATCATGGCCATGCCCTGACTGTCACAACTTGGCATGCAATAGGTTTGTCTGGCCAAAACCCGACATTTATGCCAGAAAGCGTCCGGACCCCATTGTGGTCAATTGGGATCTGGTAATGAACTGTAGAATCTAGCAATTCTGGATTCAGCAAAATCTAGCAGGCTAGTCTCTGCCGGAACAGTCTGCCGAATCCGCAGCCGCATAAGCAAACATACCCTTGCATATTTCCTTAAAGATTTACACTTTTTGTAAATCTGAAACCTTTGTGATTTGTCCTCCATGAATTACATGGTTTATTTTCTCCTATTATACCTTGTGAAAAAATTGGTGCCTAATGTAATATTTTCTTTTAAACATTAATTTTTTTATTTTCACAACCATGCTTTTAAATTCTTTGCCAAGTGTTTCTGCATTCTGTGAGACACTCATTTGGTCAAAAGAGCCCTTTTGATGTCTTAAAATGTTTGTACAGGGGTGTAGTTTCTTAGGGGTTTTTACTGCCTGGGGATCTCAAGAATTTGTGACATGCGAAATGGCATCGGAAATCTATGCCTGCAAAATCCATATATTGGGGGTTGACTTCTCAACTCTGCTGTGCGGACATATTGCAGGATATGAGCATATATGGGGTTTTTCCATATTTAGGTGAAAATGGGTAACAAAATGTGGGGTGAATTTTCTTTTGTTACCCCTTGTGAAAGTGAAAAATTTGGGCCTAAAGCATCATTTTATTGTAAAATATTTAAATTTTCATTTTCATAGCCAAGTGTTTTCCAATACTATGTAACAACTTCTGGGTCAAAATGCTCATTACACCCCTTGAAAAGTTGCAAGGGGGGGTTAAGTTTCCAAAATGTCATCATTTCTCCTGTAGAGGTACCTTAGATTGTCTTCGAATGTAACATAACACACAAAAACCAATTTGGCTAAATCTGCCCTGCAAAAGCCATATGGTGCTCCTGCCCTTCTGAACCCTGTCATGTGTCCATACATCAGTTTATGTGAAACTGTAGAAAAGGTAAATCAGTGGTACTACACCAAACCTATGTTCTTTGGGAAATAATAACCAAGGAGTGAGGCCTTGCGGTGGTGCTCAGCCTGTAGCAGCAGTGCGTATGCAAAATAATCTTCAAAGGAGAGAAACAAAACGAGCGGCACTCACCGATTTGTAGACAGGTATGCTTTAATCCAAAGCAGGAAGGGGGTGCATGGGGTGCAAACACAGCATCAAGCAACAGCCGTTTCGCGCGTGTATGCGCTTCTTCTGGCTTTCCACCATTGACAGGGGTCACGGCCCCTATAAGTGTGCACAGGAAGCCGCATCATCGCAGTAATTGCTTACTTAGTCAACACCTGAGGTTCAACAACGAACGACAGGGATTGTTAATCGAAGGCGGGACCCCTTCACTGGTGTAAAGTGCATGTGCAAATACATAACCAATAAAAACAATATAAGTACGTAAATACAATTAATACAAGAATGCTTCATTACAGAAATACACTCATATCTATTTTTTCATTTAATCCCAAAGGACCCATTGCGTCTGTGCGTAGGATCCACCTCGTTTCTCTTCTCAGAAGCTCCCTCTCTCAGTGCGATTAACTATTTCAAGACCGGCAAAGGTTAATACGCTAGGATTTCCGTTATGTGCCCTGTTCACATGATCTATTAACCGCGGGACCCCCTTCCCTGTTTTTAGGGAATTTAGGTGTTCGCGGAATCTTTCATATAAACAGCGGATGGTTTTTCCGATGTAGAAGCATCCGCATCTAGATAAAATAATATAAACCACAAATTTGCTGCGGCAGGTAATAAGTGGAAAAACTTGATGTACTATCCCTGCCACAGAGATCACTTGCAATTGGGAATTAAAGCTGCAGAAGGAACAACTTCTGCAACTCCTATTCCCTTTTGGTCTCTGTTCAGACAGCCATGTGAGGCATTTTTTTCTGTAACGACTGGTTACTACTTGATCGCGTATTGTAGGACACCTTCTAAACGCTATCACTGGTTTTGTATCTTTAAGTTTTAGTGATTCATCCCTTACTAGGGTGTTCCAGTTTTTTCCTATGACCTGTTTTATTTTCTCGGCCATGGGGCTGAATTTAAAGGAGAAAGCAAAGGGTAGGTCTCCCTGGGGGCTGGGTCAGTGACCTATGTATTTTTGGTAAAAAATACCAGGTGGGGCGTCTCGGGAAAGTAGGAAGCAACTTTTCTGCCTTTTTGCGTGACAGAATGCTTTTCTCTACATATGTATGCAGAAACCTTCTTAAAGTGTTCTGGATTTTCCAGGTGGGGTCTGCGGTCAATTTCTCATACACCTCTCTATCGTCTAATTGTCTTAATGCTTCAGAGACATAATAAGACCTGCTGAGTATGACTATATTACCCCCCTTGTCCGCCGGCTTCACCACTAAATCCTCTCGGTTTTTAAGCCACTTCAAGGCCTTCTTCTCCACATCTGTGAGGTTGTTTTCTGCGAGAGGGTATATCAAGGCCTTGACATCCTCCATAACCCTCTGCTGGAAGAGGTCAATGCTAGAGCCGGCGGGCAAGGGGGGACAATAGGTAGAGTGAATGCCCCCTGTAAATGTGGAGCATTCATTACCCTGTGTGTGATCCCTTAAGACCGAATCTGTCATAGCTTCAAGACAGGAGATTTCCTCATCGCTGAAATTTGCGTTAATGCTGAAAACCAAGGGGCCACCTTCAAATTGATTGGGGGTTGTTTTTGGGGTTGTAGGGTTGTCGTATAATCTTTTGAGGTTTAATTTTCTATTAGCTTTGAATAGGTCAATCTCGAACTGAACTGGATCGAATTGTTCCGTGAGACTGTAATTGAGGCCCTTATTGAGCACCCGTTCACAATCGCGGGGCAACTCGATCCCGGACAAGTTCACCACTAATTTCTCTTCGCTAATAGGTTCCTCCTCTATTGTTTCCAGGATACCTGTTTTCGCTTGTAACCCTGTTTCCCTACGTTTTTGTTTCTTACTATTCTCATGTCCATAGAAGCGTTATCCGTGTCATCATGGGTGCTGGAATCCGAATCCGATGTCCAGTAGTCACTCTTTCTTCTTTTTGGACGTATCCTTGTCTGTTGTTTTGTACTCCAGTTAAACATTTTTCCTGCGTCATAATCAAGCTTATCTCGTAGGAATTTGTCACGTTTATTTTCTTTTATTCTGCTCTGTATTATGGTCAGTTTTTTATCCATTCGTTTGAGAAAAGCCTGTGATTGGCTGTCAGTGTGACGGGATGCCAGCACTGCCTTTGCTTTCTGTAATTCAGTTGTTATATTTGCATATTCTTTTTCATTTTGTTTAAGCACTGTCTCCATAATAGTGAGGGAGAACTCCTGGTGGATCCGGTGCCATTCGGTTACAAAAAGTGGATCGTCTTGAAATTGGGATATTTCTTTAAAAATTCTTAAGCCTCTTGGCACTCTTTTGCTTTCATGGTAGGATTTAAGTGAGCAGACCGTCCAGTATACACCTTTGCAGCCATTTGTAACACTTTTCCTTCCAAAGCTTTAGTACTAAGTATTTCGTACATGTCCTTTTGGTTGCACTGTAAAAAATATGTGTTTGCCCCCTCTCTGCCTTCCATAACTCCTGGTTTAGGTTCATTGTCTACTGTACTGTCCATCATATTAGGTACAGATCCAGTTAGATCCATATGCATAGGTTACGTGTGTGCTCTACTGAAAAGTTCAGAGGAAAGTCCAAAAGTTCATGTGAAACTGTAGAAAAGGTAAATCAGTGGCACTACACCAAACCTATGTTCTTTGGGAAATAATAACCAAGGAGTGATGCCTTGCGGTGGTGCTCAGCCTGTAGCAGCAGTGCGTATGCAAAATAATCTTCAAAGGAGAGAAACAAAACGAGCGGCACTCACCGATTTGTAGACAGATATGCTTCAATCCAAACAGGAGGGGGGTGCATACACAGCATCAAGCAACAGCCGTTTCGCGCGTGTATGCTCTTCTTCTGGCTTTCCACCATTGACAGGGGTCACGGCACCATATACATGCCAATTACAGATTCGTGGACGATATTTTCATTATATGGTCCAGCGACGAGGCACAGTTTCAGGATTTTGTGGAACACTTGAAAGTACAGAATGATATGAATATGCGCTTTACTTACCAGTTTGGGGGAAATCGAATTGAGTTTCTGGATGTAGTAGTGTCTGTAGTGGAGGGGGAGTTGGTGACGGAGGGATTTCGGAAGCCGACCGCCGCCAACTCCCTCCTCCACTTCTCAAGTTATCACCCAAATACAGTGAAAAAATCGGTGCCATATGGCCAATTCAGACGACTTGCGCGTATTAATACTACCCCATTGAGCTACGAAAAACAGGCGCTGGATTTGCGCGAGAGGCTGAGACATAGAGGCTATCCTTCAGATTTGTTAAATCAAGCTATGCAAAAAGCGGCAAAAGTACATCAGACTGAATTGAGGGAGGGTAAAACCATGACGAAATCCCCCCCCCCCACCCCCACCCTTTGCTTTCTCCTTTAAATTCAGCCCCATGGCCGAGAAAATAAAACAGGTCATAGGAAAAAACTGGAACACCCTAGTGAGGGATGAATCACTAAAACAATTTAAAGATACAAAACCAGTGATAGCGTTTAGAAGGTGTCCTACAATACGCGATCAAGTAGTAACCAGTCATTACAGAAAAAAACGCCTCACATGGCTGTCTGAACAGAGACCAAAAGGGAATAGGATTTGCAGAAGTTGTTCCTTCTGCAGCTTTAATTCCCAATTGCAAGTGATCTCTGTTGCAGGGATAGTAAATAAAGTTTTTCCACTTATTACCTGCCGCAGCAAATTTGTGGTTTATATTATTTTATGTAGATGCGGACGCTTCTACATCAGAAAAACCATCCGCTGTTTATATGAAAGATTCCGCGAACACCTAAATTCCCTAAAAACAGAGAAGAGGGTCCCGCGGTTAATAGATCATGTGAACAGGGCACATAACGGAAATCCCAGCGTATTAACCTTTGCCGGTCTTGAAATAGTTAATCGCACTGAGAGAGGTGGTGATAGGGAGAGGGAGCTTCTGAGAAGAGAAACGAGGTGGATCCTACGCACAGAAGCAATGGGTCCTTTGGTATTAAATGAAAAAATAAAAAAAATAGACATGAGTGTATTTCTGTAATGAAGCATTCTTGTATTAATTGTATTTACGTACTTATATTGTTTTTATTGGTTATGTATTTGCACATGCACTTTACACCAGTGAAGGGGTCCCGCCTTCGATTAACAATCCCTGTCGTTCGTTGTTGAACCTCAGGTGTTGACTATGTAAGCAATTACTGCGATGATGCGGCTTCCTGTGCACACTTATAGGGGCCGTGACCCCTGTCAATGGTGGAAAGCCAGAAGAAACGCATACACGCGCAAAACGGCTGTTGCTTGATGCTGTGTTTGCACCCCATGCACCCCCCTCCTGCTTTGGATTAAAGCATACCTGTCTACAAATCGGTGAGTGCCGCTCGTTTTGTTTCTCTCCTTTGAAGATTATTTTGCATACATCAGTTTATGACCACATATGGGGGGTTTCCATATTCAGGGAAAATGGGTAACAAAATGTGGGCATGCATTTTCTCCTGGTACCCCTTCTGAAGGTGAAAAATTTGGGTTAATAGTAACATTTTCTTGAAAAAAAAAATATAATTTTTAATTTTTACTGACAAATATTTCCTGATTCTGTGAAACACCTTTTGGGTCAATGTGCACAATTACTCCCCTTTAAAAAGCGGGGGTGTAGTTTGCAAAATGGGGTAATTTTTTAGGGGTTACCACTGTAGGGGTACCTCAGGTGGTCTTCAAATACGACATGGAGCCTGAAAGTTATTCCAGTAAAATATGCCCTCCAAAAGCCATATGGCCCTTCTGAGTGTCAGGACTGGAATAGTGGATCAGGTATGGAATCCTTTGGCAGGGACGAAATAATCCCAAAAATTTGCGTAGTACAAAAAAGGTCAATCCAATCGGGTAGTCGGTTCCAGTTCCGGGTCGTGGCGGGCAGCAGAAATTGTAATCGAGGAAACAGGCAAGGAGTCGGTAGCTGGGAAGTCAGATTAAACAACAGGTTCACAGGAGGGAGCTGGGTGTTCACTATAAGGTTGAATAACTCAGCAATGAGTCAAGGCTCTGACTGGCTTTAAGTACACAGTGAACCCAGGACCACCCCCCTGGTTGCCGGGCAACTAGGAGGCTTCCTTAGTCAGAAGCCAATCATAAGGCTGAGGGCGGTGACGGAGGCTGAAGCCCTCCCCCAGCCTGAGTAGCACCTGTGGTCTGGAATGGAGCATGTGCACTACGCTTGTATCCCTGCGCACGCGGCTTGTGTACCGCACACGCACACCCGGCGTCCGACTCGCGCAGGCGCACTGGCCACATTGACGTCAGGTGTCCTGTCAGGAGGAAGAGGAGGAGCTATCTGCACCCGCCGCCCGCGAACCCGATGCGAAACGGCCCCCCTGGTTCCCTGACAGAGCCCCCCACCAAGGAGCGGCCGCTGGACGCGAACCTGGGATGGCCGATCAGGATTAGCCCTGTGGAATGCGCGGACCTTGGCGTCTGCATGAAGGTTACCTGCTGGTTCCCAGGAATGCTCCTCTAGCCCATATCCCTTCCAGTGGACAAGGTATTCCAAGACTCCACGGCGTCTGCGGGAGTCCAAGATCCCCTGGACTTCATATTCATCATTGTTATCCACCTGAATAGGAGCGGGTGGCACCGGCACTCTGCCCACAAGGGTGTTGGCACGGTAATACATGAAACACCGGATGGATGGTAAATGAAGTAGGCAGGTTTAGTCTCGCCGCGACGTCGTTGACCATTGAGGCGATGGTGAATGGTCCCAAATAGCGAGGGCCCAATTTCTTGGACGGGCAGGTTAGTTTAAGGTGCTGAGAAGATAACCATACCCTATCCCCACTTCTGTACTTGGGGCTCTCGGTGCGTCTCCAATCGGCCTGAGTCTTTTGCTGTTGCTGGGTAGTGCGGAGCTTCCGCACTAGGGTACGTAGCAAACCCCGGAGACGACGGAGGCGCTGGGCCACTTCAGGTACGGGAATGTCCACCGGAAGGTCTGGAAGAGTCAAGGGATGGTACCCGTAATTCGCATAAAAGGGTGAGAGTCCCGTAGAGGTATGCTGCTGTTGATTGTATGCATATTCTGCCAGAGGGAGAAGGTCCACCCAGTCGTCTTGTAGGTATGACGAATAGCAGCGGAGATATTGCTCCAAGGTTTGGTTCGTCCTCTCCGTCTGGCCGTTGGACTGGGGATGATAAGCAGAGGACAGGTTGCGGGTGATGTGGAGGCAGCGGCAAAATTGGCTCCAGAAACGGGAGGTGAACTGCGAACCCCGATCAGATACAATAGAGGAGGGGAGTCCATGTAGGCGGAACACGTGCTGTAAAAACAATTTTGAGGTATGTTGGGCTGTTGGAAGGCCGGTCGCTGGAATAAAGTTGGCCATCTTGGTGCATCTATCTACTACAACCAAGATCGTAGTGTGGCCCTGTGAAGGAGGTAAGTCCACCACGAAATCCATGGCGAGGTCCCTCCAGGGCACCGTTGCCACGGGTAGAGGTTGTAGTGGGCCGACTGGCCGGGTGTGGGGTCTCTTGTGCATGGCACAGATGGTGCATGAGCCCACAAAGGAATGTACATCCGCCGCTAGGGAAGGCCACCAGAACTGCCTCTGCACGTACTCTAAGGTATTGCGTATTCCCCTGTGACCTGCGGTTGGGTGGTCGTGATGATGTTGCAGGATCTGCACCCGATGGGAAGTAGGCACGTAGATCTTTCCCTGATTGTAACGTAGACACTGCCTTTGTGGCAGGTGTGCTGCTTCTGACGCTGGCTTGTCGGATCTCTTCGAGTAATGAATGTTGTGTGGCCAAAAAGTAGGTGCTTGGAAGGATGGTTTCTGGAGGTGAAAACACGGCATCAGTGTCGTGAAGACGGGAGAGGGTATCGGCCTTCCCGTTCTTTGATCCAGGACGATATGTTATCTGGAGGGTGAAGCGGGAAAATAAGAGGGCCCACCTGGCTTGCCGGTGCCGTAACCTCTTAGCAGTACAAAGGTATTCTAGGTTACGGTGATCAGTATAGACAGTTACTGGGTGCTTGGCTCCCTCCAGCAGATGCCGCCACTCCTCCAGTGCATTTTTTATGGCCAGTAGTTCCCTCTCGCCCGCATCGTAGTTTCGTTCCGCCTTGGTTAACTTGCGGGAGTAGAACACCACTGGGTGTAGGAGTTGTTTCTCCCCTTGTCTTTGGGAGAGAACTGCCCCGACGGCTTTCTCTGAGGCATCTGTCTCCAGGTAGAAGGGGAGAGCAGTGTCAGGCTGTGCCAGTACCGGAGCTTGTGTGAAGAGCCTTGGAGGGTTTGGAAGGCCTTATGAGCGGCAGGGGTCCATACAAATGGAACGTTGTTCCCGGTTAGGACCGTAATAGGAGCGCATATGGCCGAGAAATTCCGGATGAAGCGATGGTAGAAATTCGCGAAACCGATGAACTGTTGGACCATTCGTCGGTTTCGTGGGATAGGCCATTCTAGGATGGCCTGAACCTTCTTGGGGTCCATCTCCACTTTTCCGGGGGACAGTATGTATCCCAAGAATTCAATAGAAGGAACCTCAAAGATGCTCTTCTCCAGCTTCCCATAGAGTCGGTGTGTCCGAAGGCGCTGGAGGACTACTTTCACATGTCTCTCATGCTGCTGGAGTGTGTGGGAAAAAATAAGGATGTCATCCAGATACACTACCACATATGTGTCCAGAAGGTCGCGGAAGACATCGTTGAAAAAGCTTTGGAAGGTAGCTGGGGCGTTGCAAAGCCCGAAGGGCATCACCAGATACTCATAATGGCCGAATCTGGAACGAAAAGCCGTCTTCCATTCATCACCCTCACGGACCCGCACAAGATTATAGGCCCCCCGGAGGTCGATCTTGGAGAACACTTTGGCATCCTTCACTTGGTCCAGGAGATCAGGGATGAGAGGGAGAGGGTATTTGTTTTTCCTGGTGATGTTGTTAAAGCCCCGGTAGTCCACACAGGGCCGAAGACCCCCGTCCTTCTTCCCCACAAAAAAGATACCTGCACCGACTGGGGAGGTGGACGGGCGGATGAAGCCCTTCGCCAGGCTTTCCTCAATGTAATCCCTCAGCGCCTGGGTCTCGGGATCAGACAAGTTGTATAACCGTCCGTACGGCAGCGGGGCCCCGGGGAGTAGATCAATGGGGCAGTCATAAGGTCTGTGGGGAGGTAAGGTGTCTGCCCCTGCTTTCTCAAAGACATCCGCATATTCTTCATATTTAGCAGGTAATACCTGGGAAGATGAGGCCAGGACCAGCAGAGAGCCAGGAGCGGAGGAGATGCAGTGGGAGATGCAATAAGAGGACTGAAATGTGACACGTCCCAGGGCCCAGTCTATTTGGGGGTTGTGCTTTCTAAGCCATGGGATGCCCAAGATAACAGGAAATAAAGGAGACGGTACGATGTCCCACACGATCTCTTCACGGTGGTGGTGACCAATGGAAAGGGTAAGAGAGTGTGATTCCAAAGAGACAGGTCCAGTTTTTAATGTACTGCCGTCCACCATGTGGAGTCGGGATGGGTGTTCCTTGGGGCGCAAGGGTATTCCTAGCTGCGTGGCAAGTTTGGAATAAAAAAAACAGCTGCTTGTGCCCGAATCGATTAAGGCCGTGAGTTCATGGCCAGTTGAGTTCAGCTGCAAAGAAACACAGAGTTAGATGTGAAGAACCATGGTATACAGGTATATTCAAGAACACAGCGGAACTGACAGTTATACCTGTAGGTGGTTTGACAGGACAGTCTCTCAACATATGACCAGATTTGGCACAGTAGAGGCAGAGATTGAGAGTCCGCCTTCTGGACCTCTCAACTGCTGAGAGTGGACCCCTGACTACTCCGACCTGCATTGGTTCGTCCGGGGTGAGGTCTCCCACTGTGGAGGATTGCCCAAGGACTGAAACGGGAAGAGGATTGGATCGCTGTGCAGGAGGAGGCAAAGCGTGCTGTCTCTCCGTCCTTGGTTCCCGGAAACGGCGGTCCAGTTGGGTAACCGTGCTCATCAGCCCTTCCAGGACCTCCGGGACCCCGATACGGGCGAGTTCGTCTTTTAATTGGTCCGACAGTCCGATCCGGAACTGGTCGATAAGGGCCACTTCATTGAGTCCGGTATCTGGTGCGATCTCCCGGGACTCCGTAATGTAGTCCTCCACTGGACGCCTTCCTTGTCGCAGGGAACGGAGAGTGTCCCTAGAGGTGGAAACACGCAGGGGGTCGTCAAAGAGTGCCTGCATGGCAGAAACAAAGAAGCCCCAAGAGGATAGCACTGGGCTATCAGTTTGCAGGAGCTGATGGGCCCAGGTCTGTGGGGGTCCCGTGAGCAGGGAGATAGCTGTCCGTACTTTGACGTAGTCCGAGGAGTAAGTGCGGGGTTTCAAGGAGAACAGTAGCTCGCAGGAAATAATAAACGAACGGCATTTCTTCCTGTCTCCAGAAAAGAGTTCTGGTAGGGCTACGGCTGGTTCACTGTTCACCACTTCTAGTGAAGTGCGTGGAGCGGGAGGAGGTGAGGGTGGTAGTGCAGTGAACTGGGCCTGGCGCAGCTCCTGGGCTCGCATTCTCCCTAATAGGTGTGCATGGCTGGCCTGCATGTCCTGAAGGGCTTGCGCCATCATCGTCAGTTGTTCGGACAAAGAAGGGGCACCATCTGCAGGTCCCGCGGATTCCATGGTTTGGCTGAGTTATTATGTCAGGACTGGAATAGTGGATCAGGTATGGAATCCTTTGGCAGGGACGAAATAATCCCCAAAATTTGCGTAGTACAAAAAAGGTCAATCCAATCGGGTAGTCGGTTCCAGTTCCGGGTCGTGGCGGGCAGCAGAAATCGTAATCGAGGAAACAGGCAAGGAGTCGGTAGCTGGGAAGTCAGATTAAACAACAGGTTCACAGGAGGGAGCTGGGTGTTCACCATAAGGTTGAATAACTCAGCAATGAGTCAAGGCTCTGAGTTAAGTACACAGTGAACCCAGGACCGCCCCCCTGGTTGCCGGGCAACCAGGAGGCTTCCTTAGTCAGAAGCCAATCATAAGGCTGAGGGCGGTCACGGAGGCTGAAGCCCTCCCCCAGCCTGAGTAGCACCTGTGGTCTGGAATGGAGCATGTGCACTACGCTTGTAACCCTGCGCACGGGGCTTGTGTACCGCGCACCCGGCGTCCAACTCGCGCAGGCGCACTGCCACATTGACGTCAGGTGTCCTGTCAGGAGGAAGAGGAGTAGCTATCTGCGCTCGCCGCCCGCGAACCCGATGCGAAACGGCCCCCCTGGTTCCCTGACACTGAGCCATGTGGTGGCTCCATACAGCACTTTACAAGCATACAGTTGTATCCTCGTTAGCACTCCCTGCAGACTCGCATCAGCACGTAATGATAGCGAATTTCATTTGTGAACCCGAAGCGCTTGGTGGTGCAATTGTGCTGAGGTGAACACCAGATGGCGCTTGGAACTACCCGGAACCCACTTGGAACTACAGTACATGGGAGAGTAGGCTGTAAACTGCTGCCCCCCCTGTATGTGTACAGTAAGCACCTACAGTATATCATTATCTACAGTACTTGCGGCTGCGTTAAGCCGTATGGTCTGTCGGGTAGCCGACTTCATCATCCTCCTGTTCCCTATACTCTGTTGGACTCTGTACTGTACAGTACATGTGCTGTATTTAATTAAAAAGTATGGCAATACATGAATAAAAATACAGCCATGTACAGTACAGTACATACACATGCATGAATTATCGCTGCTGCGCAGCTTACTGTAATTACCGTCTGGTCGCGTTCACCCTTATGGAAACACCGAGGTGGCGGAGATTACAGTAACCTGCGTGGCATTGACAATATACGGTAATGTACAGTATACTGTCCCCTTCATCATGCACGCGGCCAAAAAAAAGAAATCGGGTGTCGGGGGTGGGGGGGGAAGTTCACCAGACAGCTACTGTACACTGTACAGTACAGTACTGTACAGTAGCTCTGGCTCACGATGTTGCGCCTAGGACTAAGTTGAAATCGCAATGCGATCCATAGAACTTGAATTAATCGCATTGCGATTTCAACTTTCTCAAATCCAACAGTACATTCTAGCATGGAGCCGTTCCCATGAGCACGGAAGTCAGCAGAAGCTCTAAGTTGAAATCGCAATGCGATTTATAGAACTTGAATTAATCGCATTGCGATGTAATAACATATTAAGGTATTATATCTGTCAAATGGAGTACCTATATATATATATATATATATATATATATATAAATACAGCTGGTATATTGTGGGCACTGAGTGTAAAGTCATTTGTGTCTATTGCACATTAACATAACTCAGAAGGGTAGAATTATCCTACAATTAAATAAATATCCCTCATAGAAAAGACTAATTCTATAGGAGAAATGCCAGGAGTAGAGTGCATGAGGATGCAGATGCCTTGCACCTTTTGGTTACTAAAGAAACAAAGGACGCTATCTCGGCAGCGCTGTGAATAAGAAAACCCGACAGCCTAGCTCCACAGCAGCACGGCTTGTCTAAGCTGCACAGGGGGCCTTTTTTGGGCTGCTGGGGGAGGCAGCATAAAAAGTGTGTAACTTGAAACCTGCAGCCTCGTTGGAGAACAATAGATGGAGATTGTGGGGGTTGGGTGCCTTGAGTAATGTGCACAATAAAAATCCAAAGTTCCTGTGAACAAAAGCATTCAAGTTTCCTTTGAACAAATTGGCAGATAGAAGCAAATAAAGAGAAAAAAAATAGCATCCTTTTTGGTATAATAAATTGCAATTAATATATTAAATGCAACAATTTGTTTTTAAAACATTAGTTTTTATATTTTTATGTATATACAGTACAGACCAAAAGTTTGGACACACCTTCTCATTCAAAGAGTTTTCTTTATTTTCATGACTATGAAAATTGTAGATTCACACTGAAGGCATCAAAACTATGAATTAACACATGTGGAATTATATACATAACAAACAAGTGTGAAACAACTGAAAATATGTCATATTCTAGGTTCTTCAAAGTAGCCACCTTTTGCTTTGATTACGGCTTTGCACACTCTTGGCATTCTCTTGATGAGCTTCAAGAGGTAGTCCCCTGAAATGTTTTTCACTTCACAGGTGTGCCCTGTCAGGTTTAATAAGTGAGATTTCTTTCCTTATAAATGGGGTTGGGACCATCAGTTGCCTTGAGGAGAAGTCAGGTGGATACACAGCTGATAGTCCTACTGAATAGACTGTTAGCTGCTTTTTTTCTTGCCATAATACAAATTCTAAGTAAAGAAAAACGAGTGGCCATCATTACTTTAAGAAATGAAGGTCAGTCAGCCGAAAAATTGGGAAAACTTTGAAAGTAAGGGCTATTTAACCATAAAGGAGAGTGATTGGTTGCTGCGCCAGATGACCTGGCCTCCACAGTCACCAGACCTGAACCCAATCGAGATGGTTTGGGGTGAGCTGGACCGCAGAGTGAAGGCAAAGGGGCCAACAAGTGCTAAGCATCTCTGGGAACTCCTTCAAGACTGTTGGAAGACCATTTCAGGGGACTACCTCTTGAAGCTCATCAAGAGAATGCCAAGAGTGTGCAAAGCAGTAATCAAAGCAAAAGGTGGCTACTTTGAAGAACCTAGAATATGACATATTTTCAGTTGTTTCACACTTGTTTGTTATGTATATAATACCACATGTGTTAATTCATAGTTTTGATTCCTTCATAGTCATGAAAATAAAGAAAACTCTTTGAATGAGAAGGTGTGTCCAAACTTTTGGTCTGTACTGTGTATATATATATATATATATATATATATATATATATATATTTATCATTTAATAAATGGAATATGTGAAAAACAAATATATATATGCTCTGGATGTCTGTAATTGAAGAAAAAAAAATAGCATCCTTTTTGGTATAATAAATTGCAATTAATATATTTAATGCAACAATTTGTTTTTAAAACATTTGTTTTTATATTTTTATGTATGTATGTATATATATATATATATATATATATATATATATATACATACATACATAAAAATATAAAAACAAATGTTTTAAAAACAAATTGTTGCATTAAATATATTAATTGCAATTTATTATACCAAAAAGGATGCTATTTTTTTTCTTCAATTACAGACATCCTGTCACAACCAGACAGCTGAGAAGCTTTCAGAACCTCCTCCTTGAGTTTTTTGTTTTGGTTTCAGTTCCTCATCTCGTTAGCCTCTCTCAGCTGTCATGCAGTTGGACTGATTGCTTCCCTTTAAATTCCTCCCCATAATGCAATAGTGTGCGGCTTATACAACTTCCTGGAGTGTGTGTGCATGCTGTTCCTATATCCCAGTCTTCTGCAAGATAAGTGCTGTATATTTATTTGTGATTTTCTGTTTGCTGGATCTTAGGAGACCCTGACTCCCTCCGTGTCTAGTGTAGGGAGCCGGTGGTCGTGTCCCCTCACTATTGTAGGGTCTTCAGGCGTTAGATAGTCGAGGTACGTGGATATGCAACCATCCACCTTTGGGGTGTTCGCATAGGCTGAGCAGTCAGGGAGAGTGTGCCAGGTCTTATGCAGGGGTCTCCCTTTTGTTCCTTAGTTGTGGATCCAGTGAGTCATAGATTATTTTGCATTGTCTTGTATCCTGTACACCATCCGTGACATTATAAGCCGCCAAAACCGTCTTAAGCATGGATCCGGTTTCACTTTTGGCTGAACGCTTCCAGGGTCTTTCATTGGAGGTAGCTGATCTCCGTAAGACTTTTTCTCAGTGTCAAGTGACCGGTTCAGCTTTTGTGCGTTTTAGAGAGGCTTGCAAACTCCATTTTCGCCTTCTTCCCCATTCCTCTGGTGATGAGGAACGGAGGGTGGAGATCATTATATCGCTGCTCAGGGGTAACGCTCAGTCCTGGGCCTTTTCGCTGCCGGAGGGGGCACGGCCCCTCTGTTCAGTGGATGAATTCTTTTTAGCCCTGGGTCAGATATATGATGATCCGGATCGTATTGCTCTGGCTGAGTCTAGACTACGTCTGTTATGCCAGGGTAAACAATCCGCAGAGATATACTGCTCAGAATTTCGGAGATGGGCAGCTGATACTGGTTGGAATGATGCTGCACTCCGAAGTCAATTTTGCTATGGTCTTTCAGAGGGATTGAAAGATGCATTTGCCTTTCATGAGAGGCCTATCTCCTTGGACTCTGCTATGTCTCAGGCCGTTCGTATTGACAGGCGTCTTAGAGAGAGAGGAGAGATCTCTCCTTCCTGTAATACTCACTCCCATGACAGTGCAGCGGTCTCATTCTGTGCGCAGGGGTCTCAGTCGCTGTCAGCCCCTTCTGAGCAGGAGCCCATGCAGCTGGGGTTGATTGCCTCTGACAATAGAAGATTCAGCCCGCTTGGCAGGGTTTGTTTTTGTTGTGGAGGTATACATCATTTGGCAAATGTTTGTCCCTCTAGGAGATTCAGGCAGTTTTCTGGGAGTAATAAAGAAACAAAAAGGAAAAAATCTTTTAAAAATGTTCCGTCCGTTACTATTGGCAGGGTTGAGGCGGAAATTGAAGGTTTTCCATTTGCTTGTAGTTCCCGTTTTGTCCTGCCTAGAGAGCAGGAGCATTTTTTGTGAGATTTTTGTGGATAGTGGAGCAGCTGTCAATCTCATTGATAGTCAATTTGCAATAACTCATGGTTTCCAGGTATGCTCTTTGGGAAAGGATATTCCTGTTTTTGCTATTGATTCCGCTCCACTTTCTCAGAGATCATTAAAGGGCATAGTTCACAATATCCGTTTAATTGTGAGTGATACATTGTTAAGAAAAAAGATGGTTCTTTAAGACCTTGTCTGGATTTCAGGGAGCTGAACAGTATCACTATTCGTGACCCTTATCCGCTTCCTCTGATCCCGGACCTGTTTAACCAGGTTGTTGGGGCTAAAGTCTTTTCCAAATTAGACCTAAGAGGGGCATACAACCTAGTCAGGGTCAGAGAAGGAGACGAATGGAAGACGGCCTTCAATACCCCTGAGGGCCATTTTGAGAATTTGGTTATGCCTTTTGGTTTGATGAATGCCCCAGCCGTTTTTCAGCATTTCGTGAACAGCATTTTTTATCATTTAATGGGAAAATTTGTATTAGTGTATTTGGATGACATTTTGATTTTTTCTCCTGATTTAAAAACTCATAAGGAACACTTACGTCAGGTCTTGCTCATCCTGCGGGAGAATAAATTATATGCGAAACTGGAAAAATGTGTGTTTGCGGTTCCAGAAATTCAATTTCTGGGGTTTCTTCTCTCCGCTTCTGGTTTTCGCATGGACCCCGAGGAGGTCCGCGCTGTGCTTGAGTGGGAGCTTCCTGAGAATCAGAAGGCGCTGATGCATTTTTTGGGCTTTGCCAATTATTACAGGAAGTTTATTTTGAATTATTCCTCTGTTGTTAAACCACTCACTGATATGACCAGAAAGGGGGTAGATTTTTCTTCCTGGTCGGTAGAGGCGCGTAAGGCTTTTTCTAATATCAAGCAGAGTTTTGCTTCCGCTCCCATCCTGGTACAACCTGATATTTCTTTACCCTTCATAGTTGAGGTTGATGCTTCTGAGATAGGTGTGGGTGCGGTCTTGTCTCAGGGTTCCTCTCCTGCCAAATGGCGACCGTGTGCCTTTTTCTCAAAGAAACTCTCCTCCGCAGAGAGAAATTACGATGTGGGAGATAGGGAATTGTTGGCCATCAAGTTGGCTTTTGAGGAATGGCGCCATTGGCTCGAGGGAGCCAGACACCCTATTACCGTGTTTACTGACCATAAAAATCTGGCCTACTTGGAGTCAGCCATGCGTCTGAACCCGAGACAGGCCAGATGGTCTTTGTTCTTTTCAAGGTTTGATTTTGTTGTTACGTTCCGCCCTGGGGTTAAGAATGTGAAGGCAGATGCCCTGTCACGTTGTTTTCCGGGAGGTGGGAATTTTGAAGACCCGGGTCTCATTTTGGCTGAAGGTGTGGTGGTCTCTGCTCTTTTTCCTGAATTGGAGGCAGAGGTGCAGGCAGCCCAGTCAGAGGCTCCTGATCTTTGTCCTCCTGGGAGGTTGTTTGTGCCTCTCGCTTTGAGACACAAGATTTTTAAGGAACACCACGATACGGTCCTTGCTGGGCACCCGGGGGCAAGAGCCACACTCGATCCCATCGCTCGGAGATTCTGGTGGCCTGCGCTTCGTAAGTCGGTTGAGGGTTTTGTGGCAGCCTGCGAGACTTGCGCTCGTGCCAAAGTCCCTCATTCACGGCCATCAGGTCCTCTCCTTCCCTTACCCATTCCTTCCCGTCCTTGGACACATCTGTCCATTGACTTCATAACGGACCTGCCTCGTTCCTCGGGGAAGACTGTGATTCTGGTGGTGGTGGACCGTTTTAGCAAAATGGTGCATTTCATCCCTTTTCCGGGTTTGCCCAATGCTAAGACGCTGGCGCAGGCATTCATTGACCACATTGTCAAATTGCATGGTATTCCTTCAGACATAGTCTCTGATAGGGGCACGCAGTTTGTTTCCAGATTCTGGAAGGCTTTCTGTTCTCGCTTGGGGGTTCGGTTGTCATTCTCTTCTGCTTTCCACCCGCAGTCGAATGGCCAGACGGAGCGCGTCAATCAGAATCTGGAGACATATCTGCGCTGTTTTGTGGCGGAGAATCAGGAGGATTGGTGTTCTTTTTTGTCCCTTGCTGAGTTTGCTTTAAATAACCGTCGTCAGGAGTCCTCTGATAAGTCACCATTTTTTGGTGCATATGGGTTTCAACCGCAGTTTGGGACTTTCTGGGGAAAGGGGTCTTCTGGTTTACCTGATGAGGACAGATTCTCCTCGTCTTTGTCATCTATTTGGCAAAAGATTCAGGATAATCTAAAGAGCATGAGTGAGAGATATAAGCGTGTGGCGAATAAGAGACGTGTGCCTGGTCCGGACCTGAATGTTGGTGATCTGGTGTGGTTGTCTACCAAGAATATCAAATTGAAGGTTCCCTCCTGGAAGTTGGGTCCTAGGTTTATTGGGCCTTACAAGATCCTGTCTGTCATCAATCCTGTTGCTTACCGTCTTGATCTTCCTCAGACTTGGAAGATCCATAATGTATTTCATAAGTCCTTATTGAAACCTTATGTTAAACCCATTGTACCCTCGCCTTTGCCTCCTCCTCCGATTATGGTTGATGGGAATCTTGAATTTCAGGTCTCTAGGATTGTGGATTCTCGTCTTGTCCACGGTTCTCTCCAGTACCTCGTTCATTGGGAGGGTTATGGTCCTGAGGAGAGGATGTGGGTCCCAGTGACGGACATTAAGGCCACTCGTCTCATCAGGGCTTTCCATAGGTCCCATCCTGAGAAGGTGGGCTCTGAGTGTCCGGAGTCCACTCGTAGAGGTACTGTCACAACCAGACAGCTGAGAAGCTTTGACAGAAGCCTTTCAGAACCTCCTCCTTGAGTTTTCTTTGTTTTGGTTTCAGTTCCTCATCTCGTTAGCCTCTCTCAGCTGTCATGCAGTTGGACTGATTGCTTCCCTTTAAATTCCTCCCCATAATGCAGTAGTGTGCGGCTTATACAACTTCCTGGAGTGTGTGTGCATGCTGTTCCTATATCCCAGTTTTCTGCTAGATAAGTGCTGTATATTTATTTGTGATTTTCTGTTTGCTGGATCTTAGGAGACCCTGACTCCCTCCGTGTCTAGTGTAGGGAGCCGGTGGTCGTGTCCCCTCACTATTGTAGGGTCTTCAGACGTTAGATAGTCGAGGTACGTGGATATGCGACCATCCACCTTTGGTGTTTGCATAGGCTGAGCAGTCAGGGAGAGTGTGCCAGGTCTTATGCAGGGGTCTCTCTTTTTTCCTTAGTTGTGGATCCAGTGAGTCATAGATTATTTTGCATTGTCTTGTTTCCTGTACACCATCCGTGACACATCCAGAGCATATATATTTGTTTTTCACATATTCCATTTATTAAGTGATAAATTGATATATACAAACGGAAAATGCAAATGTGATCGCACTCTACATCCAGCACTCTGCCCTGCTTCCATGCTGGATGAGACATTGGTGTACATTTTGGCCAAAGCGTAATAAGCCACTCACCGCATCAAGGTCGTCTCATTTGAGTGGTCCCTATCACTAGTTCCTACCTGTTTATGGGTCATGACAACCACACAAAGTCCAGGGAATGCAGGTCAGCATGCAAGCCAAGCACACTCTTCTTTTAACCCCGTCCGGTGCCATTACAGCTTTCATCGGATCCAGGGATGCAAGTACCAACATGCATGCTGAGCCCACCATATACTTCTCCTGGAGCCAAATGGCTACTGGTAGGTTCTATATAAGCAGACTCAGTTTTATACTGACTTTAAAACCAGCCTCCAGGACAGATTGACTGGTCAGGTGTGCATGACTCAAAGGAGATCGCCACGCCTCCAATAATTACTACAAAGAAAAAATGTGGGGGGTTGAGTCAGCACAACCCGTATGTAGGTGCATATCACTATGGCGAAATACATATACAAACGGAAAATGCAAATGTGATCGCACTCTACATCCAGCACTCTGCCCTGCTTCCATGCTGTATGAAACATTGGTGTACATTTTGGCCAAAGCGTAATAAGCCACTCACCGCGTCAAGGTCGTCTCATTTGAGTGGTCCCTATCACTAGTTCCTACCTGTTTATGGGCCATGACAGCCACACAAAGTCCAGGGAATGCAGGTCAGCATGCAAGCCAAGCACACTCTGCTTTTAACCCCGTCTGTTGCCATTACAGCTTTCATCGGATCCAGGGATGCAAGTACCAACATGCATGCTGAGCCCACCATATACTTCTCCTGGAGCCAAATGGCTACTGGTAGGTTCTATATAAGCAGACTCAGTTTTATACTGACTTTAAAACCAGCCTCCAGGACAGATTGACTGGTCAGGTGTGCATGACTCAAAGGAGATTGCCACGCCTCCAATAATTACTACAAAAAAAAAATGTGGGGGGTTGAGTCAGCACAACCCGTATGTAGGTGCATATCACTATGGCAAAATACATATACAAACGGAAAATGCAAATGTGATCGCACTCTACATCCAGCACTCTGCCCTGCTTCCATGCTGGATGAGACATTGGTGTACATTTTGGCCAAAGCGTAATAAGCCACTCACCGCGTCAAGGTCGTCTCATTTGAGTGGTCCCTATCACTAGTTCCTACCTGTTTATGGGCCATGACAGCCACACAAAGTCCAGGGAATGCAGGTCAGCATGCAAGCCAAGCACACTCTGCTTTTAACCCCGTCCGGTGCCATTACAGCTTTCATCGGATCCAGGGATGCAAGTACCAACATGCATGCTGAGCCCACCATATATATATATATATATATATATATATGAAAAATGTCCAGTGGGAGCACCATCCAGGGTGTGGGTGCAGAGTCCAACGGAGGGTAGCGGCAATACCCAATAGTATAAAAGGCGAAAAAGTGGGACTGCACTCCAAAGTAGTGAAAGCAAAAACTTTTATTCACCCATAGTGTGGCAAACTTGCGACGTTTCGGCTGACAAGAGCCTTCCTCAAGCAATGAGGAGTGCAGTCCCACTTTTTCGCTATATATATATATACATATATATATATATATATATATATATATATATATATATATACACACACATAAAAATATAAAAACAAATGTTTTAAAAACAAATTGTTGCATTAAATATATTAATTGCAATTTATTATACCAAAAAGGATGCTATATTTTTTTTCTCTTTATTTGCTTCTATCTGCCAATTTGTTCAAAGGAAACTTGAATGCTTTTGTTCACAGGAACTTTGGATTTTTATTGTGCACATTACTCAAGGCACCCAACCCCCACAATCTCCATCTATTGTTCTCCAATGAGGCTGCAGGTTTCAAGTTACACACTTTTTATGCTGCCTCCCCCAGCAGCCCAAAAAAGGCCCCCTGTGCAGCTCTGACAAGCCGTGCTGCTGTGGAGCTAGGCTGTCGGGTTTTCTTATTCACAGCGCTGCCGAGATAGCGTCCTTTGTTTCTTTAGTAACCAAAAGGTGCAAGGCATCTGCATCCTCATGCACTCTACTCCTGGCATTTCTCCTATAGAATTAGTCTTTTCTATGAAGGATATTTATTTAATTGTAGGATAATTCTAGCCTTCTGAGTTATGTTAATGTGCAATAGACACAAATGACTTTACACTCAGTGCCCACAATATACCAGCTGTATTTATAGATATATATATATATATAGGTACTCCATTTGACAGATATAATACCTTAATATGTTATTACATCGCAATGCGATTAATTCAAGTTCTATAAATCGCATTGCGATTTCAACTTAGAGCTTCTGCCGACTTCCGTGCTCATGGAGCGTCCCCATCACCATGGGAATGGCTCGATGCTAGAATGTACTGTCGGATTTGAGAAAGTTGAAATCGCAATGCGATTAATTCAAGTTCTATGAATCGCATTGCGATTTCAACTTAGTCCTAGGCGCAACATCGTGAGCCGGAGCTACTGTACAGTACTGTACTGTACAGAGTACAGTAGCTGTCTGGTGAACTTCCAGCCCACCCCTCCCACCCTGCCACCCCTGATTTCTTCTTTTTGGCCGCGTGCATGATGAAGGGGACAGTATACTGTACATTACCGTATATTGTCAATGCCACGCAGGTTACTGTAATCTCCGCCACCTCGGTGTTTCCATAAGGGTGAACGCGACCAGACGGTAATTACAGTAAGTTGCGCAGCAGCGATAATTCATGCATGTGTATGTACTGTACTGTAGGGATCGACCGATTATCGGTTTGGCCGATATTATCGGCCGATATTGAGGATTTTGAACGTTATCGGTATCGGCATCTATTTTGCCGATATACCGATAACGTATGGGGAACACAGATCGCGCTGCTCTCAGCGCTCTCTGTGTTCCCTCCGCAGCACAGGGGAGAAGGAAGCAGTGTCTCCTCCCCCTGTGCTGCTGCTGCCGCCAATAGCAGGAGAGGAGACAAGAGGAGGGGAGGGGCTGTGGCCGCTGCGCCACCAATGAAGATAAGCCTCTCATTCATTCATATACAGGAGGTGGGAGCTGCAGAATCACATAGCCGGCTCCCGACCTCTATGAGCAATAGCTGCGGTCCGCGGTAGTTAACTTCTCAGGTGCCGCGGATCGCAGCTACCGCTGATAGAGGTCGGGAGCCGGCTATGTGATTCTGCAGCCAGCTCCCGCCTCCTGTATATGAATGATCGAGAGACTTATCTTCATTGGTGGCGCAGTGCGCCCCCCCAAGTCCCCCAGTATTAATCATTGGTGGCGCAGTGCGCCCCCCACCCCCATCCCAATCCCGGCCAATAGTAAAAACATTGGTGGCGCAGTGCGCCCCCCCCCCCCACCCAGTATTACTCATTGGTGGCAGTGGCCACAGGATCCCCTCTCCCCTGCTCCTCCGATCGGAGCCCCAGCTGTGTAAGCCTGGGGCTCCGATCGGTTACCATGGCAGCCAGGACGCTATTGAAGCCCTGGCTGCCATGTTCAGCTCCATGCTGCTGTGCACAGAGCAGCAGGGACAGTGTGAGGTCTTATTCACCCTGATAGAGATCTATCAGGGTGAATAGGACAAAGGTTCTAGTCCCTAAGGGGGTTAAAAGTTAGTAAAAAAAAAACACAAAAATATTAAGTATAAATGAAAAAGATTTATAAAAAAAAAATACACATTAACAATAAACAAAAAAAATACACATTAACAATAAACATATTAATTTTCAGCAGATTTGTGTAGGAATTTTTTTTTTCTCAAAAATGAAAATTCCCAGAATATCGGTATAAATTATCGGCTATCGGCCTGAAAGTTCACAAATTATCGGTATCGGTATCGGCCCTAAAAAATCAATATCGGTCGATCCCTACTGTACTGTACATGGCTGTATTTTTATTCATGTATTGCCATACTTTTTAATTAAATACAGCACATGTACTGTACAGTACAGAGTCCAACAGAGTATAGGGAACAGGAGGATGATGAAGTCAGCTACCCGACAGACCATACGGCTTAACGCAGCCGCAAGTACTGTAGATAATGATATACTGTAGGTGCTTACTGTACACATACGGGGGGGGACACTAAGTTTAGGGGAGAACAAACATTAAGGGTGATAGGCAGAGCGGGGAGGGATGACGGGAGCCGGTAAAACGGGAAGCCACTCTTGCCAATAACTACGATAATTTGAATACTTTAACTAAACACCGCCATCTAGTGGCTTTTCTGTATATTGCTACACTGAAGGAGATAAAATCGCGTTTCGGTATTAACGAATTGCGAAAAAAGGGAGCGGTAACAATGATACATCTGTATATGATTTGTTTCTGTAAACTGTGGAATGATTAATAACTATTGAGGTTTGTTAAGCTGTTAAAATTGTTTGTAAACTTCTAAACCTTCTAACATCTTAAAAAAATAAAATGACATTTACAAAATGATGGCAACATAAAGTAGACATACTGTATGGGGAATGTTCTAATAACTATTAAAATTTAGGAAATTGAGAATTTATCCAAATTTTTGGTAAATATTGTGTTTTATGTTTTATAAAAAAAATGTAAAACATACCAACTTGATTTTACCACTAACATAAACTACAACGTATCATGAGAAAACATGCTGAAAATGACTTGGATAAGTAAAAACATTCCAAAAGTTATTACCACTTAAAGTGACAAATGTCATATTTGCAAAAATTGGCCTGGAGTTCAAGGTGAAAAGTGGCTCAGTAATAAAAAGGTTAACATAGGAAAAGACACAAACTCCATTACTTACAGGTGAAACTCGAAAATTTAGAATATCATGCAAAAGTTCATTTATTTCAGTAATGCAAATTAAAAGGAATTGCATTAATGCAGCTTAAAATTAGAATTTTGTGAAAAGGTTCAATATTCTAGGCTCAAAGTGTCACACTCTAGTCAGCTAATTAATCCATATCCCCTGAGCAAAGGGTACCTCAAAATTGTGGCTTTGGGGTTTCATAAGCTATAAGCCATAATTATCCAAGCTATAACAAATAATGTAATAATTATCATGTAATCAGTCTATCTCATATATTAGTTTTACCTTTTAAGTTGCATTACTGAAATAAATGAACTTTGCACGATATTCAAATTTTTCACGTTTCACCTGTATGGTTTCTTCAGTAATTTACTTTTTTTCCTTCTCTTTATTTTATTCTGGAATGTATTAATTTTATAGCACAAGCCTACAAATATTATTTCCAGTACAAATATTGACTGACCAGTTTGATTAGCAAATTGCCCAGCAGAACAAGGAACACAAGAGTAGCAACAGGTTACTTTTCCTTTTAGTAATTTCCTGTATCCAGGTGGACAGCTCTCTGCACATCTAGAAGGAAATACCTAGAAGTAATATAATAGTAATTTAGAAGCTGGAATTGAGATTTATCTTGACCAAAACAGTGAATGAAAACAGTAAGAATGTTAAAGACTATTCCCATCTCAGACATTGGCATGTCACTAGGATTCCCATCTCAGAGATGGCATGCTGCCAGGGTACGCCATCAGTGTTAGGTGGGGGTTCCACCTCTGGGACTTGCTCCTATTTCCAGAATAGGTCACCCACATGTGTGGCCACCTTCTATTCATCTCTATGGGAGTTCCTAAAATAACCTGGCAAACTGGCTCAGCTATTTTCATCAGTCCCATTGCAGTGAATTGAACGGTGGACGTGCATGTGCATTGCAGTCTCTATTCACTGATATTTCCAGACCTCCAAAGATAGCGGAGTGTGGTTATTTTCGCAACTCCAATAGCAGTGAATAGAGAGCACACTGCACATGTGCAGTGTGTTCTCTTTCACTTTGGGGACCACATTCTGTAGGCAGGAGTGAGTCCTGAAGGTGGGACCCACACCTATCTGACATTGATGTCATACAGTACAGACCAAAAGTTTGGACATACCTTCTCATTCAAAGAGTTTTCTTTATTTTCATGACTATGAAAATTGTAGATTCACACTGAAGGCATCAAAACTATGAATTAACACATGTGGAATTATATACATAACAAACAAGTGTGAAACAACTGAAAATATGTCATATTCTAGGTTCTTCAAAGTAGCCACCTTTTGCTTTGATTACTGCTTTGCACACTCTTGGCATTCTCTTGATGAGCTTCAAGAGGTAGTCCCCTGAAATGGTTTTCACTTCACAGGTGTGCCCTGTCAGGTTTAATAAGTGGGATTTCTTGCCTTATAAATGGGGTTGGGACCATCAGTGAGCTGGACCGCAGAGTGAAGGCAAAAGGGCCAACAAGTGCTAAGCATCTCTGGGAACTCTTTCAAGACTGTTGGAAGACCATTTCAGGGGACTACCTCTTGAAGCTCATCAAGAGAATGCCAAGAGTGTGCAAAGCAGTAATCAAAGCAAAAGGTGGCTACTTTGAAGAACCTAGAATATGACATATTTTCAGTTGTTTCACACTTGTTTGTTATGTATATAATTCCACATGTGTTAATTCATAGTTTTGATGCCTTCATAGTCCTGAAAATAAAGAAAACTCTTTGAATGAGAAGGTGTGTCCAAACTTTTGGTCTGTACTGTATATCCTAGTGATATACCATAAATGACTGAGATGGGAATGCCCCTGTAATATCAGGAAATGGCTGAATATGCTATCTTATTCTTTTTAATAAATCTAAGTAAAACTAATTGGTATATATACTGAACTGAGTATGCATTATTGTTTAAAGTTAAGATATAACTTTTATTTATTTCTAATAAAATAAATGAGACACTGAAGTAAAGTGAACTACTGCACTAGTTAGGAGGGAAAACAGGGTCTATAGTCACATGAATGGCCTAGTATGGTTCCTTATATACAGGGGGGGTGGCCTAGTGATGAGGCAGGTAACTCTCCCTAAGTGCTAGCCCTGTGTCACCTAGTCTATGGGCAGGGAATCCTTAATGGCTGTAATCGGGGCACTCGTCCTTAAAAGGACGACCCCCAGCCTCTGGAACTTCGGGCCTGTGCTAGAGTTCCCTACACTTTTACCTCCCTAGTAGATCTTTTCTGTACCATCATCCGACGCGTTTTGCCAAGTGAAAAATTGGCTCTTCAGGGACATGGATAAATCGGAGCACCATGAGCAGTGGCAGTGCTCCGTTGTATATTGCGGCAGTGGCAATGTGTTCATTCGCTGGAGTCTCTTTAAATGCGTACGGCTCCACCCACACTTTAATTGACCAATAGGCCCTATGGGTGTGCCGCGCACTGGCTACTCCCACTGAGACTGTCAGCCAATTCCGCATGGAGACAAGCAATCACGAGGTACCGCCTCTTACAGGGCCAGGCTCGCTGCGCTCCGTTGCTAGCCGGAAGTGACATGGTAAGTGAGCGTGGATTGTTACTATGGGGACCTTACTCCGCGTCCCCGGCTGATTCACAATGCAGCAAGACTTTGTTTACGATCACATCGAATCATTTTGGGCTGTGCATAAAGATGAGAAAAGAAGGTGATATTCAGACGGGCTAGAAAGAAGCCCAAATTCCATTAACCCTGTCTGTTCTGGCAGCTAAAAAGCAATTACACAGGCACAGACTGAGAAAGATAACTGAATATATTAATAGCACTACATTGAGTATTCTAACCTAGTGATTCATTATTAATGATCATCAGGTCAGTTGTAGATTAGAGGCAGGTGCTATTCAATATGAAGAGACCGAGTACTATACTGTTGATATATATACACACTATAGTATATCCCATACCTAGTGTCTATACACCCATGCTCTTTCAGTCTCTTGCATGGGAATATAGGCTCCCTAGGTATAGACGGGGAGAAGAGAGGTCAAGGAATAGAGGGGGGGGGGGGTATTTGTTGATTAGGTATATACAGAGATATTTCCTTAATAGATGGATACTTTACAGAAAGAGTTTATACGACAGGTATTCATTTAAACCATTTCGTGTCACAGATTTAAGTCTGTATATCCATCTCGTTTCCGCCTTCAAGATCATTTTGTCCCAATCTCCACTCCTCCTTGGTTTGGGAACATGTTGAATGCCTATAAACTTAAGGCAAGTGATGTCCCAGCCGTGGCACTGGTTAATATGACGTTGCTACTGACGTATCTTTTTTATTTTGGACATCATTAACATGGTCTCTAATCCGACGTCTAAATTCTCTCTTCGTTTTGCCCACATAATCAAAGGGGCAGGAACATTGTGCCAGGTATACTACGCCCGTAGTCACAGTTCACAAAGTCACTAATGGAGTACTCTCTAAGTGTGTTGGAGCCAGTGAACATCTTAGTTTTCAGAACCTGACTACAGGCCGTACACCTACTACACTTAAACGTACCCAGGGGCTTCCTTGAAAGCCAGTTACCATGATTTGAAGGAGGCTGGTAATGGCTATTTACTAGTCTGTCCCTTAGGCTTCTTCCCTTCCTGTATGTTATCTGGGGATACGGTCCTATCATTTCTTCCAAGTCTGGGTCTGCTTTTAATATGTCCCAGTACTTAGATAGCACCTGTCTGACCTCTTGATTGGCATCATCAAAAGTACCTATAATCCGGACAGTATTGGGGGATATGGACGACCCAATCCTTTGTTTCTTGGGAATAAGAAGCATGTCTCTGTTCTCAATACATGCTGATTCATAAGCTGTTCGCAGAACTCCGTCGGGGTACCCCCTTTCCCTAAACCTGTTTCTTAGATCCCTAGCTTGACCTTGAATTTCTTCATGGTCGAGCAGTTTCGACGGAGTCTAAAATACTGACCCTTAGGGATACCCTATCGCAGGGCATAGGAATTGGCACTTTCCCAGCGGAGCAGACTATTAGTTGCCGTCTTTTTGCGGTAAACGGAGGTGATTATGTTGTTATCCATACCTCTTTCTATTAACACATCAAGGAATGGTAGTGAATCATAATGATGTTCAGAGGTAAAGTTTAGACCGAGATCATTATCATTAATCACCTCCATAAATTCCGCAAACGAGTCTTCAGTCCCTCTCCAGAGTACAAAAATATCGTCTATGAACCTTAGCCACAGAACCACCATATCTTGCCATTTTTCCAGCCTCTCTGATCTGATATAGTTGGCTTCCCACCAGCCCAGGAGCAAATTTGTATACGCCCATTGCGGTACCCCTGAGCTGGTGGTAATATCGGTCATCAAAGATAAAGTAATTCTTGGTTAGGCTAAAGTTCAATAGATCCAATGTAAACTGGTTGTTTAAAGAGCGTCTTTTGTCCCTCATTGATAGCTTTCAACTGCTTTCAGGCCCAGATGATGCTTAATTGAGCTATATAAAGCCTCGACATCTATGGAGGCAAACATGGTTCTATCATCCATACATACGCCACTGAGTCTCAATAATAGATCCGATGTGTCGCGTATGTATAATGGTAGTGATTCCACAAAGGGTCGAATAATTTTGTCAACGTAGATGCCGATATTCTGCCCCAAACTTCCTACCCCTGATACAATTGGGCGACCTTTTAGTGGCCTAGTTCCCTTATGAATCTTGGGCATGGAGTAAAAGGTAGCCGTGACCGGGTGTTTTGGGAGGAGAAAATCAAATTCTGCCTGATCAATTAGTTTGTCCCTTAAGCCTTTAGTTAAAATTTGCCTCAATTCTGAGAGAAAGGAGGGGTCAGGGTCTTGCGGTAATACTACGTATGATTCCCTGTCTTCCAGGATGCGGAAACACATTTTTTTGTATACACCCTGATCCATTATAACTAGGTTCCCCTCTTTGTCTGAGGGTTTTATTACTAGATTCCGGTCGCGTTCTAGACTCATTAAGGCTTTATGTTCATCTTTGCTCATATTAAATACTCCCCTCTTGGTATTGATTAGTTCTAGGTCCCTAGAGACTCATTTTTAGAAGATGAATACACTTGAATCTGGTAGAAGCGGTGGCATCTGGGTACTTTTCAATTTCAGCTCTGTGAATGGACCCTCCGCTCTATCTCTCTCACCTTCCTCCATCAGGTTAACAAGTGTAGGTATAGCCTCCAATTCCCGGGGGTTCATATTTAGCTCTTCATACTTCTTACGGTCTTGAAGACAAAAATGTTTGTGCCAGAGCAGTTTGCGTGTAAATAGGGCTACATCTTTACTCCATTCAAAGGTATCATATCTAACTGTGGGAACAAATGATAAGCCTTTACTCAAAAGGGATATGTCACTGGAGGACAGATTATGTGAGGAAAGGTTTATAATTTGCATTTTGCTAGTCGTGTTTGTTTGTCATCTATATCCCCCTACACTTTGTTTCTCAACTGATAAGGCATCTGTGTGGGGGCCTGGGCCAAAAAAAGTAGAGGATGAGGCTGATGATAAAGGAGTAAGTGTGGGTCCTAGTGTGGTACATGCTTGGTATCCCTCACTATAAGTATGCCTGCTACCAGCTCTGGGTCGCCCCCTACCTCCTCTGCCTCTATATCTCTGGCCTCTACCTCAACCTCTTGTTCTGCCCTGTTCAGCTTCTGAACCCTCTGCTTCTGAGGATGAAATTTTACTCTGTACCTCTTTTGTTTTGTCTTATTCAGGAAAAGGTATGCCATATTTTCTTTGAATTCTGTGGAGTCCCTTACGTATTGCTCATGTTTGCGTTCCCTAATAGTGTAGTGGAACCTATCAATGGTGTTTTGTAGGTACTCCTCTTTTGTTAGAAATTGTGCCTCGTCCTTAAATTTAAGCGCCTGTTCTCTCAGACTGTTCACTTTTTTCTGTTTGGATTCAAGATTCAATTTTTCTTCCTCTAGGAGCAGGCGCATAAATCTATGTGAACTGGCCGTGGCTTCCTCTTCCCACTTTTTGATCAGGCCTGTATTCCTTAGTCTATCTGCAGGAGTCAGATTAATTCTAAGGCCTTTGGGTACAATGTTTTCTTTGAGGTAGTGGTCCAGTGATTGTATTTCCCACCAGGACACGATTAAGTCTTTATAGGCCCCTGTCAGATCCTTAAACACGTTTTTGATACTATCAGATGAGGTGGTTTGAATATATTCAGTTTCTGAGAACACACTTGTAGCCTCTGTAGCCCAGGCTTCCAAATTAGGACTTGCTGAAAAGAAACGTGCCATTTGCGTTCTAAGTAGGTTTAAATATGTCATACGTTTTTAGTAAAAGTCTAGGGTAGGTGGACCTACTAATAGATCATCTCAGTGGTCTCTAACTATATATACTGAACTGAGTATGCCTTGTTTAAAGTTAAGATATAACTTTTATTTATTTCTAATAAAATAAATGAGACACTGAAGTAAAGTGAACTACTGCACTAGTTAGGAGGGAAAACAGGGTCTATAGTCACATGAATGGCCCACTGACCATGTCACTTCCGGCTAGCAACGGAGCGCAGCGAGCCAGGCCCTGTAAGAGGCGGTACCTCGTAATTGCTTGTCTCCGTGCGGAATTGGCTGGCAGTCTCAGTGGGAGTAGCCAGTGCACGGCACACCCACAGGGCCTATTGGTCAATTGAAGTGTGGGTGGAGCTGTGCGCATTTAAAGAGACTCCAGCGAATGAACACATTGCCACTGCCGCAATATACAAACGGAGCACTGCCACTGCTCATGGTGCTCCGAATTATCCATGTCCCTGAAGAGCCAATTCTTCACTTGGCGAAACGCTTCGGATGATGGTACAGAAAAGATCTACTAGGGAGGTAAGAGTGTAGGGAACTCTAGCACAGGCCCGAGGTTCCAGAGGCTGGGGGTCGTCCTTTTAAGGACGAGTGCCCCGATTACAACCATTAAGGATTCCCTGCCCATAGACTAGGTGACATAGGGCTAGCACTTAGGGAGAGTTACTTGCCCCATCACTAGGCCACCCCCCCTCCCCCTGTATATAAGGAACCATACTAGGCCATTCATGTGACTATAGACACTGTTTTCCCTCCTAACTAGTGCAGTAGTTCACTTTACTTCAGTGTCTCATTTATTTTATTAGAAATAAATAAAAGTTATATCTTAACTTTAAACAATAAGGCATACTCAGTTCAGTATATATAGTTAGAGACCACTGAGATTATCTATTATTAGGTCCACCTACCCTAGACCTTTACCAAAAACGTATGACATATTTAAAATTAATTGGCTTTGATCTGAATTTCAGGGAAAATTTGATTCAGCACAAAGCTGAATTTCCTTGCGCTTGATAGTAACAAATCCACTTTTCCTAATATGGTGGTAAAAACAAAAAAATAAATACTCACCTTACCCATTTGCTCGCAGAGAGGCCATCATGGTCGATTAAATAAAATGTGGGAAATTTTGCACACACTGCCACGTTACGTCACCACATCAGCGCGTGCGAGATTTTGCACGTTTTCTTCAATCAAGATGGCCGCGACGTCCTCTGCATGGGCAAATGGATGAGGTGAGTATGTATGTATCCCATGAGAGGCCTTAATGTGACTGTCAGATGCCACGCTCAGGGCTGAACTTGGCATCAGAGGGGTTCAATGACGGTGGGGGGTGTTCCCCGTCATGCACCTGCTACATACAATGGAATGCGTATCATGATGAAGTAATTCATTACAAATTGAATTTCTTTGTAAACTTCAGTGAAGCAGCCAAATTTTTTGCAAACTTCGCTCATCTCTAGTGCTGAGAGAAAAGACTGACTAAATATGTATAAAGTCCCATCTTAGGACCTTTTGCCCACACAAAATGAAAATAAGGTGCCCCTTATAGTTTTGTTCAGCTTTCAATAGGTCAAAACTTATCTGCTCTACTTTGAAGTAAACTACACTGAAAAAGAAAATAAGGCAGGTGGCCTATGAGGAGCCACAGAAGTCCCATTATATGAAGCTGTATAAAGGGTGTGGGTGCCATTATACACTGTTCAAAAAAATAAAGGGAACACTTAAACAACACAATGTAACTCCAAGTTAATCACACTTCTGTGAAATCAAACTGTCCACTTACGAAGCAACACTGAGTGACAATCAATTTCACATGCTGTTGTGCAAATGGGATAGACAACAGGTGGAAATTATAGGCAATTAGCAAGATACCCCCAATAAAGGAGGGGTTCTGCAGGTGGTGACCATAGACCACTTCTCAGTTCCTATGCTTCCTGGCTGATGTTTTGGTCACTTTTGAATGCTGGCGGTGCTTTCACTCTAGTGGTAGCATGAGACGGAGTCTACAACCCACACAAGTGGCTCAGGTAGTGCAGCTTATCCAGGATGGCACATCAATGCGAGCTGTGGCAAGAAGGTTTGCTGTGTCTGTCAGCGTAGTGTCTAGAGCATGGAGGCGCTACCAGGAGACAGGACAGTACATCAGGAGACGTAGAGGAGGCCGTAGGAGGGCAACAACCCATCAGCAGGACCGCTAGCTCCGGCTTTGTGCAAGGAGGAACAGGAGGAGCACTGCCAGAGCCCTGCAAAATGACCTCCAGCAGGCCACAAATGTGCATGTGTCTACTCAAACGGTCAGAAACAAACTCCATGAGGGTGATATGAGGGCCCGACGTCCACAGGTGGGGGTTGTGCTTACAGCCCAACACCGTACAGGACGTTTGGCATTTGCCAGAGAACACCAAGATTGGCAAATTCACCACTGGCGCCCTGTGCTCTTCACAGATGAAAGCAGGTTCACACTGAGCACATGTGACAGACATGACAGAGTCTGGAGACGCCGTGGAGAACGTTCTGCTGCCTGCAACATCCTCCAGCATGACCGGTTTGGCATTGGGTCAGTAATGGTGTGGGGTGGCATTTCTTTGGAGGGCCGCACAGCCCTCCATGTGCTCGCCAGCAGTAGCCTGACTGCCATTAGGTATCGAGATGAGATCCTCAGACCCCTTGTGAGACCATATGCTGGTGCGGTTGGCCCTGGGTTCCTCCTATTGCAAGACAATGCTAGACCTCATGTGGCTGGAGTGTGTCAGCAGTTCCTGCAAGACGAAGGCATTGATGCTATGGACTGGCCCGCCCGTTCCCCAGACCTGAATCCAATTGAGCACTTCTGGGACATCATGTCTCGCTCTATCCACCAACGTCACGTTGCACCACAGACTGTCCAGGAGTTGGCAGATGCTTTAGTCCAGGTCTGGGAGGAGATCCCTCGGGAGACCGTCCGCCACCTTATCAGGAGCATGCACAGGCATTGTAGAGAGGTCATACAGGCACGTGGAGGCCACACACACTACTGAGCCTCATTTTGACTTGTTTTAAGGACATTACATCAAAGTTGGATCAGCCTGTAGTGTGTTTTTCCACTTTAATTTTGAGTGTGACTCAAAATCCAGACCTCCATGGGTTGAAAAATTTGATTTCCATTTTTTTATTTTTGTGTGATTTTGTTGTCAGCACATTCAACTATGTAAAGAACAAAGTATTTCAGAAGAATATTTAATTAATTCAGATCTAGGATGTGTTATTTTTGTGTTCCCTTTATTTTTTTGAGCAGTGTATATATATGCATTTTTGCTGGGGATCGCCATTAGCAACGGGCCACAAGTGAAGGATTTGCTCCCCTGTATATACATGCACAACTGTATATGGGTTTGAGCACTTCCTGCCTGTTTAACATCATGCCATATTTTCAGTTTGTTTGTATATAGAGGGGGTTACATGGCAACTTTCAGAGCAATTGGAGAAACTTCGGTTCAAACCAGACTTCCAATCCGAACTTTTTCAACAATTTGCCAAACTGGATCTGAAACAAATCTTGACTGGTTCGCTCATTTCTAAATTACACTACAGTACAGTAATGTATGTGAAGAATGTTACATACCTCTTTAGTGTTTTCTGCCCATTTAATATAATTCTTTTTTATGAAGAAAATACTTTTATTCGAATTAGGAATGTATTCTCCAATATAATTTCTTGTGTATGTCTTGTTTGGAAACATTAAAACCTGCATTAATTGTAAAGGGCTATTCAGTATTCCCATATCATCAAAAATAATGTCTTCCCCAAAAGGTGTTTTAAAATATAAATTTCTTAAACATTTATTTAGCTGTAAACAATACAAGAAACCCAGATTACAATTAATAAAATAGCATAAAACAGTCAGTGTTGTGCATTTATTTTCTCTATGTCATAATTATAATTCTACAAAACCACGCAAAATGGTTGCCACCATTTTACCAATCAGAAGGCTTAAAAGAAAGCATCAGCCACCAAGAAAATATTTTTTTTTTGAATATTTCTTAATAAAAAAAATCTTACAGTGCAGTGTATTTTTGTTGCAACCAGCAACACTCTGATTACCTATAGCTTTATATATTGTTGTCACTGACATTATTAACCGCTTGCCGCCACTGTAACTCCGATAGGCGTCCGGGCGGCAGCGCTCTCGGGTCTCAGCGACGCCTATTGGCGTCATCTCGTGAGACCCGAGATTTCGCGAGAACGTGCGTGCGCATGCGCGCGCGTTCACAGCGGCGTGCAGCTCTGAAGTTAAACTACAGCCTGCCAGCGCTGATCATTTGCTGGCAGGCTGTAGATGTTTAAAAAATCGCATCAGAAAGGTATAACAAAACAGCGTCTGATATACCTGCTACCTGGTCCTCTGGTGGTCCCTTTTGCTTGGATCCACCACCAGAGGACACAGGCAGCTCTGTAAGTAGCACCAAGCACCACACTACACTACACACACCCCCTGTCACTTATTAACCCCTTATTAACCCCTGATCACCCCATATAGACTCCCTGATCACCTCCCTGTCACCCCCCGTCATTTGATCACCCCCCTGTAATGCTCCATTCAGACGTCCGTATGTGTTTTGCGGATCCAGGGATCCGCGGATACGCAAAACACGGACACCGGCAATATGCTTTCCGCATTTTGCGGATCCGCACATTGCCAGAACTATATAGAAAATGCCTTTTCTTGTCCGCAACTGCGGACAAGAATAGGACATGTTCTATATTTTTGCGGAACGGAAGTGTGGACCCGGAAGTGCAGATCCGCAATTCCGGATCAGAGCGGGACAAAGTCTGTCCCCATAGAAATGAATGGGTCAGCAATTCCGTTCCGCAAAATGTGGAACAGAATTGAGGACGTGTGAATGGGGCCTAAGGGTCCCTTTTCACCGACAGTTAGTTAGCTACTTGTTAGGTAGTTAGCGCCCACCGCACCGCAGTCACTGATTAGTCGCTGATTAGCGTCATCGCTGTCGCTAATCAGCACTAGTACTATATAGTATCTGTAAGTGATCAAGACTGATCGCAATCAGATCTATATCAGTACATTAGGGTCACCTTAGGCTCTACAAAAAACGCAGTGTTCGCCCGATCAGGCCTGATCTTGTGCCCACACTTGTGATCAGTCCGCCCCACCGCAGTGACAGAAATTATTTTTTTCTGATCACTGCAAAAACACCGTAAAATCGATGCGGCGCTATAAAGATCACTTTTAAACTTTTTGGATCTTTATTAGCGATCACTGCTTTACTTCGCAAGCACTCCTTTTTACTAGGCAGGTGTGCTCTTTTTCCTGGGTTGTGTCAGAGGAATACCCCCTAAATTTAGTTAGCCCAAAATGTCAAAAAAGGGGTATTCCGCTGAAGAGTACTTTTAGGATTTCACAGGGCATTTTTACGCATTTGGATTCCAAACTACTTCTCACGCTTTAGGGCCCCTAAAATGCCAGGGCAGTATAAATACCCCACAAGTGACCCCATTTTGGAAAGAAGACACCCCAAGGTATTCCGTGAGGGGCATGGCGAGTTCATAGAAGATTTTTTTTTTTGGCACAAGTTAGCGGAAATTTATCTATTTATTTTCTTTTTTTTTTTTCTTACAAAGTCTCATATTCCACTAACTTGTGACAATTTTTTTTTTTTTTTACATGAACTCACCATACCCCTCACGGAATACCTTGGGGTGTCTTCTTTCTAAAATGGGGTCACTTGTGGGGTATTTATACTGCCCTGGCATTTTAGGGGCCCTAAAGCGTGAGAAGTAGTTTGGAATCCAAATGCGTAAAAATGCCATGTGAAATCCTAAAAGAACTCATTGGAATTTGGGCCCCTTTGCGCACCTAGGCTGCAAAAAAGTGTCACACGTAAGGTATCGCCGTACTCAGAAGAAGTAGGGCAATGTGTTTTGGGGTGTATTTTTACATATACCCATACTGTGTGTTAGAAATATCTCTGTAAATGACAACTTTTAAAAAAAAATTATACAAAGTTGTCATTGTGAGATATTTCTCACACACAGTATGGGTATATGTAAAAATATACCCCAAAACACATTGCCCTACTTCTCCTGAGTACAGTGATACCACATGTGTGACACTTTTTTGCAGCCTAGGTGCGCAAAGGGGCCCAAATTCCAATGAGTACTTTTAGGATTTCACAGGACATTTTTACGCATTTGGTTTCTAAACTACTTCTCACGCTTTAGGGCCCCTAAAATGCTAGGGCAGTATAAATACCCCACAAGTGACCCCATTTTAGAAAGAAGATACTCCAAGGTATTCCGTCAGGGGTATGGTGAGTTCATGTAAAATTTTATTGTTTGTCACAAGTTAGTGGAATATGAGACTTTGTAAGAAAAAAAAAAGAAAAAAATCTATTTCCGCTAACTTGTTTTTTTATACAAAGTTGTCAATTTACAGAGATATTTCTCTCACCCAGCATGGGTATATGTAATAATACACCCCAAAACACATTGCCCTACTTCTTCTGAGTACGGCGATACCACACGTGTGACACTTTTTTGCAGCCTAGGTGCGTAAAGGGGCCGAAAGTCCAACGAGTACCTTTAGGCTTTACAGGGTTGCTTACAATTTAGCCCAGCCCAAAATGCCAGAACAGTAAACACACCACACAAATTACCCCATTTCGGAAAGTAGACACCCCAAGGTATTCACTGTGAGGGGCATAGTGAGTCCGTGGGAGATTTTTTATTTTTTTTGCCAGAAGTTAGCAGAAATGGAAACTTTATTATTTTATTTTTTTCCTCCGAAAGTGTCATTTTCCGCTAACTTGTGAAAAAAAGTTAAATCATACATAAACTCACCATGCCCCCCCACGAATACTTTGGGGTGTCTTCTTTCTAAAATGGAGTCATTTGGGGGGTATTTATACTATCCTGGCATTAAAAAAAAAAAAAATCATCATTTTCCACTAACTTGTGACAAAAAATAAAAAGTTCTATGAACTCACTATGCCCATCAGCGAATACCTTAGGGTGTCTACTTTCTGAAATGGGGTCATTTGTGGGGTGTTTGTACTGTCTGGGCATTGTAGAACCTCAGGAAACATGACAGGTGCTCAGAAAGTCAGAGCTGCTTCAAAATGCGGAAATTCACATTTTTGTACCATAGTTTGTAAATGCTATAACTTTTGCGCAAACCAATAAATATACAGTTATTGGATTTTTTTTATCAAAGACATGTAGTAAAATAAATTCTTACACAAACTTGGATAGAAATGTAATTATATTTGAACAATTTTACCAGAAAAAGTTAAAAATACACTTTTTTGGAGAAAATTGCGGTCTTACAAAAGAAAGCTGTATTTGTGAGAAGAAAAAGAGGTAAAATTCATTTGGGTGCAAGTTGCATGACCGAGCAATAAACCTTTAAAGTTGTGAAGTGCCGATTTGTAAAAAAGGGCCTGGTCACTAGGGGGGTATAAACCTGTGGTCCTTAAGTGGTTAATGCTGTCCTGCTATTAAAGAGCTTGAAAGAGGTTGAAAACTGTTTAGAAATGAGCAATTTTCTTGGACTCTCTTTTGGGTGTGATTCTAACAAATTGGTCCAAAAACTACGAACTTTCCAATTTTTTTTCTTTTTAATCTTTTTATTGGAAATTGTTCACATTTACGTTTTTCATTCCGTCAAAATAGAAGTCTATGGCCTGCATAATGGATCCGTCCTTTTTCCGTTATGCAGGAGAGGACTCCCCTGCATAACGGAAATGGGACGGATCCGTTTTGCAGCCCATAGACTTCTATTATAATGGAATGAATAATGGAATGTCTCTAAAGGCATTCCATTATGCATTTCATCATAGAATTGCCTTATGGTCTGTGGTAATGGAATCCATAACGCAATTCTGCTTTTACCACCAAACAAAGCATGAACAAATTTCAAAATATGAAATTCGCTCATCTCTATACATCATCCAAAATTAGCAATAAAGCTATGACAAATATAGCATTCTTTTACAAGTATAGAAGCGAAAACAAATACAAATGTTTTTTTAAAACTAAATAACCAAGTGACTAACAGTCTAACATTCTCAGAAGGACTCAGAAGGGAAGTTTTGGTATGTTTGAAGTGCTCAGGGTCATATATGACATTCAGGCTCTACATTGTAGGAGGAATTTGCTAAATCTATGTTCTTTGCAAGCCATTATTTTTTTATAAAGGCATATAGTATGTACTCGGGACACAATTTCCACAGGTGATGGAATATTTGTGGATTTCCAGCATCTATTGATTGTCAATTTGGTAGCCCAGAATAGATGAGCAATGAGGACTAGATACTGTGCTGGAATGATATGCATTTCCGTAAAAAAAGACTGCCCAGTAAAGAGATATTTCGATAGCTATACCACCAAATCTGGATGCAACCACAAATATTTCCATGGCTACATGCGGGCAGGTCCATAAATATTTGCAGTAAGGTGTCTTTATTCCCGCATTGTCACCAACAAAGATGGGAAGTGCTAGGGTAAATTTGACTCAGCCTGTCTGGCATAAAGAACCATCTTAAATATGTATTAACAGCAGCTTCATAAAAGGATGTACTATGAAAGGTGGCTGTGATGAATCAGAAAGCTGCCTACCAGTTTACTGTGGGAATAGTCCCTTATAGTTCTTTATCCCATGTCAAAAAAGGGACGGATTTAAAGAAAGTTTGTTTAGAATCTAGGGACACATCGAAAAGCTTAAAGGGCTTCTGTCACCCAAGCACTCGATCAACACTAATCACTACTTATTACTATCCAAAACACCTTATCAGGTGGTTGCCAATAGGGGATTGCTAGAGCTTTGATCCTCCCCGATACCGCCTAACACCAAATCAGGTATTAAAGGGCTTCTGTCACCCCCAAAACACATTTTTTTTTTTGGGCTTGTTAAAATCCTTATTTAACTACTATTCCCTATATAGGGATTTTACCTTTGTCTGTGGCTTCTTTTCCTTAAAAAACGATCTTTTAAAATATGCAAATCACTTCACTACCAGCAAGTAGGGCGTCTACTTGCTGGTAGCCGCCGCAAAAAAACGCCCCCTCCTCCTGTTGATTGACAGGGCCAGCGAGCGCTCTCCTCCTCTGGCTGACCCTGTCATAATTTCAAATCCTGCGCCTGTCTTCATTTGGCGCAGGCGCTCTGAGAGAAGGAGGCTCGCCTCCTCAGCACTCCCTCAGTGCGCCTGCGCTGATGACGTCTTCTCTTTCGGGGTCGTCATCGGTGCAGGCGCACTGAGGGAGTGCTGAGGAGGTGAGCCTCCTTCTCTCAGAGCGCCTGCGCCGAATGAAGACAGACGCGGGATTTGAAATGCTGACAGGGCCAGCCGGAGGAGGAGAGCGCTCGCTGGCCCTGTCAATCAACAGGAGGAGGGGCGGTTTTTTGCGGCGGCTACCAGCAAGTAGACGCCCTACTTGCTGGTAGTGAAGTGATTTGCATATTTTAAAAGATCGTTTTTTAAGGAAAAGAAGCCACAGACAAAGGTAAGATCCCTTTATAGGGAATAGTAGTTAAATAAGGATTTTAACAAGCCCAAAAAAAAAAAAGTGTTTTGGGGGTGACAGAAGCCCTTTAATTATAATACCTGATTTGGTGTTAGGCGGTATCGGGGAGGATCAAAGCTCTAGCAATCCCCTATTGGCAACCACCTGATAAGGTGTTTTGGATAGTAATAAGTAGTGATTAGTGTTGATCGAGTGCTTGGATGCTTGGGCCGAACACCTCGGAAGTCAATGGGAGAACCAGAGCATTAAACCAGACACACCATGCTCTGAAGAGGGGAGAGTGTCTGGTTCAGAGAAAAAGGTCAGAAATTGATGGAAAAACCACCAAAATGGTTTGGGAACAGCATGGGGAGGATGTCTGAAGGCATCTTGGACTCCCAGGTCGCTGCTGGGAACGATGTTGTCTGAGTAATACGCCACTTTTACAGACTGACAATAATACGCACAAAACTGAAGATAAAATAGATTTTAGTGGAAAAATTGTTAGGAAACATTCTTTCCTATATATTTACTTGTATATAAAGTGCAAGTGCTGCCAAAAATTACAAGAAAGAGGCACTTCGATACAACCTGTATATCACATAATGCAGGGCCTCATTCACATTTTGGTACAATTGTTCATGTAGTGGAACTCCTACAAGTAAAAGGGCTTCCAAAATTTACAAGGAACCGGCACTCCAATACACCCTTTATTACACATAAAGGAGGGCATCATACACCCTTGAAAA
Organism: Bufo bufo; assembly: GCF_905171765.1. Classification (NCBI taxonomy): domain Eukaryota; kingdom Metazoa; phylum Chordata; class Amphibia; order Anura; family Bufonidae; genus Bufo; species Bufo bufo. The sequence goes on along the minus strand of NC_053397.1, from coordinate 66,379,999 downwards.
ATAATGATTGATGGCCTGCTGGTGAGCTGACCCTCTAAAAAATTATATGCGAGGGTCTGCAGGTGAGCTGACCCTATAAAGCATTATATGCGAGGGCCTGCAGGTGAGCTGACCCTAAAAAGCATTATATGCGAGGGCCTGCAGGTGAGCTGACCTTGTAAAAGATTTTAGGTGCGGGCCTGCTGGTGAGCTGACCCTGTAAAACACTATATGCGAGAGCCTGCAGGTGAGCTGACCCTGAAAAATATTTTAGGTGCTGGCCTTCTGGTGAGCTGACCCTGTAAAACATTATATGCGAGGGCCTGCAGGTGAGCTGACCCTGTAAAACAATATATGCGAGGGCCTACAGATGAGCTGACCCTGTAAAAAATTATATGCGAGGGCCTGCAGGTGAGCTGACCCTCTAAAAGATTGTAGGTGAGGGCCGGTGTCACGGATGTAGTAGGGGAGAACACCAAAAGACAATCAAGAAGGAAGGGGAAAGACACTAGGCCTCACCGCTAGGGAAGGAAAAGGGTCACCACCTATAAAACCCTGCTCCTGGCCCTAACTCCTATCCGTATGGGCACCTCTCGATGGTAGAGATACCCATACACGGGAACCTAGAAAACCCTGGTGACCCTCAGATGCCCTAAAGATAATGACAGGGCAGAGACCACCTGTTCCAACTAGCGGGGGTGGGGGGGAATACAAAACACGACAAGCGGAACACTTAACTTCAGAGGATGAAGGATGAACAGGACTTCAACACGAACCACACTCCAGCTCTTCCAAGACCAAATAAAGCTATCCCAAGCAAGGAGTGATGGGAAAAGTCAGACTAAATAGGGCGTGGTAGAGGTCACATGATCCACACCTGAACAGGACGTGTGGACATACAAGGAACACACAGACAAAGTGAAACCAAAAGAGGCTGTCAGATCAATAATGCATAGATAATCTTTCAGACCTTCTGGGACCTGTCACAGATGTGACAGTACCCCCCCTTCTACGGGTAATCTCCGGGCACCCAGGACCGACCTTATCAGGATGAGCTCTGTGGAATGCTCTCTCCACGACTAGCATTAACATCGGTCGCTGGAACCCACATCCTCTCCTCTGGTCCGTACCCTTTCCAATGAACGAGATACTGGATCTCCGGAGAACTCTGGAATCCACAATCCTGCTGATCTGAAATTCTAAATTGCCGTCCACCATGACAGGAGCGGGAGGCAAGGAGGACGGCTCAACAGGTTCAACTGTGGATGGAACCCATATGCCCCAAAAAACGGCGACTTATCAGTGGATCCCTGTCTACGGTTATTTATAGCAAACTCAGCTAACGACAAAAATGAATACCACTCTTCCTGATTCTCTGAAACAAAATATCTCAAGTAAGTCTCCAGATTCTGATTAGTGCACTCTATCTGTCCGTTTGACTGAGGCTGAAAAGCCGAAGAGAAGGACAATTGTACACCAAGAAGAGTACAGAACGCTTTCCAGAATCTGGAAACAAACTGAGTCCCTCTATCGGACACCAAATCAGAGAAAATGCCATGTAGTTTCACAATGTTGTCGACAAACACCTGTGCAAGAGTTTTAGCATTGGGTAGACTAGGTAAAGCAATAAAGTGTGCCATTTTACTAAAACAATCTACAACCACCAGAATCACGTTTTTTCCCGAAGAATTCGGTAAATCCGTGATAAAATCCATGGACAATTGGGTCCAAGGTCTGGACGGGATGGGCAATGGAAGTAGAGATCCGGAAGGCCGAGTATGTGTCACCTTAGCACGTGCACAGGTACCACAGGCTAACACATAGTCCTCAATACACTTACGCAACCCCGGCCACCAAAATCTGCGAGAGATGAGATCGACAGTCAATCTTCCCCCAGGGTGCCCAGCAAGCACCGTACAGTGATGTTCCTCAAACACCTTGTGACGTAATTCGGAGGGAACAAACAATTTCCCCGGAGGATCCTCCTGTGCCTCCAACACCCTGGCCTCGAGATCAGGATAAAGAGCGGATATGACTACCCCTTCAGATAAAATGGGACTAGGGTCATTAGACTCAACCCCCCTTCCCAGGAAAGCTACGCGACAAAGAGTCCGCCTTGACGTTCCTAACCCCAGGGTGGTAAGTGACGATGACGTTAAATCTGGTGAAAAACAATGACCATCTGGCCTGCCATGGGTTCAGTCGCTTAGCCGACTCCAGGTAGGCCAGATTCTTGTGATCCGTAATTACCGTAAAAGGGTGAATTGCTCCTTCCAACCAATGCCGCCATTTCTCGAACGCCAACTTAATGGCCAGCAATTCCCTATTCCCCACATCATAATTCCTTTCAGCAGTAGAGAGTTTTTTAGAGAAAAATGCACATGGGCGCCATTTACTAGGTGAAGGACCCTGCGACAAGATTGCTCCTACCCTCGGACGATTCAACCTCAAAAATAAATGGCTGAGTCACGTCCGGTTGCACCAGAATAGGGGCCGAGGAAAAACATTCTTTTACAGCAGAAAAGGCCTGTAATGCCGCATCAGACCAGACAGAAATATCCACACCCTTCCTAGTCAGGTCTGTTAAAGGTTTAACTACCGATGAATAGGTCAAGATAAATTTACGGTAGTAGTTGGTAAACCCCAAAAACCGCATAAGCGCTTTCAGATTTTCGGGTCGATCCCAGTCCAACGCGGCACGGACCTTCTCAGGATCCATGCGAAAACCTGAGGATGAGAGCATGTAACCCAGGAATTATGTAACATCCCGAAGTATGCTACTAAACTCTTCTTCCCTGCTCCATCATGCTAGGTGTATATTTATTGTCATCTTGTGTAATCTAACATTGCATTCTTAATTATATGTATTTTCTAGGCCGGTTTTATATATTATGCTGTAATTTCCATGTACACCAGCAGGTGGCAGCAGTATGTAGCAGGACCTTAGCCAGTTTAGTATATCTGGACTGGAAAAGTACATTCCAGTATAGCTCCCCCCTCTTTGAGCAGAAGTTGGCTGGCCCATGTCCTGTCTCATGTGGAGGAAGGAAAGTTCTAGTTAGTGTACCAGCCCCCCTGCTTGGGGAAGGCTGTGTTGGTAGGAGCTCCCAGACATAGGGATCCCAACCTAGGATCCAGCCTCGGCTGAGGCCAAGGATCCTTCTTCCCAGACTGAGCCTTCAGCCTCAGTGCTGGAAGAAAGAAAGCAGCACCTCCAGAACTACAGATCTAAAGGGAGGACCATTCCCTGCGAGCAGTCCTGTGAGTAACTTGTCCAGAGACCAGGAGAAGCCAAATCCCTCCTCAGCTAGTCAGGCCCATACCAAGCAGAAGACAGACCAAGCAGAAGATAGATACCTGCCAGATTTACTAGGCATATGATAAGAAGCAGAATATATATTGATTCCTGCCACATATTGCCAAACCTGCTTGGACCCAAGGCTAATGCTGTTACTCGTATGGATTCAAGCTGCATCAAGTAAAGACAGGTTGGATTATATCACCAGTCTGGATCTCATTCCTTACTATCAAAGTTCCTCAATTACTCCTACTAACAACACTCAATTTATTGCAAGTGAGCCAGGATCCAGGAGTCCAGCCGTACCAAGGTAGGAGACACCGTTGACATTACACAGAGACATTATCCCCACTTTGGCATTCCGCACCTGGTACGTGAGTTATAACATCTTAAAGGGCCCTGCTATAGTACCTGTGCAAGCTGCAATTGGCGTCACAAACTACTTATAGACTTTCATACACATATCCTGACGCACTGCATAATTGGCCACCGTACCATGGTCCTGCTCATTGCATAAGTGGCGTCACGAACAGGATTGGATTGAATTGTGTGCCATCCCTGTCCAATAGAACCGGATCCAATTGTGCATTTAAACGGATCCCATCGCATGTTTCACCGTATTGCAAGAGCTGCAGCTTGTGCAAAAACCCTGAAAAGTGACTTTATTGCTTTATTTCTGTGCCAGAATGTGCTAAATGTGCGCTCCAGCAGTCCAACCGTTAATTCGCCATATTCGTAAAATGGCGATTCTTCTTCATGCCCAGAAGCGGGGAAAGACAAGAACGCCCTCTCAAGAGCGCGAAAATGCCGAATACACCCCCCAAAAGCGGGAAAACTTAGTAACGCCCCTTCAAGAGCGCGAAGATGTCGAATACGCCCCCCTGAAAGTGGGAAAACTAAAGACTGCCTCCAGTGAACTTTCTATTGTGAGCCGAGGGAACAAAGACTCCTCCCTCTGGGCTCCACCCTTAAACCTGGCAGTTCGCTTACTCGAGGAGATAGCGAAAATGGAGTATCCTCGACCCAAGTGGAACCAAATGTCCATTGGTGGGGAGCCAGTGTACGAGGAGTATCCTCTGGAGATCCAGGTCTCCCAGCTGCTAAAGAGACGCGGGCCATCGATCTTTGGTACCAGCCCGGAGGCAGTGGATCCCTCCGTGGCCAAAGAGCCTGTGCCGCCTGCCTTGACCAGCGCCACCGATGTTCCGGGGAAGGCCGCTGTCGACATCCCGGTCCCTGTGGAGAAGAAACAGGACTTAATCGAGTTCCCGGAGACTGTATATCGCTCCGCCACAACAAGTGCCAGTGCGGAAGACGACTCACCAGTCCAGATGGGCGCTGACGCAGTACCTGCTCCCGCGGAGGACTCCGCTGACGTCGCCACTCCAGCCATGGACGAGCCTGAACCACAGACGGCACCCGAAGTCTGTGATGACAACCAGGAGGCACCGGAACCGTCCGCCCGGCCGCAACTACAGGTAGGATCTGTCGCGCTCCCTGAGGCCCCGGCCCAGTCCGCATCTGCCCCTGCACCACGTCCTGCGACCCCAGCAACCGCCACCAGGCCTAGACCTGCTCCCCTGCAGTCACCTACTGGTGCGGCGGAGGCGGCTGGCATTCCCACTCCGTCGCCAAGCTCCACTTCTAGCAAGCCAAAGAGCCTGAACCCTGAGGTTCCCCATGAGATTACCGCTTTTGCCCAGACGGCCTGGGAGTACAAGGTGGCCATCAAGGAATGGGTAAAGCAGGTGATTAACCAGGAGAACAGGGACTGTGCTATGGTTCTCTGTCGAACGGGGAGTCGGTTTCCTCCAGGATAACTACTCTGAAGTATTCGTGGGCCGACGTTCAGTGAAACGGCACTACCTGCCGCAGGCCCGGCACAATTTGTATGTGGGGGACCAAGTTGAATACACCCCCATGCGCTCCATACAGGGCCCATTTGCAGCGGGCGTGACCCTGTTAGATAAGCCGTTCACCCCTGTCGTCGTCCCAGAGACCTGGCAGGAAGATCCAGGCTCTGTGGGCAAGGTGAGATGCCTCCAAGAGACCCCGGATGGTCGTATGAGGTTCAAAGAGCAACCCCAACCTGAGCCTGCACCCCTCATCCTTAATTTGGCCGCACCACCATCCCTGAGGGTAGGATAAATTAACAATTCAGTCCTGACATTCAACCCAAAGGTACAGTCATACACCCTGCCATGGAAGCAGCCTCAAGCACCTACTCCATCCCTTCCTGAGCCCCTTCAGCCAGAGGTTCTGAGCCCCTCTGTGCCGGCTGGAGACTCCGGGCTACAGCGTGTCACTGCAGTATTTTCCAGGCTGTCTGCTCATCTAGTATCTGCAGCAACCACTAGAGGGCAGTGGCGCACCACAACCGCAGCCACCATGAGCTACGACCAGAGGCAGGAGCGTCTTCTCATGCGATTCAGCAGCTCGAGTAGTGACGAGGATATGGATACCTTCCTCTAAAGGGTGTCCTACTACAAAAGTGACATTTGGGAGCCACTCCGTGGACTGATTCCTGACGGGTGAGGACCTGTTGGCGTTTTGTGTGCTAATGTTTTTATGTTTCAGGTTGCCTGGTTAGTCCTCACCCTGATGGTCATGCTCAGTTAAGATTCCCCCCATCAGTATTTAAACCCCTCATATCCAAGTTCGGTGTTTTATCCCCTTTCTCAGGTTACTTGATAGCCTGTTGCTCTTAAACATTTTAACCCTTTGGATTACAATTAACTTTTATCCCCGTGGATTACAATGGACTTTTATCAGTTTCCAGAGGATTCTACAACTTTAAGCACTTCCAGGAAAAAGGACTCAAGTTATTGTTGAGCCTATCCTTGCCTTAATAAAATTTGCACTACTTTTATATAAAAATGTTTTATTGCAACAAAAAAGCTTGCACCCAAGGAAAAGACTCAAACGTGATACCTGAGCTCTTTGTGATATTCATACTGTAATATTATTGCACTAGTACCAGTTTACATGTTATGTAACGTTTAAGATAACATGCCCATTGTGTGTATTATCCTTCTAGGTGCCGCAATGTGAATTTATGCACTGTTTGTGATGATTGCACTTAATCATTGCACTTAACAAAAATTTAGCAATTTATTAAGTGTGCCTTAAAGTATAACTGTCGTATTTTTATTTTTTGGAGTATTGGATTGTGGTGATTAATATCTCCTTGGTGGCCCTATTTCAACTTTTCACTGTGTATTCAATTATTCCTTAATTCCACAGTTTTGTTCCCTGTACTGCCTACTTTTACCTGTGCTTAAAATAGGGTTGCTAGGCATGGTCCGTCCTTCTGTTGGAGGACGCAGAAGCACGCAGGGACCATAAGTAAATGATTAAAGCCAGGTCCTCCCCAGCAGCTGATAACAGTGCCTGGGCTGTGTGCACTTCTCCCTGTCCCTGCGCTTGACAGACACTCCCTCACTCAGCAGAGCTGGAGAAGTAGAGTTGAAACAGCGCAGACAAGGGAACGGAGATCTGCCGTCTGCTCAGTGTATAAATGAAAGCAACATGTGGTAAGAGGACCCCTTTGTGCTGCAGGAGATTAACACTTTAGGGGGAGGGCTCTGGTTACTGACACTTTTGGGGGGCTATTGTTACTGGCTAGTGAGGGCAGGCGGGATTAGCCTCAGGGTGAGGGCAGTGGTGGCATCTTAACTGAATAGTGAAATTGCAGTTTTATGCAGACTGGTTGCTAAGGACTGAATCTTATTAAATATGGGGTAAGTCAGTCTAATAGTAACTGATTCTGGAATATCATGTTATTAGTAACTACATATATGAAAATTGAAATTAGGGTCTAAGTGTGACAGTCAGGGATCTCAAGTCTCCCGGACGTTCAGGGAGTCTCCCGCTATTAGATAGCGGCTTCCTGACACCCGCATGTGAAACAATATATCCCGGAAAGGTTTACTGATAGCAGAGCAGAGAGATAAGAAAAGGACAGAGTTTAGATTACAGGTTGAAATAACCCTTTAGGGTCAAATTGGCTTCTCAAGGAGATATATATGTTAAAGGAATCCCTTCTTCTGTCTCATTCAGTAGCTATAGAACTATTGAGAGAGATGTATTTTTTTTTAAATACATTTACACATTTAACCCTCCATTTTTATTATATTATTTACCCCAGTGTTAAATTCACCCCCCTGGATGCTTGTTTTTTTCCTACAGTGGGGTAGATAATTACACACAGGGTTTTAACCACCTCAGCCCCCAGTGCTTAAACACCCTGAAAGACCAGGCCACTTTTTACACTTCTGACCTACACTACTTTCACGGTTTATTGCTCGGTCATGCAACTTACCACCCAAATGAATTTTACCTCCTTTTCTTCTCACTAATAGAGCTTTCATTTGGTGGTATTTCATTGCTGCTGACATTTTTACTTTTTTTGTTATTAATCGAAATTTAACGATTTTTTTGCAAAAAAATGACATTTTTCACTTTCAGTTGTAAAATTTTGCAAAAAAAACGACATCCATATAGAAATTTTGCTCTAAATTTATAGTTCTACATGTCTTTGATAAAAAAAAAATGTTTGGGTAAAAAAAAAATGGTTTGGGTAAAAGTTATAGCGTTTACAAACTATGGTACAAAAATGTGAATTTCCGCTTTTTGAAGCAGCTCTGACTTTCTGAGCGCCTGTCATGTTTCCTGAGGTTCTACAATGGCCAGACAGTACAAACACCCCACAAATGACCCCATTTCTGAAAGTACACACCCTAAGGTATTCGCTGATGGGCATAGTGAGTTCATAGAACTTTTTATTTTTTGTCACAAGTGTGCGGAAAAAGATGATTTTTTTTTTTTTTTTTTTTTTTCTTACAAAGTCTCATATTCCACTAACTTGTGACAAAAAATAAAAAGTTCTATGAACTCACTATGCCCATCAGCGAATACCTTGGGGTCTCTTCTTTCCAAAATGGGGTCACTTGTGGGGTAGTTCTACTGCCCTGGCATTCTAGGGGCCCAAATGTGTGGTAAGGAGTTTGAAATCAAATTCTGTAAAAAATGACCTGTGAAATCCGAAAGGTGCTCTTTGGAATATGGGCCCCTTTGCCCACCTAGGCTGCAAAAAAGTGTCACACATCTGGTATCTCCGTACTCAGGAGAAGGTGGGGAATGTGTTTTGGGGTGTCATTTTATATATACCCATGCTGGGTGAGAGAAATATCTTGGCAAAAGACAACTTTTCCCATTTTTTTATACAAAGTTGTCATTTGACCAAGATATTTATCTCACCCAGCATGGGTATATGTAAAAAGACACCCCAAAACACATTCCTCAACTTCTCCTGAATACAGAGATACCAGATGTGTGACACTTTTTTGCAGACTAGGTGGGCAAAGGGGCCCATATTCCAAAGAGCACCTTTCGGATTTCACTCCTCATTTTTTCCTGAATTTGATTTCAAACTCCTTACCACACATTTGGGCCCCTAGAATACCAGGGCAGTATAACTACCCCACAAGTGACCCCATTTTGGAAAGAAGACACCCCAAGGTATTCCGTGAGGGGCATGGCGAGTTCCTAGAATTTTTTATTTTTTGTCACAAGTTAGTGGAAAATGATGATTTTTTTTTTTTTTTTTTTTTTCATACAAAGTCTCATATTCCACAAACTTGTGACAAAAAATAAAAACTTCCATGAACTCACTATGCCCATCAGCGAATACCTTGGGGTCTCTTCTTTCCAAAATGGGGTCACTTGTGGGGTAGTTATACTGCCCTGGCATTCTAGGGGCCCAAATGTGTGGTAAGTAGGTAAATGACCTGTGAAATCCGAAAGGTGCTCTTTGGAATGTGGGCCCCTTTGCCCACCTAGGCTGCAAAAAAGTGTCACACATCTGGTATCTCTGTATTCAGGAGAAGTTGAGGAATGTGTTTTGGGGTGTCTTTTTACATATACCCATGCTGGGTGAGATAAATATCTTGGTCAAATGCCAACTTTGTATAAAAAAATGGGAAAAGTTGTCTTTTGCCAAGATATTTCTCTCACCCAGCATGGGTATATGTAAAATGACACCCCAAAACACATTCCCCAACTTCTCCCGATTACGGAGATACCAGATGTGTGACACTTTTTTGCAGCCGAGGTGGGCAAAGGGGCCCATATTCAAAAGAGCACCTTTCGGATTTCACAGGTCATTTTTTACAGAATTTGATTTCAAACTCCTTACCACACATTTGGGCCCCTAGAATGCCAGGGCAGTATAACTACCCCACAAGTGACCCCATTTTGGAAAGAAGAGACCCCAAGGTATTCGCTGATGGGCATAGTGAGTTCATGGAAGTTTTTATTTTTTGTCACAAGTTAGTGGAATATGAGACTTTGTATGAAAAAAAAAAAAAAAAAAAAAATAAGCATTTTCCACTAACTTGTGACAAAAAATAAAAAATTCTAGGAACTCGCCATGCCCCTCACGGAATACCTTGGGGTGTCTTCTTTCCAAAATGGGGTCACTTGTGGGGTAGTTATACTGCCCTGGCATTTTCCAGGGGCCCTAATGTGTGGTAAGTAGGTAAATGACCTGTGAAATCCTAAAGGTGCTCTTTGGAATATGGGCCCCTTTGCCCACCTAGGCTGCAAAAAAGTGTCACACATGTGGTATCGCCGTATTCAGGAGAAGTTGGGGAATGTGTTTTGGGGTGTCATTTTACATATACCCATGCTGGGTGAGAGAAATATCTTGGCAAAAGACAACTTTTCCCATTTTTTTATACAAAGTTGGCATTTGACCAAGATATTTCTCTCACCCAGCATGGGTATATGTAAAATGACACCCCAAAACACATTCCCCAACTTCTCCTGAGTACGGCGATACCAGATGTGTGACACTTTTTTGCAGCCTAGATGCGCAAAGGTGCCCAAATTCCTTTTAGGAGGGCATTTTTAGACATTTGGATACCAGACTTCTTCTCACGCTTTGGGGCCCCTAGAATGCCAGGGCAGTATAAATACCCCACATGTGACCCCATTTTGGAAAGAAGACACCCCAAGGTATTCAATGAGGGGCATGGCGAGTTCATAGAATTTTTTTTTTTTTGGCACAAGTTAGCGGAAATTGATATTTTTAATTTTTTTCTCACAAAGTCTCCCGTTCCGCTAACTTGGGACAAAAATTTCAATCTTTCATGGACTCAATATGCCCCTCACGGAATACCTGGGGGTGTCTTCTTTCCGAAATGGGGTCACATGTGGGGTATTTATACTGCCCTGGCATTCTAGGGGCCCTAAAGCGTGAGAAGAAGTCTGGAATATAAATGTCTAAAAAATTTTACGCATTTGGATTCCGTGAGGGGTAGGGTGAGTTCATGTGAGATTTTATTTTTTGACACAAGTTAGTGGAATATGAGACTTTGTAAGAAAAAAAAATAAAAATTCCGCTAACTTGGGCCAAAAAAATATCTGAATGGAGCCTTACAGAGGGGTGATCAATGACAGGGGGGTGATCAATGACAGGGGGGGTGATCAATGACAGGGGGGTGATCAATGACAGGGGGGTGATCAATGACAGGGGGGTGATCAGGGAGTCTATATGGGGTGATAACCACAGTCATTGATCACGCCCGTGTAAGGCTTCATTCAGACGTCCGGATGCGTTTTGCGGATCCGATCCATCTATCAGTGCATCCGTAAAAATCATGCGGACATCTGAATGGAGCTTTACAGGGGGGTAATCAATGACAGGGGGGTAATCAGGGAGTCTATATAGGGTGATCACCACAGTCATTGATCACGCCCCTGTAAGGCTTCATTCAGACGTCCGGATGCGTTTTGCGGATCCGATCCATCTATCAGTGCATCCGTAAAAATCATGCGGACATCTGAATGGAGCTTTACAGGGGGGTAATCAATGACAGGGGGGTAATCAATGACAGGGGGGTGATCAGGGAGTCTATATGGGGTGATCACCACAGTCATTGATCATGCCCCTGTAAGGCTTCATTCAGACGTCCGGATGCGTTTTGCGGATCCGATCCATCTATCAGTGCATCCGTAAAAATCATGCGGACATCTGAATGGAGCTTTACAGGGGGGTAATCAATGACAGGGGGGTGATCACCACAGTCATTGATCATGCCCCTGTAAGGCTTCATTCAGACGTCCGGATGCGTTTTGCGGATCGGATCCATCTATCAGTGCATCCGTAAAAATCATGCGGACATCTGAATGGAGCTTTACAGGGGGGTGATCAGGGAGTCTATATGGGGTGATCACCACAGTCATTGATCATGCCCCTGTAAGGCTTCATTCAGACGTCCGGATGCGTTTTGCGGATCCGATCCATCTATCAGTGCATCCGTAAAAATCATGCGGACATCTGAATGGAGCTTTACAGGGGGTTGATCAATGACAGGGGTGTAATCAATGACAGGGGGGTGATCAGGGAGTCTATATGGGGTGATCACCACAGTCATTGATCATGCCCCTGTAAGGCTTCATTCAGACGTCCGGATGCGTTTTGCGGATCCGATCCATCTATCAGTGCATCCGTAAAAATCATGCGGACATCTGAATGGAGCTTTACAGGGGGGTAATCAATGACAGGGGGGTGATCACCACAGTCATTGATCATGCCCCTGTAAGGCTTCATTCAGACGACCGGATGCGTTTTGCGGATCCGATCCATGTATCAGTGCATCCGTAAAAATCATGCGGACATCTGAATGGAGCTTTACAGGGGGGTAATCAATGACAGGGGGGTAATCAATGACAGGGGGGTGATCAGGGAGTCTATATGGGGTGATCACCACAGTCATTGATCATGCCCCTGTAAGGCTTCATTCAGACGTCCGGATGCGTTTTGCGGATCCGATCCATCTATCAGTGGATCCGTAAAAATCATGCGGACGTCTGAATGGAGCTTTACAGGGGGTTGATCAATGACAGGGGGGTAATCAATGACAGGGGGGTGATCAGGGAGTCTATATGGGGTGATCAGGGGTGATTAGGGGTGATCAGGGGCTAATAAGGGGTTAATAAGTGACGGGGGGGGGGGTGTAGTGTAGTGTAGTGGTGCTTGGTGCTACTTTACTGAGCTACCTGTGTCCTCTGGTGGTCGATCTAAACAAAGGGGACCACCAGAGGACCAGGTAGCAGGTATATTAGACGCTGTTATCAAAACAGCGTCTAATATACCTGTTAGGGGTTAAAAAAAACACATCTCCAGCCTGCCAGCGAACGATCGCCGCTGGCAGGCTGGAGATCAACTCTCTTACCTTCCGTTCCTGTGAGCGCGCGCGCCTGTGTGCGCGCGTTCACAGGAAGTCTCGCGTCTCGCGAGATGACGCGTATATGCGTGACTGTGCGCAGCGCTGCCACCTCCGGAACGCGATCCTGCGTTAGGCGGTCCGGAGGTGGTTAAAGAATAAACTTCCTGACTCAGACCAAGAGCCGACTCAGCGAGTCAGCAAGTGAATCGAAGCATCCGCGCATGCGCATTGTGCAACCTAAGCTTCGGTTCACTTGCTTCTTGTCAGCTCAGCGAATTAACCGAAGATTTGATTCATGAATCGGTTCATTTGAATGAACTGATTCAAATGAACTGATTCATGTGAAAGATCCGAACTTCCCATCTCTAGTTTACTCGCAGTAAACTTTTCCGGCAACCTGTAGCAGTGTCCCCTTCTCGGCGCGTGCGCACAGTGCAAGAAGAAGCCGATGCCAGCAGTCCGGAACGGCGCATCAGACTGAGCATGTGCGCACGCGCGGGATCTCAGAGGGGGAGGGAGGGAGAGGCGGCGCTGGGCACGAACGGCGATGTGTGCGGCCGGGCACCATGCATCCACAGACCTCCCCTGCTTGGGCACCTTAATTCAATGATTGACAGGTTAGTAAAACCTGTTTTTCCGCAGAATAAAGCCACAAATAGCTTTTATAAGGCCACCTTATAAATCAGAATGCTGCCCTGGACATGAGCATATGTTTAGCTCACAGGGCTTATAGGTGGTGACAGAATCCCTTTATAATATACATAAATATGATAATTTGGGGCAGGGTAATGAGCCCAGTCCTCCACACCATAGAGCAAAGTGTGCAGATACTGCATATGTTTGGAAAATGTAATAAAAAGTTTGTGAAAGAAAAAAAAGGAAAACCTCCCTGAAATGAGAAGTGCACCTCCCTGAAATGAGTTTTTGCAGGTTGGGATGTCTGGACAGTTATCCTTTAACTTAACAGCTCTTGTTCTCTCCCCCCTTTATACGGACTGTCTTCATACAAACGCTGAATACTAATGGCCTACACCCGGTGATATATACCCATAGGTACCCAGGGTAGGACCAAGAGGGAAGTCCTGGCAGATCCAGTTACTACACAGGTACCCCCACTGCTTAGGGAATCGTTATAAGCCCTAGGCTGCTCCTTCCCGCTTGTTAAATGTTCTGGATTGTTCCCATCCTGAGGTGTCTCATTTCCAGGAGATCCATGGGAACGTACTGCCCTCCTCCTGTGACTTTCCAGAAGTATAAAGGAGACGATAAATACCTCCCCTTCTGAGCCTTTGCCTAAGGTAAGGCGCCTCAAGCCTTAGAGCCATATTCTAGCTACCCCACAGTCATCATAGTGATCGTGCTACAAGCCCAATTTCTTCAGGCTATGGTGCAGAGAAGGGAATACAGGATAAAGCCACCCTTTCATTTGCGGGCATTCCATTACATAATGGTGGGATTACGGAGTAAAGACACCCCCATGCTTTCTTTGATATTGGTGGATGATATACAAAGTCAGTCAGTAAAGGTTTTGCTTTGTGCAGTATTTAGGTTACCTGGTTATACCAAGAGAAGGAAACTGTGTGTTGGACACCTTACTCTAATGGGCAGGAACCTAGGGAAAGCCGTTTTATGTTTTGTCTATGTATGTCATTTTATGTAAGTCACGCAGCACTTTGTATTTATTGGGTACCCAGAGCTGATTCCTTCTCACCCTCCTAAGCATACGCCGAGGACGGCATACCTTAAAGTAAAGGGAAATGTAACATCCCGAAGTATGCTACTAAACTCTTCTTCCCTGCTCCATCATGCTAGGTGTATATTTATTGTCATCTTGTGTAATCTAACATTGCATTCTTAATTATATGTATTTTCTAGGCCGGTTTTATATATTATGCTGTAATTTCCATGTACACCAGCAGGTGGCAGCAGTATGTAGCAGGACCTTAGCCAGTTTAGTATATCTGGACTGGAATAGTACATTCCAGTATAGCTCCCCCCTCTTTGAGCAGAAGTGGGCTGGCCCATGTCCTGTCTCATGGGGAGGAAGGAAAGTTCTAGTTAGTGTACCAGCCCCCCTGCTTGGGGAAGGCTGTGTTGGTAGGAGCTCCCAGACATAGGGATCCCAACCTAGGATCCAGCCTCAGCTGAGGCCAAGGATCCTTCTTCCCAGACTGAGCCTTCAGCTTCAGTGCTGGAAGAAAGAAAGCAGCACCTCCAGAACTACAGATCTAAAGGGAGGACCATTCCCTGCGAGCAGTCCTGTGAGTAACTTATCCAGAGACCAGGAGAAGCCAAATCCCTCCTCAGCTAGTCAGGCCCATACCAAGCAGAAGACAGACCAAGCAGAAGATGGATACCTGCCAGATTCACTAGGCATATGATAAGAAGCAGAATATATATTGATTCCTGCCACATATTGCCAATACCTGCTGGGACCCAATGCTAATGCTGTTACTCATATGGATTCAAGCTGCATTAAGTAAAGACAAGTTGGATTATATCATCAGTCTGGATCTCATTCCTTACTATCAAAGTTCCTCAATTACTCCTACTAACAACACTCAATTTATTGCAAGTGAGCCAGGATCCAGGAGTCCAGCCGTACCAAGGTAGGAGACACCGTTGACACTACACAGAGACATTATCCCCACTCTGGCATTCCTCACCTGGTACGTGAGTTATAACATCTTAAAGGGCCTTGCTATAGTACCTGTGCAAGCTGCAATTGGCGTCACAAACTACTTATAGACTTTCATACACATATCCTGACCCACTGCATAATTGGCCACTGTACCATGGTCCTGCTCATTGCAATTGCACTTCCTGTACAGCAAATACACACTTTTCCATTTTAGCATACAACTTATTCTCTCTTAGGATCTGTAACACCTGTCTCACATGATCCTGATGAGTCTCCATATTAGGGAAATAAATTTGTATGTCATCAAGGTATACAACCTATACAAAAAAGAGCAAGGATATATAGCGATAAAAAATCTCATTTTATTCAAATCAATTACATAATCAGTACAAGTAGAGACAAAAGGGACAGGACAGGAAGACTGAGCCTCTGTGGGGATCTACAATGTGGAGAATCACACTTGGGGGTGAGCGTAACCGGGAACAGCAGATCACACAACAATGTTGCAGGAGCTAAACACATAGGAGTGGTTGCGGGTGCATGATGCTGTTCCCCATTTGATAACAACTAACATCCTATCGGTCTAAGCATCTAACATATGGACACTGTTAGGTAATGAGAGGACGGTGGAATGCTAACATGAAGATGACAATATAAACAATAACTATAGCCACCCGTCCAACCCTACACAGGGTGCCATGTTACCTACCCATATTGCTGCTGTAAACTGGTGACACAGATCCCCAAACGCATCAACCTCGACACGTGTTTCGCCACGTAGGCTTCGTCAAGAGGTACATACAGACTAAGACAGGATTGGGCATATAAAGACTAAAGAGGAGGGATCAATTACCACTAACCACGATCATCTGTATCGGGGGCGTTCCGGCGCGGTGCCGCTCCTGTTGCATGGATGCCTCCTTCAGCGCTTCCTGGTCACCTGTTCGCGACCTAATTGGAGCACTTCCGGGTAGCAGCCACACAGCGCATGCGCCGGCCGCGTCATCCCCCGACCACATGATCACTGACCGGTCACCTGGTCCTGACGTCATGAACACATGACAGCCTCCCAGGTCCTTCAACTAAATCTGCACTATCCAAAGATCCTGTGCTCACATACGCACTCTCACAGATCCTGTGCATACTAACTGTCAATTTATCATGACGCCATGATCCCGCGACTGACCTACACATCTCTTACTTACTGTCTGATGATAGATATAACAATTATGGATGGTACTATTAATCACCAAGTTAGCACATTTTTCACAATGGAAGGCTTCCACATGGTTGGGGGTGGTTCAGTCCGCCCTTAGGTGGATAGCTGACCCATGCACTTTATTAATTTTTCTTGGACGGCGCCCACCCTCCACTGTGCATGGCAGACGAGTCGACACCTATGGTTAGGGTTGGCTCCTCTGCTGCAGCCCACTGGGGGGTGGGGTCGCCTGTACTAATCATTATTGTACTCAGCACTTTGGGCACGCGGTCCACCTGATGGGGGATTGGCCCACCCATAGGGGTGGTTCCGCTCCGTCTTCATCTGGACAGTTGATCCTTATTTATTTGTAGGTGGGGCGGCACTGACCTGCCACTGGCAGTTGCGGTGTGGAGGACTCCCAGGTATCCCCTGGGGTCGGCCGCCCTGCAGCTCGCCACTGGGGGTTGGGGTCGCCTGCAACCCATTGTACACTGTTACACATGGCAATAGTAGCTTATATAGGATTTTAAGGCTGGCTATTGATGTTATTGTAGCACGTATGCACTTTATCCCTCATGATCGAGGGTTGGCTTAATGCCAATATTATGCACTTGTTTATTTATTAATTAAAGTATGTCTCTTCTCTGTATGAATTGATGAGAGGATGGTTCATCTATTTCCTGTAACCTAGTTAATGATAACTTTGACCTGTCCCCAGGATTTAGATAATGATGTTAATATATATTTTTTATATGATTTAATGACCTCACAATTGAGGCTGGAGACAGTAAGAGATGTGTAGGTCAGTCGCGGGATCATGGCGTCATGATAAATTGACAGTTAGTATGCACAGGATCTGTGAGAGTGCGTATGTGCGCACAGGATCTTTGGATAGTGCAGCTTTGGTTGAAGGACCTGGGAGGCTGTCATGTGTTCATGACGTCAGGACCAGGTGACCGGTCAGTGATCATGTGTTCGGGGGATGACGCGGCCGGCGCATGCACTGTGTGGCTGCTACCCGGAAGTGCTCCAATTAGGTCGCGAACCAGGTGACCAGGAAGCGCTGAAGGAGGCATCCATGCAACATGAGAGGCACCGCGCCGGAACGCCCCCGATACAGATGATCGTGGTTAGTGGTAATTGATCCCTCCTCTTTAGTCTTTATATGCCCAATCCTGTCTTAGTCTGTATGTACCTCCTGACGAAGCCTACGTGGCGAAACACGTGTCGAGGTTGATGCGTTTGGGGATCTGTGTCACCAGTTTACAGCAGCAATATGGGTAGGTAACATGGCACCCTGTGTAGGGTTGGACGGGTGGCTATAGTTATTGTTTATATTGTCATCTTCATGTTAGCATTCCACCGTCCTCTCATTACCTAACAGTGTCCACATATGTTAGATGCTTAGACCGATAGGATGTTAGTTGTTATCAAATGGGGAACAGCATCATGCACCCGCAACCACTCCTGTGTCTTTAGCTCCTGCAACATTGTTGTGTGATCTGCTGTTCCTGGTTACGCTCACCCCCAAGTGTGATTCTCCACATTGTAGATCCCCACAGAGGCTCAGTCTTCATGTCCTGTCCCTTTTGACTTTACTTGTACTGATTATGTAATTGATTTGAATAAAATGAGATTTTTTTATCGCTATATATCCTTGCTCTTTTTTGTATAGTTTGTAGTAGGTTGAGGAGTTAGGTATTGCAATTTGGGTTGTTGTAGGTTATATCAAGGTATACAACGACAAACCTCCCCACCAGATGATGAAAGAGGTCATTGACAAAGTGTTGAAAAACCGCTGGAGCATTGGTTAACCCAAAGGGCATGACCAGGTTTTCAAAATGACCCTCAGGGGTATTAAATGCGGTCTTCCACTCATCCCCCTCCTTGATCCTTACCAGATTATATGCCCCCCTCAGATCCAATTTAGAGAACAATTTGGCACCGACAATCTGACTAAACAAATCCGGAATCAAAGTAAGGGGGTAAGGATCACGGACGGTAATACGATTGAGCTCACAGAAGTCCAGGCATGGTCTCAGGGTACCATCTTTTTTCTTTCCAAACTCTCAGTAATGTAATACTCTCGCATACTCTCAATTATACAACCGAGATTTGGGAAATTTAGCTCCGGGAATAAGATTGACGGGACTGTCATACTCCCGGTGCAAGGGCAACTCCTGATTACCACTCTCAGAGAAAACATCAATAAATTCTGAAATGAACGAGGGTACAGTTTTAGTGGTAACCATAGAAAATGATGCATTAAGACAGTTGTCCATGCAAAAATCACTCCAATCGAGAATCTGTCTCGCTTGCCAGTCGATGTTAGGGTTATGTTTGCATAACTATGGTAAGCCCAACACCAACGAAGCAGACAGACCCTCCAATACATAACAGGAGATAGATTCCTGATGCAAATCACCCACTCTTAAATTAATGTCATTCACTATCTGCGACAGGCATTTTTGGGTGAGAGGTGCTGCTGAGTCAATTGCAAAGACAGAAATACTTTTCTCTAATCCATTAGTAGTCAACCCATGAATGCGTACAAACTGCCCATCAATCAAGTTAACTCCTGCCCCACTGTCGATAAATGCTTCGATTTTCACATTTTTGGACTCTAGCGCCACCTTGGCAGACCGGAGAAAACAGGTACTACCAGTAAAAGACAAAAGTAGGTTTTCTTGCTTCCCATCCACACCACCAATAGTAATTTGAGGATTAAATGTTTTTTCCTTTTTGTTTACACCTTGATGCTGCAAGTACGGACAAATATTCACAAAATGTCCCTTCTTGCCACAATAAAAGCAGACTCCTTTCACATGACCCAAGCTTTTGCCAGAAGTAGCTCCTCATAACTGCATAGGCTCATCACAAGGCGCAACTACCAGTGTCTCTCCACCATAAGTGTCAAAGAAAGCAGTACCCTTTTTGGACAGTACTTCCTGAAGGTGAGGACCCCTAGATCTCTCCCTCAGGCGTCTATCTAGACGTACAGCAAGGGACATAGCTGCTTCCAATGACACAGGATTTTCATGAAAAGCCAACGCGTCCTGCAGTCTCTCAGAGAGACCCTGGCAGAATTGGCTGCGGAGAGCAGGATCGTTACACTCAGTATTGGTAGCCCATCTCCTAAATTCAGAGCATTAGGTCTCCGCGGAACGATCTCCATGCTGCAAACTCCGTAACTTAGTCTTGGCCAGAAAGATCCGATCCGGGTCATTGTAGATGAGACCCAAGGCTCTGAAGAATTCCTCTACCGACCGGAGGGACAATGATCCGGTCGGCAGAGAAAAAGCCCAAGATTGGGCCTCCTCTTTAAGCAATGAAATAATCATACCCACACATTGACACTCATCCCCAGAAGAGTATGGACGCAGCTTAAAGTATAATTTACATGACTCCCTGAACCGGATGAAATTGTCACTACCCCCGGAAAACCTGTCCGGGAGTGCCACCTTCGGTTCAGGACAGGCCTGGGACCCACCACCGGAACCATCAGCCTGTGGACTCTGAATCTGCAAGACCGTCGCCCGGAGGTCTGCTACCTCCAAAGTCAGATTCTGCAGCTGTTCGACCAGTGCAGACATAGTATCCATAGCTGCGCAGATCAGAACAAAAATGGCTGAATTGGCTTGGGATAATGTCACGGATGTAGTAGGGGAGAACACCAAAAGACAACAAGAAGGAAGGGGAAAGACACTAGGCCTCACCGCTAGAGAAGGAAAAGGGTCACCACCTATAAAACCCTGCTCCTCGCCCTAACTCCTATCCGTATGGGCACCTCTCGATGGTAGAGATACCCATACGCAGGAACCTAGAAAACCCTGGTGACCCTCAGATGCCCTAAAGATAATGACAGAGCAGAGACCACCCGTTCCTTCCCTGGTGAAGGAACTAGCGTCTCACTGAGGCCTAGTAAACAACCAGGGGGAGAAGAAATACAAAACACAACAAGCGGAACACTTAACTTCTGAGAATAATGGATGAACAGGACTCCAACACAAACCACACTCCAGCAATTCCAAAACCAAATGAAGCTATCCCAAGCAAAGAGTGATGGGTAAAGTCAGACTAAATAGGGCGAGGTAAAGGTCACAGGATCCACACCTGAACAGGAGGTGTGGACGTACCAGCAACATACAGACAAAGTGAAACCAAAAGAGGCTGTTAGATCACTAATGCGTAGATAATCTTTCAGACCTTCTGAGACCTGTCACAGATGTGACATGAGGTGGAGGTCCATATGGAGTAGGAGTTTGAGGAGGCGGTGGACGTAGCGGTGTAGGTAGAAGCAGTGGTGGAGGAGGACGAGGTAGCCAACACTAGTTTTTGGTTTTCATTTTTTATTATTTTTATTAGGGTACACTCCAAAAGATTGTGAAATATCCAAAATACAATGGCTGGTTAGGGCCGGTATACATGCATATTCTGCACAAGGTACAGGGATCCATGCCTGGTTCATTTTAATGAACGTGAGCTTGTCCACATTGGCTGTGGACAGGCGGCTGCGCTTGTCTGTGATGACGCCCCCTGCCGTGCTAAACACACGTTCAGATAATACACTGGCTGCAGGGCAGGCCAGCACCTCCAAGGCGTAAAGGGCAAGCTCAGGCCATGTGCCCAATTTGGAGACCCAGAAGTTGAAGGGGGCAGACCCGTCATTCAGTACGTGTAGGCGTGTGCACACATACTGCTCCACCATGTTGGTAAAATGCTGCCTCCTGCTAAGACGTTCCATATCAGCTGGTGGTGCTGGTTGTTGTGGCGTGCTGACAAAGCTTTTCCACATTTCGGCCATGCTAACCCTGCCTTCTGAGGTGCTGGCGGTGCCCCAGCTGCGTTGGCAACCTCTTCCTCCTCCTCTGCCTTCGCCTTGTGCTTCCACTGTGCCTCTGCTGTCAGGTGGGAATGCCACCAGCAGCGCGTCTACCAGCGTGCGCTTGTACTCGCGCATCTTAGGATCACGCTCCAGTGATGGAATTAAGGATGGTACGTGGCCACCCAGTAATCAGCACAAGTTAGGATGTAGGCAACTCGGCGGTCGTTGCGGAGACACTTCAGCATGTAATAGCTCATGTGTGCCAGGCTGCCCAGAGGCAACGAAAAGCTGTCCTCTGTGGGAGGTGTATCGTCTGTGTCCTCTGTATCCCCCCAGCCATGCACCAGTGATGGCCATGAGCTGATCTGGGTGCCACCCTGCTGTGAACAAGGTTCCTCCTCCTCCATCTCCTTCTCCTCATCCTCCACCTCGTCATCCTCCAGAACTGTGCCCTGGCTGGAAAATTGTGTACCTGATGTTTGTGGGTGCAGCAACCCACCCTCGGAGCCACTTGTGAATGACTGGCCGGAAACCCTACGAAATGATCCCTCTTCCTCCTCCTCCTGTACCACATCCTCTTCCATCATCGCCAGCAGGGTTTTTTCAAGGAGGCATAGAAGTGGGATAGTAACGCTGAGAACGGCGTTATCGGCACTGGTGGAGAACTCGAAACAGCGCAACAAGGAACACAGGTCTCGCATGGAGGCCCAGTCATTGGTGGTGAAGTGGTGCTGTTTCGCAGAGCGACTCACCTGTGCGTGCTGCAGCTGAAACTCCACTATCGGCTGCTGCTGCTCGCACAGTCTGACCAGCATGTGCAAGGTGGAGTTCCACCTTGTGGGCACGTCGCATATAAGGTGGTGAGCGGGAAGGCCGAAGTTACGCTGCAGTGCTGACAGGTGAGCAGCAGCAGGGTGAGAATGTCGAAAGCGCGCACAAATGGCCCGCACTTTATGCAGCAGCTCTGACATATTGGGGTAATTTTTAAGGAATCTCTGCACCACCAAATTCAGCACATGCCCCAGGCAAGGGATGTGCGGCAAACCGGCTAGTCTCAGAGCTGCTACGAGATTTTGCCCATTATCGCACACCACCAGGCCGGAATTGAAGCTAACTGGCACCAACCACTCATCGGTCTGTTGTTCAAGGCCCGTCCACAGCTCCTGCGCGGTGTGTGGTTTGTCCCCCAAACAGATAAGTTTTAAAACTGCCTGCTGTCGTTTACCCCTGGCTGTGCTAAAGTTGATGGTGAAGGTCTTACGCCGACCGGATGAGGAGGCGGTAGAGGATGAGGAAGCGGAGTAGGAGGAGAAGGCAACAGGAGGCAAACTAAAGCTCCCTGCAATCCTCGGTGGTGGAAGGACATGCGCCAAACTGCTATCTGCCTCAGGCCCAGCCGCCCCTGCATTTACCCAGTGTGCTGTTATGGATATATAACGTCCCTGACTGTGCTTACTGGTCCACGTATCCGTAGTGAGGTGCACCTTGCCACAGATGGCGGTGCGCAATGCACACCTGATTTTGTCCCCCACTTGGTTGTGCAGGGAAGTGCAGCGTCCCGCTCAGGACATGTGGGAACTGCAAAATAGCTTTAAAACTGCATTACTGTGTTGCATGTTATTTTGCATTACAACACCTGTTGTATCCCTGTTCATAGGCTGGTCAAGTGTATTTTATACATCCCACCACTGGGGGGGATAGCACTACTCTGGGATATCTAGCCCAGCTCAGGTCTTATCTGGGGGCAGTTGGTTGTTAGGTTTGAGGGAGTGCAGATCTAGCACGTCTGCTCAGGAGAAAAGTAAAAAGAAAGGAAAGATTGAAAACCAAAGTATAATAGCCACTACCCAGGCATCAAAGACCTTTGGGAATCCAGGTGAAGAGCTCTTTAGCCACAGGCAACCTCACCAAATTACTCTGGTTTTAAAGGGACCTGAAGCAAAGTTACCTACCAGAAATACCTCTACAGAAAAACAGCTTGAGTCAAAACCTAGCCAAACCTATTAACAGTGGATCAACAGAATTCCTCTAAAGAACAAAAGACTGTATTCTGTCTGGATGTATATGCCGCAACTAAACCAGCCACAGTAAAAGTTGTGAGTTGTATCCTACCACTGTCTACTTCATTCTTCAATATTACTACAACTGGTTGTACCACTATAAACGGTACTGGCGTCACGACAAATACTACCAAGGGACCCAGCCGCCACAAGCACTCTAAACACCGATGTCATCAAGGGCTCCTAAACATCCATCTAGGCTGGTGTTTCCCTACCACAGAGTGTGCCTCGGAGGATTTCGTGCTGTCTTTCTCATGACTGTGCTGCTGGCCCAGGGAGGCTCTCTGCTAACCGTGAGTAAACCGATGAACTGTATTATTATTGGCCCCTCATCGGCCCACTGTGCACCTCACGTGTAGCCCCTGTGGTTCTGGCACGCCACATCTTGAATTTTGGCGTCACGAACAGGATATTAACTCCTGCGCCTTATTTGAAAGACTGTCGCATAAGAATAAGCCCCTTTGCTTCATTGCGAGACTTTTACTTATTGCACACTGTATTGGGCCACAGAACTGTTTAAACTGTTTGGAAGTTGCATGGAAGTGTTATACCAGTCTTCAGCATAAAAATCGCAGTGTCAAAAGTGAAAAAATCTGATATTTGTGTGTTACTAAAACAGCTTGCTGTCATTGAATGGACTGTTTCTATGCACTTAAGATGGGCGCCGGAGACTGTGGATAAGTTAGTGACACCACCTTAAGAGCGGGAAAACTTAGTGCCGCCCCTTTATGCAAAATTGTCCGGCCAACCCGTCCTACAGCGCGCACAGAGGAGAGTGTGACGTGCGCATACCCAAAAGTCACAAGATTTCACATGCGAACTAACGGAGAGGAAAAGATCGCATTGCTTGCCGTCCCCCAAGTAGAAATCGCGACCTGTGAGTACTCCGATTTGCCCCTACTAATCATAAGGGAGCGTCGATAGCCAGGAGCGCTGTCCAAGATTTAAACAGGCGCTACTCAAGCACTGCATTCAGCCGGCACCTAGTTTCTTAAAGGGCCATACACCCGGAAGATAGCGGTTGCCCATAGCAACGCCGCGCAAGAAAAAAAAGTGTCTACAGCCACAGTTAACTTACCTAACCATAATTCACCTGCTGTCACCATGTCTGTGCAGGAAGATAACGTGCAGCCTGACCTTCGCAGACCCCCTGCGGCAGCCACAGCCGGTCCCAGCGCAATACCAACTGCGGCAGCACCAAGCTTAATGCCTTTAACCATGCCTTATTATTTTGGGGACCCCTGGTTCCCACGATATTCTGGAGAAGTTCATACTTTAAGGGACTTTAAAAAGAAAATTCTTGCTGTGTTCAGATTGTACCCTGTATCCCCAGAACAACAGATGGAGATTCTCCTTGCGCAATTGAAAGGAGCTGCTCTCAGATAAGCGAAATCCTGGCCAAGCTCAGAGAGGAGGACACTGGAGAAGATATTTGAATGTCTCTACACCACCTTTGAACCCAGAACCGTGTCAGAGGTCAAGATGAGGTTCTTCAGCAAGAAACAGCAATTGGGTGAGTCACTCAGAGACTTTGAATTATCTTTGCAGGAAGCACTTAGAGCTGTTGTCCAAGTAGACCCCCGGCAGAGAATCATGACAAAACCCTGAAAGAGCAATTTATTGAAGGTGTTAATACCAGTGGCGTTGCTAGGGCTGATGTCACCCGGTGCGGTAGAAAATGGTGTCACCCCCCCCCCCCCCCCAAAGAAATATTTTTTTTAGCCATATATGGGTGCTATGGTGGTGCTACTGCCATAGGGGGCATCCGTTAGCTCAGCAGACCCCCCCTAGCAGTCAGAGCCTGGTCTCGGGAGGGGCACTTCCAGATTATTTTCTGTCCGCCGCCACAAAACATTGGTGCTTATAGAACAGACTCCACAGCGTAGAGGTATACTGTATATTGTGTGGCACAGTGTAGAGGTATACTGTATATTGTGTGGCACAGTGTAGAGGTATACTGTACATTGTGTGGCACAGTGTAGAGGTATACTGTACATTGTGTGGCACAGTGTAGAGGTATACTGTACATTGTGTGGCACAGTGTAGAGGTATACTGTATATTGTGTGGCACAGTGTAGGCTATATGTGTATAACATAAACATATTTCATATGAAAACATACAATTACTTGGCTTGGCCCTTGGGGATCTCGGACACCACTTTGGATGAGGGGCTCGGCGGAGCTGATGTGTTTTATCCTAATGAGAAAGATTTCATAATAAGGATTTGGAGAAGGGGCAGTGGGATAGCAGAGCAGGGAGAGGCTGGTGCTGCTACTAGGGGCTCATACCATGGGGGAATAATAAAACCCACCATAATGCCCCCCCCCCCCCCCAGTAGAAATAATTCTCCTTTTAATGTGTGCAAAAAATACCCCCTTGTAATGCCCCCAGTTGAGCTAATGTCCCGATAGTGCCCCCATAATGTGCCAGTATAAAATACCCCTATATAGTGCCCCCAGTAAATTCCCCCATAGTGCTCCTCTTCCCCCTTCCTGCTAGTGCCCCCCATAATGTACAAGTATAAAATGCCCCATATATAGTGCCCCAGTAGATGCCCTCAGTGTCCGGCCTCTGATAGGCTGCCGGCCTAGTGTCCCCCATAATGCCCCCCAATAATGTGCCAGTAAGTGTCCCCATAGATGCCCCCCATCATGTGCCAGTATCAAGTGCCTCTCTCCTCTCCCACACATGTCCCAGTATCATAGTGCCGTCTCCCCCCCCAAAAAAAGTGCCAGTATCAAGTGCCTCTCTCCTCCCCCCCATGTCCCAGTATCATAGTGCCATCTCCCCCCCCCAAAAGTGCCAGTATTAAGTGCCTCTCTCCTTCCCCCCATGTGCCAGTATCATAGTGCCAACTCCCCCATGTACCAGTATCAGGTGCCAACCCCAATCCCCCCCATGTGCCAGTATCAGGTGCCTCTCTCCTTCCCCCCATGTGCTAGTATCATAGTGGCAACCCCCCCATGTGCCAGTATCAGGTGCCAACCCCTCCCCCCCATGTGCCAGTATCAGATGCCTCTCTCCTTCCAACCCCCCATGTGTCAGTATCAAGTGCCTCCCGCTCGCCCCATAGCCGTAACACTCGGGTTTAAAAAAAAATAAACACTTATAGTTACCTCCATGTCAGCAATGCGATGCAGCCTCTTTCTGTGTCCCGCCCTGTATGTCCATATATGGAGTCAGAGCTTGTGTATTCTAATTTAGCCTGTATTTCAGAAAAGTTTCTGCTGGGATTCAAACCCATGACCTTCTGTATCAGAGGCAAAGCACTTACCCACACAGCCATAAGAGCTGCATTGCCACTGACTGAAAAAATATGAGACTTCTACTGTTATAGCTGGCTAAGTGTAAATCTATACACATGACAGCTGCCCTAACACACCCAGCACTGCTATATTATCTCTATATGACAGCTGTCCCAGCACACTCAGCTCTGCTATATCTCTATATATGATAGCTGCCCCAGCACACCCAGCTCTGCTACATCTAATACACATGACAGCTGCACCAGCACACTCAGCTCTACTATATCTCTATATATGACAGCTGCCCAAGCACACCTAGCTCTGCTACATCTATACACATGACAGCTGCCCCTGCACACTCAGCTCTGCTATATCTATATATCTCTAAGTATTGCTATACAGTAGATAGATATATAGAGATATAGCAGAGCTGGGGCAGCTGTCATGTGTATAAATGTAGCAGAGCTGGGTGTGCTTGGGCAGCTGTCCTGTGTATAGATGTAGTAGCGCTGGGTTTGCTGGGGCAGCTGTCATATATAGAGATATAGCAGAGCTGAGTGTGCTGGGACAGCTGTCTTATAGAGATGATATAGCAGTGCTAGGTGTGTTGGGGCAGCTGTCATGTGTATAGATGTACACTTAACCAGCTATAACAGTAGAAGTCTCATATTTTTTCAGTCAGTGGCACTGCAGCTCTTATGGCTGTGAGGATAAGTGCTTTGCCTCTGATACAGAAGGTCGTGGGTTCGAATCCCAGATGGCAATACAGATGACTATGCCTGGGATTCGTAAATGAGAAGTGTGTCGGCCAGCCCTGCTGGTGTCACCCGGTGTGGCCCGCAACGCCACTGGTCAATACAGACAATTTAAAGAGCCAGCTAAAAATGTTAGCCGCCCAGCATCCAAGTGCTGCTTTCTTAGACTTTAAAGAATTAGCTATCAGTATACTGGGAAAAAATCCACCGACGGAACCTGTTGGATCCGCTGCAGTGCCAGTAGCACAGCTGGTCACCCCTTTAAAACCTTTATCGGTCGTCAGTCAGGCAACCCAAGCCCCAATTTCTGACACAGTTGCTGCCCTTACTGAGCAAGTCCAATTCCTGACTAGAAGTCTGGAGAAAGTCCACCAAAAGTTGGAACAGTGGGAAAAAACATTATTGCTGGAGGATGAGAAACCTGTGTCCAGAAGGCTCTTCTCTCCTGACTATAAAGAGACTTATTCCAGAAATTCGGGTGGAGCTCTCCTGACCGCACTAGTACCCCTAAGCGGCCTATCTGCACATACTGTCACAAGCCAGGCCATACTGAAGCAACCTGCTGGCAGTTAAAATGGCGACCCCTGAGGCCAAGGACCATCCCTCGGGAGGTAAATCAATAGGTCCAGAAGATCCCTATTGGATGCCAAGATACGTAGGATCCCGTCCAGAAGTGACACTTCAAAAAAATGGAGTTCCTTTTGTTGCCCTAGTTGACACAGGATCCCAAGTTACTACCATCCAACAAGCAGCATTTGAAAAATACTGGGACCAAAATCAGCTTACCCAGCCCCCAGAATCCTGGCTGAGTCTCATAGCCAGTAACGTCAAACCCGTACCAATACATGGTTATTGGGAACCTACCATTCAAGTAGGAGGAACTACGCTATATCTACAAGGCTTTATTGTGGTACAAGTCAGAGAAAATAACAATAACCCTCCAATAGTCCTAGGAATGAATGTCCTCAGGAACTGTTATGCTGAGATGCTGGAAGCCTTGCACCAGTCAGTGCCTACTGCCTCTCCTGCTTCTAAGAAGGTGATCCAACAAACCATCCGTGTACTAAATGCGCAACAGAGATTCGCCAATGAAAAAGGAGAAATCTGCTGTGTCCGCATCCGAGATAATCAACCTGTGATTCTCAAACCCAACACTGAAACCCTCTTGTGGTGCCGAGCTATAGTCGGAATTCAGGGTCAAGACTACCAAGCCCTGGTAGAGCCGGTTGTTTTGGAAGACTATCCTCTAGTTAGAGCTGCAAGAAGCCTAGTAACCGTCTCTGAAGGTAAAGTGCCTATTCGACTCCTAAACTTGAGTGATAGCAGTGTAACATTAACAAAATACCGTCCTATTGCACAGCTAATCCAAGTTACATTTCAAGATGTCATACAGCTACCACGGAGCAGCTTACCAAGAAACAGCACCCACAGGACCAGAATTTAAGCATATCCTGGTGGAAAGAACTTCATGTGGGAGATGCTTCAACGCCAGAATACCAATTTGAGGGAGTACTGAAAATTGTGATGGAGCATCACTGTGCCTTCAGGAAGCATTCTACAGACTATGGAGAAGTAGATATCATTAAAGGGGTTATCCGACTTAAATATATTTATTCTAATTACTGTTATTATATTCTATTAAATCATTCTTTAAATCACTTACATTATCTATCTTTCTCCGTTTGGCCAGTTCACTTATGTGAATTCCTTATGTCATGTGACCCCCGACGTCATCAAGCTGGCTCTGGCGCTGACATCTCGTTTACAGGCTTCTCCCTGCTTGAGGGAGTGGCCAGGCTCTGTAAACGAGACGTCAGAGCCTCTGGTGCCCTCCCCTCTCCAGCTCTTCTAACACTGCGCGTTACGTACCAGAGCCGAGGCAATCTCTTCTCCGGCAGCAGGGTTTAATGGGGACGGGGGCGGAGCTCTGGTGCAGCAAGGCAGTGCACGGTGAGAGGTCGCAGGACTAAGTCTACTTTCACACTTCCAAGCAGAGTGATCCGGCAGGCAGTTCCGACGACGGAACTGCCTGCCGGATCCGGCATTGCAAAACAACTGAAGGACGGATCCGTCCTTCTGGTCTGCGCAGCGCAGACCATGAAAAGTGTGAAAAAGACTGCCAGACGGATCCGTCCATCCGCATGACAAGTGGCTAGACGGATCCGTTCTTGCACTGCATCTGTAGACGGATCCGTTTTTGCAATGCATTTATAGACGGATCCGCACCCGGATCTGTCTACAAATGCTGTCAGTTGTCACACTGAATGTCTCTACACCACCTTTGAACCCAGAACCGTGTCAGAGGTCAAGATGAGGTTCTTCAGCAAGAAACAGCAATTGGGTGAGTCACTCAGAGACTTTGAATTATCTTTGCAGGAAGCACTTAGAGCTGTTGTCCAAGTAGACCCCCGGCAGAGAATCATGACAAAACCCTGAAAGAGCAATTTATTGAAGGTGTTAATACCAGTGGCGTTGCTAGGGCTGGTGTCACCCCCCCCCCCAAAGAAATAATTTTTTTAGCCATATATGGGGGCTATGGTGGTGCTACTGCCATAGGGAGCATCCGTTAGCTCAGCAGACCCCCCCTAGCAGTCAGAGCCTGGTCTCGGGAGGGGCACTTCCAGATTATTTTCTGTCCGCCGCCACAAAACATTGGTGCTTAGAGAACATCCGGCATTGCAAAACAACTGAAGGACGGATCCGTCCTTCTGGTCTGCGCAGCGCAGACCATGAAAAGTGTGAAAAAGACTGCCAGACGGATCCGTCCATCCGCATGACAAGCAGGGGCGGGCTGGGCCGGGGGGCAGGGAGGCAATTGCCCCCCAGGCCGCCCTAAATAAACGGCCGCTGGTCTTAAAAAAAATTTTTTTTTATTTTATTTATTTTTTCTTCAGGGCCGCACCGCCGATCATCACCACAGGCGGCGCGGCCCTGGATGTCATTGCGGCCGTGCTGTGTGTGTGCTGTGGGGCAGGGGAGGGAGAGGCGTGTCCCTCCCCTGTTCTTCTGATAGGCCGCAGGCACTAATGCCTGCAGCCTATCAGAGGCCGGCTCAGGCAGAGCGATGACGTCATTATCATCGCGACGCCTGAGCCCGGCAGCACACAGCAGGGACACAGGCCAGAAGAGGCTTGCATCGCTGCTGATGGAGGTAAGTATTAGCTGGCACTATGGGGGGGGGATCTGGCACTATGGGGGGGATCTGGCACTATGGGGGGGATCTGGCACTATAGGGGGGCTGGCACTATAGGGGGATCTGGCACTATGGGGGGGGATCTGGCACTATGGGGGGGATCTGGCACTATAGGGGGGCTGGTACTATGGGGGGGATCTGGCACTATAGGGAGAGCTGGCACTATAGGGGGGCTGGCACTATGGGGGGAGCTGGCACTATGGGGGGGAGCTGGCACTATGGGGGGGAGCTGGCACTATGGGGGGGATCTGGCACTATGGGGGGGCTGGCACTATGGGGGGGGATCTGGCACTATGGGGGGGGATCTGGCACTATGTGGGGGATCTGGCACTATAGGGGGGCTTGCACTATAGGGGGATCTGGCACTATGTGGGGGATCTGGCACTATAGGGGGGCTTGCACTATAGGGGGATCTGGCACTATGGGGGGGGGATCTGGCACTATGGGGGGGGCTTGCACTATAGGGGGAGCTGGCACTATAGGGGGGCTGGCACTATGGGGGGGATTTGGCACTATGGGGGGGATCTGGCACTTTGGGGGAGCTGGCACTTTGGGGGGGATATGGCACTATGGGGGGGGGGCTTGCACTATAGGGGGATCTGGCACTATAGGGGGGGATCTGGCACTATGGGGGAGCTGGCACTATGGGGGAGCTAGCACTATGGGGGGGGCACTATAGGGGGAGCTGGAACTATGGGGGGGCTGGCACTATGGGGGGAGCTGGCACTATGGGGGGGAGCTGGCACTATGGGGGGCTGGCACTATGGGGGGCTGGCACTATGGGGGAGCTAGCACTATGGGGGGGCTGGCACTATGGGGGAGCTGGCACTATAAGGGGGCTGGCACTATGGGGGAACTAGCACTATAAGGGGGATGGCACTATGGGGGGGGAGCTGGCACTATGGGGGGGGAGCTGGCACTATGGGGGGAGCTGGCACTATGGGGGGGGAGCTGGCACTATTGGAGGAGCTGGCACTATGGGGGCATTTCTTGCTGGCACATTATGGGGGGCCCCATGGGGGAGAGGAGCACTATGGGGGAATCTAGGGGCTCTAAAGGGGCTTTTTTTTTTATCATTGGCACATTCTGGGGGGCACTATAGGGGAGAGCAGCACTATGGGGCATCTGGTGTTACTATAGGGGCATTATGTGGGGGCACTATGGGGAAGTGGGGGCTCTAAAGGGGCCTTTTGTATTGGAACATTATGGGGGGCACTATGGCATTTGGTAGCACTAAGGGGGCATTTTTTACTGGCACATTATGGCAGGCACTATAGGGGAGAGCGGCACTATGGGGCATTATTTGGGGGCACTATTGGGGCATATGGTGGCACTAAGAAGGGGAATTTTTTTACTGGCACATTGTGGGGGAGAGGAGCACTATAGGGGCATCTGCTGGGGGCACTAAGGGGCATTTTTTTACTGGCATATTATGGGGGACACTATGGGGAAGGGGGAGAGGAGCAGTATGAGTGCATTTACTGGGGCACTATATAGGGGTATTTTATACTGGCATACATTATGGGGACATTAGCTCAACTGCAGGCACTAAGCGGGGGTATTTCATGTACTGTCATATTATAGGGAAAATTAGTACTACTAGGAGGTATTATGGGGAGCTTTACTACTACTGGGGGGCTATGAGGAACATGATTACTAGGGCACTATAGGGGCATTATTACTACTAAGTGTGCTCTGGCAGAGAATTATTTCTATTGGTGGGATTTTGGGGGGCACTGTTACTTTGGGGGCACCCTGGCATAGTATCAGCTTAGCACAATTATTTTTGGGGGACATTATCTTTATACTATTAGTGTCTGAGCGCAGTTATTTTTTAGAGCACTGTATGCCAATAATTGTTTAAGGGGGCACTATCTGTGTGGTAGTAGTATTCCCAGGGGGACTGTTTCTGCAGTATAGTATTGGGGGTGGCAGGAAACTAATGTCTGCTTCTCAATCTCTGCAGAGACGGGAGATGGCAGAAAAATCATCATGGCAGTCTGGTCTGAATGGAGAAGATGAGGAAAGAGAACGTCTACAACAAAGGTGACATCACTGGATGTAAGAGGTAGGGGGCCCTATGTAGGAGAGGAGATGCTCTGGCTCCTCCCCCTGCCATTTGCAGAAGGAGGATTCAGAGCTGGGTGAGGACGACGAAAGGGGGCAGCAGGCCACGGGCGGGTGGCAGATGTTGGGGGGGAACCACAGGCCTTGAGCAGGATCTGGGAGGGAGGAGAGCGGAGGAGCTTCCTGGCTGTAGCTTGTTGTATAAGCAGGCAGTGCAGCCAGGACAGACCCTCCCCTCTCCGTATGATGTGTAGACAGGCCGCAACTATAGAATGTCAGCTGTACAGTGTGTGTTGGGAGTGGCCTATTATATGTAGGAGGGGCTTTTAATAATGGGCGGGGCTAAAAATGGGCCACTTGACTGGATTTGCCCCCCAGGACTAAGGCTGCCAGCCCTCCCCTGATGACAAGTGGCTAGACGGATCCGTTCTTGCACTGCATCTGTAGACGGATCCGTTCTTGCAATGCATTTATAGACGGATCCGCACCCGGATCTGTCTACAAATGCTGTCAGTTGTCACACTGATCGGCGGATCCGGCAGGCAGCTCCGACGACGGAACTGCCTGCCGGATCCGGCATTACAAAACAACTGAAGGACGCATCCGTCCTTCTGGTCTGCGCATGCGCAGACCATGAAAAGTGTGAAAAAGACTGCCAGACGGATCCATCCATCCGCATGACAAGCGGATAGACGGATCTGTTCTTGCAATGCATTGGTAGACGGATCCGTTCTTGCAATGCATTTTTAGACGGATCCACACAACGGAAGTGCCTGCCGGATCCGGCATTGCAAGACAACTGAAGGATGGATTCGTCCTTCTGGTCTGCGCATGCGCCGACCATGAAAAGTGTGAAAAAGACTGCCAGACGGATTCGTCCATCCGCATGACAAGCGGATAGACGGATCCGTTCTTGCACTGCATTTGTAGACGGATCCGTTCTTGCACTGCATCGGTAGATGGATCCGTTCTTGCAATGCATTTGTAGATGGATCCGCACCTGGATCCGTCTACAAATGCTGTCAGTTGTCACACTGATCGGCGGATCCGGCAGACAGCTCCGACGACGGAACTGCCTGCCCGGATCCGGCATTGCAAAACAACTGTAGGATGGATCCGTCTTTCCGGTCTGCGCATGCGCAGACCATGAAAAGTGTGAAAAAGACTGCCAGACGGATCAGTCCATCCGTATGACAAGCAGATAGATGGATCCGTTCTTGCAATACATTGGTAGATGGATCCGTTCTTGCAATGCATTTGTAGACGGGTCCGCACCCGGATCCGTCTACAAATGCTTTCAGTTGTCACACTGATCAGCGGATACGGCAGGCAGCTCCAGCTGCAATGTGACAGTTAGATCTTCTGCCAGTGTGAGCTAGGAGATGATCGTGTGTGGGTTTTTTTTTTATGCAAAGTTCAGAGCAGGGTGAGGGAAAGGTCAGGTTGTTCACGCCCAGAAATATTCATGAGGCAGAGCTCAGGTATTGTTGTTATACGCCCCCTCAGCATGTACTTCAGCATGTAAACAAAGCAATGACAGAACAATGAAAAGGTGGACATATGGGTTTTAACTTAAAGAAATCTAGCGTAACCAAGTTATATGTATATCCTGATAGGTTTTAAGAGGTTTTATTTTATTTTTCATTAACACGGATAACCCCTTTAAGCACTCCATCCCTACAGGTTCACACCCACCAATCAAGGAAAGGTATTGGCCTATACCACCAACTATGTACCAATCTGTAAAGCAAATGATCCAGGAGATGAAGGACTACAATATCATCAAAGACAGCCATAGCCCATGGGCTGCACCGCTAGTCCTTGTCTTTAAAAAGGACGGTAACATCAGATTCTGTGTGGATTACAGAAAAATTAACCAAAGCACTCACAAGGATGCTTACCTTTTACCACGCATAGAGGAATCTCTGACAGATTTAGGATCTTCAGCCTACTTCTCTACTCTTGATTTAACCAGTGGATACTGGCAAGTACCAATGGCACCTGAAGGTCGTGAGAAGACTGCATTTACCACCCCTATGGGCCTATTTGAGTTCAACTGCATGCCTTTTGGACTTTGCAATGCGCCCGGAACTTTTCAGAGATTAATGGAGCGTTGTCTGGGCCACAATTTTTTTTTAAACTGTCCTGTTATACTTAGACGATGTCATCATCTACTCAAAGTCTTATGAAGATCACTTGAAACATCTGGCCGAAGTTTTTCAAGTCCTCATTAAACATGGACTCAAAGTCAAACCATCTAAGTGTTATCTACTGAAGCCAGAAGTCAAATACTTAGGGCATATTGTCAGCTCTGAAGGTGTTAAACCGGATCCAGAGAAGATAGCCGCAGTCCGAAATTGGCCTACTCCTACTACGGTGAAAGAAGTGAGAAGTTTTCTTAGTTTCGCAGGATACTATAGACACTTTATTCCTCATTTTTCCCAAATTGCAGAGCCAATATTAGAACTTCTGAGAGGACATCCTAAAAGGTATCAGAAATCTCCAATACCCGTTGAATGGAACACCGAAAGAGAAATTGCCTTCCAGCTCCTGAAAAAGAAGTTAACAGAACCACTAATCTTAGGCTATCCGGATTACCAACAGCCATTTCATCTTTACAGAGATGCCAGTAAGAAAAGCCTGGGAGCTGTCTTGTCGCAAATACAAGAAGGTAAAGAAAGAGTCATTTCCTACGCTAGTAGATCTCTTAGAGGTACTGTAAGAAACAACCAAAACTATAGTTCCTTCAAATTAGAATTCCTCGCACTCGTGTGGGCTGTTAGAGAAATTTAAAGATTACCTGGCCGCAACACCATTCGTGGCCTTCACAGATATCAACCCGCTAGCGCATCTTAACACCGCCAAGTTGGGAGCATTAGAACAAAGATTGGCCTCACACCTTGCTAACTACAATTTCACCGTGAAATACAGAACAGGAAAAGCAAAAAATGCGGATGCATTATCCGGTCTGCCGACCCAAGAAGACCCTACTACACAGGAAGATGTTTGTGAAGAGGTAGAAATGCCATCCTTCTACAAAAAATTTGCCCACCAAGACATTATCACCATCAAAGGGAAAAAGGTCCTTAACCTTCAACAACAAGTGGATCCAAAATCTCAAGTGGACAAAGAAAGATGGATCAAGCTGCAAAATGAAAGCAGAGTGTTGGGAGAACTGCAAGATTTCTTCACCAGCGGAAGAACACCAGAAAGAATCCGCAGGAGGAATGCTGATCCATAATTGTCAAAATTATGGAGATACAGAAAACACCTCTTTATACAGAAGGGCCTACTATTAAGGAGGACCTTAGATCCAATTACCTGGGATCGTCTGTACCAAATCTTAATACCGTGCCGAGATGCAAGAATAATTCTTGAGATGTACCATGATCAATCAGGACACTTTGGCATGCAGAAAACAGAAGGCACCATCCGTAGAAGATTCTACTGGATCGGGATAAGAGGAGACATTTGAAAAGTGGTGTTGAGAGTGTTCCACCTGTGCTGTTGGAAGAAATGAAAAACATGACCAAAAAGCACCCTTACATTCCATTGTAAGCCGAACACCGCTAGAAATAGTTGCAATTTACCATGTGAAACTGGAACCAAGTCGCTCAGGTTACACATACGCTATGACCATTATTGATCATTACACTAAATTTTTTGTAGCCGTGCCTGTCAAGGACTTGACCGCCAAAACTACTGCAGATGCTTTCTGGAAACATTTCTTGTTGCCATATGGATGCCCAGAAAGAATCCTTACAGATCAGGGATCCGCCTTTGAGTCGCAACTTTTCAAAAAACTGTGTACCTTTCACAACTGCCAGAAAATCAGGACCACAGCATACCATCCCCAAGGGAATGGGCTTTGCGAAAAAATGAACCAAACTTTATTTGAGATGTTAAGAGCGGTACCACCTGCTACAAGAAATGATTGGCCTACTCTACTGCCTCAATTGATGTACACCTACAATAACACTATTCATTGTTCTACTGGGTATACACCCTACTATCTTAGGTTTGGCCGACAATGTACACTACCTGCCGATCATACTTTGGGTGTACAAATGCCTGATGCAATCAACCCTCTACCAAAAACTGATTGGGTGAGTGAGCACCAAAGACGTTTAATTGATGCACAAGAAATTGTTCAACAACGCATGGAATATGCTCATGAAAAACAACAGAAAGATTATAACCAATCTGCCAAAGCAGAACCTCTCAAAATTGGAAACCGTGTGTGGTTAAAAAACAACCATCGTACCAGCAAATTAGATAGCAAATGGGAGAGAGAACTTTACACCATTACCGCTATTCTCAATCCAGAGACTGATACTTATGAGATTTCCCGAGAGGACAAGTCACGTATAGTGCATCGAAATCGCCTTAAGTTGTGTCTCAAGGAAGATACTCAAGAAGAAACTCTTCAAGAAGAAGCTGTTTAAGAGGAAACTCAATCTGTAGAACCAGAGCCTGTAAAATCATCTGATTCAGAAGGACCAATACAGTCTTTTGGAAAAATGCTATTAGACTCTGATCCTTTACAAAGGTTCTTTACCCCATGGCTCAATATCTTAGTGCCTGCCAAGACCAACACAACCGCAATTCAACCGGAAGATCTATCTCAAGAAGTAACTACTACAGCTCAGGAAACACGAAGTTCCCTTGAAACAAGGCCTGTAGAGTCTCAGCCGCTTAGTAGATCCGACAGGATTACAAGAGGACAACCACCTGTCCGTTATAGAGATTTCCTTCACCAGCAGCCGAGAAGACAACTTCCAGCTCTGCCGCTTCATCGTTAAGTGCACCTTTACATCGTCTGGAGTTCCAGAGTTTAAGAAAGAGACTGACCTACATCTATTATGTTTTACTTCCTTAAAGGACCTTTTTAAGGGACTATTTACCTTACACCTGTTTTGCAACGTTCAAGCCTGCACCCGGAGATAGACTTTCATGCATCTGAGCCTCCGTGATATGCTATTTTGATATTTTCCTGTGCCCAGGGAACGGACTCATACCCTGTGAGCCTCCTGAGATGTTATTTTTGTTTTTCCCTTTTTCACTACATTATGGCCTATTCTGGTTTTTCCATTACATCGCCAGTCTTCAGAGGAAAAGTTACAACCCCATTTGTCACCTTTTGTCACATTTCGTTGTTGCCTGAGATATGTTTGCCTAACCCATTTTACTTTCAGATACAAGGAGTACAAGAATGGAGTTATGGTGTTATTTCCTATGCATGCATGCTTTTCCCTTTTTTTATATCTTACAGGAAGATACAACATCGAGTCAAAAATGTGTCGAGGTCAACTCATGTTTTACCATGGGGGTATGCAGCGTTCCACTCCGGACATGTGGGAACTGCAAAATAGCTTTAAAACTGCATTACTGTGTAGCATGTCATTTTGCATTACAACACCTGTTGTATCCCTGTTCATAGGCTGGTCAAGTGTATTTTATACATCCCACCACTAGGGGGGATAGCACTACTCTGGGATATCTAGCCCAGCTCAGGTCTTATCTGGGGGCAGTTGGTTGTTAGGTTTGAGGGAGTGCTGATCTAGCACGTCTGCTCAGGACAAAAAGTAAAAAGAAAGGAAAGATTGAAAACCAAAAGTATAATAGCCACTACCCAGGCATCAAAGACCTTTGGGAATCCAGGTGAAGAGCTCTTTAGCCACAGGCAACCTCACCAAATTGCTCTGGTTTAAAAGGGACCTGAAGCAAAGTCACCTACCAGAAATACCACTACAGAACCACAGCTTGAGTCAAAACCTAGCCAAACCTATTAACAGTGGATCAAGAAAATTCCTCTAAAGAACAAAAGACTGTATTCTGTCTGGATGTATATGCCCCAACTAAACCAGTCACAGTAAAAGTTATGAGTTGTATCCTACCACTGTCTACTTTATTCTTCAATATTACTACAACTGGTTGTACCACCATAAACAATACTGGCGTCACGACTAGGGATGAGCGGACCTGAACTGTATAGTTCGGGTTCGTACCGAATTTTGGGGTGTCCGTGACACAGACCCGAACCCGAACATTTTCGTAAAAGTCTGGGTTCGAGTTCGGTGTTCGGCGCTTTCTTGGCGCTTTTTGAAAGGCTGCAAAGCAGCCAATCAACAAGCATCATACTACTTGCCCCAAGAGGCCATCACAGCCTTGCCTACTATTGGCATGGCTGTGATTGGCCAGTGCAGCATGTGACCCAGCCTCTATATAAGCTTGAGTCACGTAGCGCTGCACGTCACTCTGCTGATACAAATGTAGGGAGAGGTTGCAGCTGCGACGTTAGGGCGAGATTAGGCAGTGATTAACTCCTCCAAAAGACTTCATTCAGTGATCGATCTACAGCTGTGGATCATTGAGCTGCTGCTATTCAATTGCTCAGTGTTTTTAGGCTGCCCAGAGCGTTTTTCAGTCACTTTTTTCTGGGGTGATCGGCGGCCATTTTGTGGCTTGTGGTGCGCCAGCACAAGCTGCCACCAAGTACATTTAACCATCAATAGTGTGGTTATTTTTTGCTATATCCTACATCAGGTTCAAACTGTCATCAAGTGCATTTAACCATCAATAGTGTGGTTATTTTTTGGCCATATACTACATCAGGGGCAAGCTGAGCCTGTATCACCCAAGTGCATTTAACCATCAATAGTGTGGTTATTTTTTGGCCATATACTACATCAGGGGCAAGTTGAGCCTGTCACCCAGCGCCTAAAAAATAGGCCTCACGTTTATATTCATCCAAATCTGTCATTACTGTTTTAGCTGGTCAAGTTATTTAGTGTCCGTCAAAGCACAGTTTTTGTTCTGGGTTGAAAAACAATTCCCAATTTTGCAATTCTCAAAATTAGTGGTTTCTGCTGTATCAGGCCTACTTTAAATCTATCCCTAAAAGGGTAGATTAGATTCAAGGTGCTGATAGGGTAATTCTCAAGAACTTCACACATACGCTACAGTGCAGATCCAAGTCTAATTCTGTCCGTAAACGTATACCTGTCACCCAGCGCCTCAAATTTATATTCAGCTAAATCTGTCATTACTGGTGTGCCTGTATTAGTGTAATACGGTACATAAATAGATAGCCAGATAGTGTTAGGTGTCTGTAAAAAAAGGCCTGAATTTTAATTCAATACATTGGCCCGAATAATATTTTTCTTATTGTGGTGAACGGTAACAATGAGGAAAACATCTAGTAAGGGACGCGGACGCAGACATGGTCGTGGTGGTGTTAGTGGACCCTCTGGTGCTGGGAGAGGACGTGGCCGTTTGCCACAGCCACACGTCCTAGTGAACCAACTACCTCAGGTCCCAGTAGCCAGCAGAATTTACAGCGATATTTTGTGGGGCCAATGCCGTTCTAAGGATGGTAAGGCCTGAGCAGGTACAGGCATTAGTCAATTGGGTGGCCGACAGTGGATCCAGCACGTTCATATTATCTCCCACCCAGTCTTCTGCAGAAAGCGCACAGATGGCGCATGAAAACCAAGCCCATCAGTCTGTCACATCACCCCCATGCATATCAGGGAAACTGTCTGAGTCTCAAGTTATGCAGCAGTCTCTTATGCTGTTTGAAGACTCTGCTGGCAGGGTTTCCCAAGGGCATCCACCTAGCCCTTCCCCAGGGGTGGAAGAGATAGAATGCACTAACGCACAACCACTTATGTTTCCTGATGATGAGGACATGGGAATACCACCTCAGCACATCTCTGATGATGACGAAACACAGGTGCCAACTGCTGCGTCTTTCTGCAGTGTGCAGAGTGAACAGGAGGTCAGGGAGGAAGACTGGGTGGAAGACGATGCAGGGGACGATGAGGTCCTAGACCCCACATGGAATAAAGGTCGTGCCACTGACTTTCAGAATTCGGAGGAAGAGGCAGTGGTGAGACCGAGCCAACAGCGTAGCAAAAGACAAAGAGGGAGCAGTGGGCAAAAGCAGAACACCCGCCGCCAAGAGACGCCGCCTGCTACTGACCGCCGCCATCTGGGACCGAGCATCCCAAAGGCAGCTTCAAGGAGTTCCCTGGCATGGCACTTCTTCAAACAATGTGCTGACGACAAGACCCGAGTGGTTTGCACGCTGTGCCATCAGAGCCTGAAGCGAGGCATTAACGTTCTGAACCTTAGCACAACCTGCATGACCAGGCACCTGCATGCAAAGCATGAACTGCAGTGGAGTAAACACCTTAAAAACAAGGAAGTCACTCAGGCTCCCCCTGCTACCTCTTCTGCTGCTGCCGCCTCGGCCTCTTCTGCTGCTGCCGCCGCCTCGGCCTCTTCCTCCGCCTCTGGAGGAACGTTGGCACCTGCCGCCCAGCAAATATGGGATGTACCACCAACACCACCACCTGCGTCACCAAGCATCTCAACCATGTCACACGGCAGCGTTCAGCTCTCCATCTCACAAACATTTGAGAGAAAGCGTAAATTCCCACCTAGCCACCCTCGATCCCTGGCCCTGAATGCCAGCATTTCTAAACTACTGGCCTATGAAATGCTGTCATTTAGGCTGGTGGACACAGACAGCTTCAAACAGCTCATGTCGCTTGCTGTCCCACAGTATGTTGTTCCCAGCCGGCACTACTTCTCCAAGAGAGCCGTGCCTTCCCTGCACAACCAAGTATCCGATAAAATCAAGTGTGCACTGCGCAACGCCATCTGTGGCAAGGTCCACCTAACCACAGATACGTGGACCAGTAAGCACGGCCAGGGACGCTATATCTCCCTAACTGCACACTGGGTAAATGTAGTGGCGGCTGGGCCCCAGGCGGAGAGCTGTTTGGCGCACGTCCTTCCACCGCCAAGGATCGCAGGGCAACATTCTTTGCCTCCTGTCTCCTCCTCCTCCTACTCAGCTTCCTCCTCCTCTTCTTCCACCTGCTCATCCAGTCAGCCACACACCTTCACCACCAATTTCAGCACAGCCCGGGGTAAACGTCAGCAGGCCGTTCTGAAACTCATATGTTTGGGGGACAGGCCCCACACCGCACAGGAGTTGTGGGGGGGTATAGAACAACAGACCGACGAGTGGTTGCTGCCGGTGAGCCTCAAGCCCGGCCTGGTGGTGTGCGATAATGGGTGAAATCTCGTTGCAGCTCTGGGACTAGCCGGTTTGACGCACATCCCTTGCCTGGCGTATGTGCTGAATTTGGTGGTGCAGAAGTTCATTCACAACTACCCCGACATGTCAGAGCTGCTGCATAAAGTGCGGGCCGTCTGTTCGCGCTTCCGGCGTTCACATCCTGCCGCTGCTCGCCTGTCTGCGCTACAGCGTAACTTCGGCCTTCCCGCTCACCGCCTCATATGCGACGTGCCCACCAGGTGGAACTTCACCTTGCACATGCTGGACAGACTGTGCGAGCAGCAGCAGGCCATAGTGGAGTTTCAGCTGCAGCACGCACGGGTCATTCGCACTGCGGTACAGCACCACTTCACCACCAATGACTGGGCCTCCTAGCGAGACCTGTGTGCCCTGTTGCGCTGTTTCAAGTACTCCACCAACATGGCCAGTGGCTATGACGTCGTTATCAGCGTTACAATACCACTTCTATGTCTCCTTGAGAAAACACTTAGGGCGATGATGGAAGAGGAGGTGGCCCAGGAGGAGGAGGAGGAAGAGGAGTCATTTTTAGCACTTTCATGCCAGTCTCTTCTAAGTGACTCAGAGGGAGGATTTTTGCAACAGCAGAGGCCAGGTACAAATGTGGCCAGACAGGGCCCACTACTGGAGGACGAGGAGGACGAGGATGAGGAGGAGGTGGAGGAGGATGAGGATGAAACAGGTTCACAGCGGGCTGGTACCCAACGCAGCTCGGGCCCATCACTGGTGCGTGGCTGGGGGGAAACGCAGGACGATGACGATATGCCTCCCACAGAGGACAGCTTGTCCTTACCTCTGGGCAGCCTGGCACACATGAGCGACTACATGCTGCAGTGCCTGCGCAACGACAGCAGAGTTGCCCACATTTTAACGTGTGCGGACTACTGGGTTGCATAGGAAGATGCGTGAGTACAAGCGCACGTTGGTAGACGCGCTACTGAGAGCATTCCCAAATGTCACAGGGGAACAAGTGGAAGCCCAAGGCGAAGGCAGAAGAGGAGCAAGAGGTCGCCAACGCAGCTGTGTCACGGCCAGCTCCTCTGAGGGCAGGGTTAGCATGGCAGAGATGTGGAAAAGTTTTGTCACCACGCCACAGCTAACTGCACCACCACCTGATACGGAACGTGTTAGCAGGAGGCAACATTTCAATAACATGGTGGAACAGTACCTGTGCACACCCATCCACGTACTGACTGATGGTTCGGCCCCATTCAACTTCTGGGTCTCCAAATTGTCCACGTGGCCAGAGCTAGCCTTTTATGCCTTGGAGGTGCTGGCCTGCCCGGCGGCCAGCGTTTTGTCTGAACGTGTATTCAGCACGGCAGGGGGCGTCATTACAGACAAACGCAGCCGCCTGTCTACAGCCAATGTGGACAAGCTGACGTTCATAAAAATGAACCAGGCATGGATCCCACAGGACCTGTCCATCCCTTGTGCAGATTAGACATTAACTACCTCCCCTTAACAATATATTATTGTACTCCAGGGCACTTCCATATTCAATCCTATTTTTATTTTCATTTTACCATTATATTGTGGGGCAACCCAAAGTTGAATGAACCTCTCCTCTGTCTGGGTGCCGGGGCCTAAAAATATCTGACAGTGGCCTGTTCCAGTGGTGGGTGACATGAAGCCTGATTCTCTGCTATGACATGCAGACTGATTCTCTGCTGACATGAAGCCTGAATCTCTGTTATGGGACCTCTCTCCTCTGCCTGGGTGCCTGGGCCTAAATATGTGACAATGGACTGTTCCAGTGTTGGGTGACATGAAGCCTGATTCTCTGCTATGACATGAAGACTGATTCTCTGCTGACATGAAGCCTGAATCTCTGTTATGGGACCTCTCTCCTCTGCCTGGGTGCCTGGGCCTAAATATGTGACAATGGCCTGTTCCAGTGGTGGGTGACGTGAAGCCTGATTCTCTTCTATGACATGAAGACTGATTCTCTGCTGACATGAAGCCTGAATCTCTGTTATGGTACCTCTCTCCTCTGCCTGGATGCCTGGGCCTAAATATGTGACAATGGACTGTTCCAGTGGTGGGTGACAAGAAGCTTGATTCTCTGCTATGACATGAAGACTGATTCTCTGCTGACATGAAGCCTG
Source organism: Bufo bufo (assembly GCF_905171765.1). Taxonomy (NCBI): domain Eukaryota; kingdom Metazoa; phylum Chordata; class Amphibia; order Anura; family Bufonidae; genus Bufo; species Bufo bufo. The sequence goes on along the minus strand of NC_053397.1, from coordinate 66,336,284 downwards.
AATCTCTGTTATGGGACCTCTCTCCTCTGTCTGGGTGTCGGAGCCTAAAAATATCTGACAGTGGCCTGTTCCAGTGGTGGGTGACGTGAAGCCTGATTCTCTGCTATGACATGAAGACTGATTCTCTGCTGACATAAGGCCAGATTCTCTGTTATGGGACCTCTCTCCTCTGCCTGGGTGCCTGAGCCTAAATATCTAACAATGGACTGTTCCAGTGTTGGGTGACGTAAAGCCTGATTCTCTGCTATGACATGCAGACTGATTCTCTGCTGACATGAAGCCAGATTCTCTGTTACGGGACCTCTCTCCTCTGCCTGGGTGCCTGGGCCTAAATATATGGCAATGGACTGTTCCAGTGTTGGGTGACGTAAAGTATGATTCTCTGCTATGACATGCAGACTGATTCTCTGCTGACATGAAGCCTGAATCTCTGTTATGGGACCTCTCTCCTCTGTCTGGGTGCCTGGGGCCTAAAAATATCTGACAGTGGCCTGTTCCAGTGGTGGGTGACGTGAAGCCTGATTCTCTGCTATGACATGAAGACTGATTCTTTGCTGACATGAAGCCAGATTCTCTGTTACGGGACCTCTCTCCTCTGCCTGGGTGCCTGGGCCTAAATATCTGACAATGGACTGTTCCAGTGTTGGGTGACGTAAAGCATGATTCTCTGCTAGGACATGCAGACTGATTCTCTGCTGACATGAAGCCAGATTCTCTGTTACGGGACCTCTCTCCTCTGCCTGGGTGCCTGGGCCTAAATATCTGACAATGGACTGTTCCAGTGTTGGGTGACGTAAAGCCTGATTCTCTGCTATGACATGCAGACTGATTCTCTGCTGACATGAAGCCAGATTCTCTATTACGGGACCTCTCTCCTCTGCCTGGGTGCCTGGGCCTAAATATCTGACAATGGACTGTTCCAGTGTTGGGTGACGTAAAGCATGATTCTCTGCTAGGACATGCAGACTGATTCTCTGCTGACATGAAGCCAGATTCTCTGTTACGGGACCTCTCTCCTCTGCCTGGGTGCCTGGGCCTAAATATCTGACAATGGACTGTTCCAGTGTTGGGTGACGTAAAGCATGATTCTCTGCTATGACATGCAGACTGATTCTCTGCTGACATGAAGCCAGATTCTCTGTTACGGGACCTCTCTCCTCTGCCTGGGTGCCTGGGCCTAAATATCTGACAATGGACTGTTCCAGTGTTGGGTGATGTAAAGCCTGATTCTCTGCTATGACATGCAGACTGATTCTCTGCTGACATGAAGCCTGAATCTCTGTTATGGGACCTCTCTCCTGCCTGGGTGCCTGGGCCCAAATATGTGACAATGGACTGTTCCAGTGGTGGGTGACATGAAGCCTGATTCTCTGCTATGACATGAAGACTGATTCTCTGCTGACATGAAGCCTGAATCTCTGTTATGGGAGCTCTCTCCTCTGCCTGGGTGCCTGGGCCTAAATATGTGACAGTGGCCTGTTCCAGTGGTGGGTGACGTGAAGCATGATTCTCTTCTATGACATGAAGACTGATTCTCTGCTGACATGAAGCCTGAATCTCTGTTATGGTACCTCTCTCCTCTGCCTGGATGCCTGGGCCTAAATATGTGACAATGGACTGTTCCAGTGGTGGGTGACGTGAAGCCTGATTCTCTGCTATGACATGAAGACTGATTCTCTGCTGACATGAAGCCTGAATCTCTGTTATGGGACCTCTCTCCTCTGTCTGGGTGCCGGGGCCTAAATATCTGACAATGGACTGTTCCAGTGGTGGGTGACGTAAAGCCTGATTCTCTGCTATGACATGCAGACTGATTCTCTGCTGACATGAAGCCAGATTCTCTGTTACGGGACCTCTCTCCTCTGCCTGGGTGCCTGGGCCTAAATATCTGACAATGGACTGTTCCAGTGTTGGGTGACGTAAAGCCTGATTGTAACAGTCCTACAGGCTCACCTGAGTAAGAGGACCGCTGGCTGGAGGTAGGAGTGGAGCCCAGTGGCAAGGACCGCAGGCAGGTAGTAAGCGTGGTCAGACAAACCGGATGGCAACGGTGGTAGCAGTTCAGTAGGTAGGAATAGGGCAGAAGAGTAGTCGGTAGGCAGGCGGTGGGTCAGGGCAGGCGGCAGTAAGCGTGGTCAGACAATCCGGATGGCAACGGTGGTAGCAGTTCAGTAGGTAGGGATAAGGCAGAAGAGTAGTCGGTAGGCAATTCCTGGTCAGCAGTGGACTTCCAGCAGTAGCAGGAGCAACAGATGAGGAAAAGCTTGATCAAGGCTCAGGAGCTCAATAATCAGCAAACTGGAGTGCAAGGGGCTGGACTATATAGGGAAGTACCAGGTGTGGGGAATCAAGGGTAATGAGCAAGGCTAGGCAAGACTGAGGTTAACTAATAGGCTTCAGGGAGGAATGTCCAGAGAGGACGGTAGCCTAGTAAGCAGGGCTACCGCCTGGGATGTGGCTGGTCACGGGTTCAAATCCCGACAGTACTCCCCCCCTTCCAAGGTGACCTCCGGGCACCGCAGGGGCAGGCTTACCGGGGTGCCGTTGGTGGAACTCTTTTACCAGTCTGGGGGCGTGGACATTTTCTTCTCGCTCCCAGGAGTTATCCTCGGGAGGGTAACCCTCCCACCCAATTAGGTATTGTAGTCTTCCCCGGTGGATCCTGGAGTCGAGAATCTTTGCGACAACGTATTCTTCTTCACCCTGTACCCTCACAGGTGGTGGAGGGGGTGAGTGGCGGCCTGTGAAGGTGTTCTCCACGTATGGCTTGAGGAGAGAGCAATGGAAGACAGGGTGCACCCTAATGGAGTCCGGGAGGTCGAGCCGGAACGTGACCTCGTTGATTTGTGCGGTGATCCGGAACGGACCCATGTATCTTTGGGCAAATTTTTTGGAGAGGACCTTCAATCTGAGGTTCCTGGTGGACAGCCACACCTTGTCTCCCACATGGAAGCCCGGGGTGGGTTTGCGACGTCTGTCTGCTCCCTGTTTAAAACGCCTCTGGGCGAGCTGGAGGTTGTCTATAATGTTCTTTTGTGCCTCCTGTAGGGTTGTTAGGCGTTCGGCCACTGCTGGGAGGGTGGAGGCGACGGGCAGGTGGGGAATGAACACCGGGTGCGAGCCTGTGTTAGCAAAGAAAGGGCTGTGCTTGGTTGAGCTATGCTCAGCATTGTTGTAGGCGAACTCGGCCGTGGGGAGATGGTCAAGCCAGTCATCCTGCAGGTGGGAGCTGAAACAGCGTAGGTACTGCTCTAGGGTCTGATTAGTTCTCTCAGTCTGCCCGTTTGACTGAGGGTGGAAAGCGGAGGATAGGTTCACTTTAACCCCGAACGCCAGGCAGAAGTTCTTCCAGAACTTTGAGGCAAATTGTACGCCTCGGTCGGAGACCACGTCGTCCGGGATCCCATGCAGCCTGAAGACCTCTCTGAGAATAAGATCGGCCGTCTGTTTGGCTGTGGGTAGGCCTTTGTAGGGGATGAAATGGGCCATCTTGGTGAGACGGTCGACCACGACCAGGATGGTGTTCATCCCTTTTGAAGGAGGAAGGTCTACCACAAAGTCCATGGAGATCGAGCCCCAGGGGCGGGAGGGAATCGGGAGGGGTTGTAACAGACCCACAGGAGAGGAACGAGGAGTCTTATTGCGGGCACAGACCGTGCACGAGGAGATGTACCTCTTGATGTCCTCCTTGTATGTTGGCCACCAGAAGGAGCGGGAGAGAAGCTCCTGGGTCTTTCTTGTGCCAAAATGGCCGGCCACCTTGGAGTCATGGTTGAGTTTGAGCACTTCGAGCCGTGCGATTTCTGGTACATATAGTTGTAGGTCCTGATGAAACCAATGACCGTTCTTAAACGTAAGGCTGACATTGCCTGTGGGGTGGGAGAGGAAGGGGTCATTTTCATATCCTTCTTTGATTGTGCCCAGGAGTTCTTTAGAGTAGGTGGCCCCTACGACCCTTCTCTCGGGTAAGATGTTATTTTGGCCCTTGTTACTCTGTGAGGGCTCGGAAAACATTCTGGAGAGGGCGTCAGCCTTGCCGTTTTTTGATCCAGGGCGATAGGTGATGAGATAGTTGAAGCGGGAAAAGAATAGGCTCCATCTGGCCTGTCTGGCTGAGAGTCTCTTAGCGCTGCGGATGAACTCGAGGTTCTTGTGGTCAGTTAGTACGATTATGGGGTTGGTGGCTCCCTCCAGCAGGTGTCTCCACTCGGAGAAGGCATCCTTGATCGCCAGTAGTTCTTTGTTCCCGATGTCATAGTTCTTCTCGGAGGGGGACATCTGGCGGGAGAAATATGCGCACGGGTGTAATAGCATCCTCTCCCCTGTCCGTTGTGACAAAACTGCCCCCACCGCAGAGTCTGATGCATCCACTTCGACTGTAAATGGGAGCTCGGGGTTCGGGTGGATTAGGATTGGGGCAGAAGTGAAGAGGAGTTTCAACTTGGTGAAGGCCTCCTGGGCCTCGGGTGTCCAGGAGAAGGGGACTGCCTTCTTGGTGAGTTGGGTGATTGGTGCTATGACCTTGGAGAAGTTCCGGATAAACTTCCGATAGAAGTTGGCGAAGCCAATGAATCTTTGTATCTCCTTCTCGTTTTTCGGAACGGGCCAGTTCATCACAGCTTGGACCTTCCCCGGGTCCATACTTAGGCCCGCTGGGGAGATGATGTATCCGAGGAACTGAGTGGTGGTTCGCTCAAACTCGTATTTCTCTAGCTTAATATAGAGAGAGTTCTGTCTGAGCCTCTGCAGTACCCTGCGGACGTGTTCGCGGTGCTGCTCGAGGTCTTCAGAGAAGATCAAGATGTCGTCCAGGTAAACGACTACAAACAGATCCAGCATGTCCCTGAGGACGTCGTTAATGAAGTGCTGGAAGGTGGCGGGAGCATTGCAGAGTCCGAAAGCCATGACCAGGTACTCGAAATGACCATAACGTGTCCGGAAGGCGGTCTTCCATTCGTCCCCAGGGCGGATTCGGACAAGGTTGTAGGCCCCTCGAAGGTCGAGTTTGGTGAAGATCTTCGCTTCCCGGAGTCTCTCAAGGAGTTCGGAAATCAGTGGGAGCGGGTACCGGTTTTTTACGGTTATGTCATTAAGCTTTCTGTAGTCTATGCAGGGACGCAGGGAGGAGTCTTTTTTCTCTACGAAGAAAAAGGGGGCTCCCGCGGGGGAGGTGGAGGGCCGGATGAACCCCTTCCTCAGGTCCTCGTCCAGGTACTCTTTCAGAGCCTTGAGTTCAGGCTCTGAGAGGGAGTAGATACTGCCAAAGGGTATTTCGGCCCCGGGCAACAGTTCTATAGGGCAGTCGTAGGGTCGGTGTGGTGGCAGCTTGTCTGCATTTTTCTTGTCGCAGACATCCTGGAACTCGCTGTATTGAGGGGGTAGCAGATCCTTGACGGATAGCTTTGAGATGGTGGTGTCTTCGGGTGGAAGGACGGGTCTGTGGGAGCAATTTAGCGAGCAGAACTCGGACGGGAATCGTATGCAGCGGGTTTCCCAGTCTACCGAGGGGTTGTGGGTGGCCAACCAAGGGATGCCCAAGATCACCGGGAACTTCGGGGAAGCGATCAGCGAGAAGTGGATCTTTTCGCGGTGATCGGGTTCTATGAGGAGTTGTAGTTCGGTGGTCTCGTGAGTGGCCGGCCCCGAGGAGAGTGGGGATCCGTCGACGGTTTCCAGGTCAACGGGGGCTGCCTTGATTGTCAGTGGAATGTTCTTTTCGCGGGCGAAGGTTAAGTCCATGAAGTTGCCTCCCGCCCCGGAGTCTAACATCGCTGAACAGGGGAGTTGTCGCCCCTTAATGTCGATGAGGATGGGAATGATGAAATGGGATCCATGAACCGCCGTATTGTTATTTTCCGGGGCTGCTGACGGGGTTGGAGTCTGTGGTTGCTCCTTTAGTTCCGTGACGGCAATAGTCTTTCGGATCTTATGAGGACATTTGATGGCAAAATGACCCGGCTCCCCACAGTAGAGGCAGAGGTTTTCGGCCAGCCGTCTCTCCTTCTCAGCTATAGATAGAGACCTACGTAGAGCGTCGACCTGCATAGGTTCAGTTGCTGATTGGGGGTCGCGCTGGGCATTGGAAGAGAAGGAGTAAGTGGGTCTGTGGTCCGAGGACCAGAGTCTTTCTCTCTTCCTCTCGGAGAGTCTTTGATCTATCCGGATGCATAACTGAATGAAGTCATCCAGATCGTCCGGGGCCTCAACTGTGGCGAGTTCGTCCTTTATTAATTCGGACAGGCCTCGCCGGAATTGGCTCCTCTGTGCCGCTGGGTTCCAGGTGGTGTCCGTGACCCAACGGCGAAACTCGGCGGTGTATTCGGCGACGGAGCGTCTCCCTTGCCGCAGACCATGTAGTCGCGCCTCAGCTGTTGCACAGCGGTTGGGGTCGTCGAAGACTTGGCTCATGGCGGTGATGAAGTTGTTTAGGTCGTCCAGGAGCTGACTGTTAGTCTCCACGTAAGGTGATGCCCATGCTAATGCTTCTTCCGTCAGGAGATTGACCATGAATAGCACCTTCTTTTTCTCGGTGGTGAAGGGGGCCGGGTACATCTGAAAATAGATGCGGCATTGGTTTAGAAACCCCCGATACTGGCGTCTGTCGCCGCCGAATCTTGATGGGAGTGGCATGCGGGTGTCTGCGGCCGCGCCGCGGACGTCCAGGTGTTGCCTCTGTAGTTCAATAATCTCCCTTTGCTGGCTTTGGACTACGCCTTGGAGCTGGGCAAATTTCTCCTGATATGTGGTACCAAATTCTTGAAGTTCGGAGACCTGCTTACGCAGAGTGGCCATTGCGGACTCCATAGTGTGGCTGATTATTCTGTAACAGTCCTACAGGCTCACCTGAGTCAGAGGACCGCTGGCTGGAGGTAGGAGTGGAGCCCAGTGGCAAGGACCGCAGGCAGGTAGTAAGCGTGGTCAGACAATCCGGATGGCAACGGTGGTAGCAGTTCAGTAGGTAGGAATAAGGCAGAAGAGTAGTCGGTAGGCAGGCGGTGGGTCAGGGCAGGCGGCAGTAAGCGTGGTCAGACAATCCGGATGGCAACGGTGGTAGCAGTTCAGTAGGTAGGGATAAGGCAATTCCTGGTCAGCAGTGGACTTCCAGCAGTAGCAGGAGCAACAGATGAGGAAAAGCTTGATCAAGGCTCAGGAGCTCAATAATCAGCAAACTGGAGTGCAAGGGGCTGGACTATATAGGGAAGTACCAGGTGTGGGGAATCAAGGGTAATGAGCAAGGCTAGGCAAGACTGAGGTTAACTAATAGGCTTCAGGGAGGAATGTCCAGAGAGGACGGTAGCCTAGTAAGCAGGGCTACCGCCTGGGATGTGGCTGGTCACGGGTTCGAATCCCGACACTGATTCTCTGCTATGACATGCAGACTGATTCTCTGCTGACATGAAGCCAGATTCTCTGTTACGGGACCTCTCTCCTCTGCCTGGGTGCCTGGGCCTAAATATCTGACAATGGACTGTTCCAGTGGTGGGTGACGTAAAGCCTGATTCTCTGCTATGACATGCAGACTGATTCTCTGCTGACATGAAGCCAGATTCTCTGTTACGGGACCTCTCTCCTCTGCCTGGGTGCCTGGGCCTAAATATCTGACAATGGACTGTTCCAGTGTTGGGTGACGTAAAGCCTGATTCTCTGCTATGACATGCAGACTGATTCTCTGCTGACATGAAGCCAGATTCTCTGTTACGGGACCTCTCTCCTCTGCCTTGGTGCCTGGGCCTAAATATCTGACAATGGACTGTTCCAGTGTTGGGTGACGTAAAGCATGATTCTCTGCTAGGACATGCAGACTGATTCTCTGCTGACATGAAGCCAGATTCTCTGTTACGGGACCTCTGCCTGGGTGTCGGGGCCTAAATATATGACAATGGACTGGGTGACGTGAAGCCAGATTCTCTGCTATGGCATGAAGAGATTGTTTCTCTGCTGACGTGAAGCCAGATTCTATGCTATGGGACCTCTCTCCAATTGATATTGGTTAATTTTTATTTATTTTATTTTTATTTTTATTCATTTCACATTTGTTTGCCCTCTAGCTCTTTCCTCGGCTGTTTTACAGCCTTTTTAGTGCCGAAAATTTCGGGTCCCCATTGACTTCAATGGGGTTCGGGTTCGGGACGAAGTTCGGGTCGGGTTCGAATCCCGAACCCGAACATTTCCGGGAAGTTCGGCCGAACTTCTCGAACCCGAACATCCAGGTGTTCGCTCAACTCTAGTCACGACAAATACCACCAAGGGACCCAGCCGCCACCGCTGTCATCAAGGGCACCTCAACCTCCATCTAGGCTGGTGCTTCCCTACCACAGAGTGTGCCCCGGAGGATTTCATGCTGTCTTCCTCATCACTGTGCTACTGGCCCAGGGAGGCTCTCTGCTAACCGTGAGTAAACCGATGAACTGTATTATTATTTGCCCCTCATCGGCCCACCGTGCACCTCACGTGTAGCCCCATCGGTTCTGGCACGCCACAGACGGGATGGATCTTCTGCAAAAGTAGTGGCAGCTGGGCACGACATACTGTGGGTCAGCCACCGCCATAAAGCCTTTAAAACTCTCAGTCTCCACCAGACAGAATGACAGCATTTCAAAGGCCAGTTACTTTTAAAATGCTGGCATTCAGGGCCAGGGATCGCGGGTGGGTAGGGGGGTACTTCCTCTTCCACTCCAGTGTTTGGGAGATGGAGAGCTGAACGCTTCCGTGGGTCATTGTGGAGATGCTTGGTGACCCAGATGGTGGTGTTGCTGGCAGATCCTCTGTTTGCGGGGTGGCAGGAGGCACTGTCACTCCAGAGGTGGATGAAGAGGCCGAGATTGCAGCAGAAGAGGATGCAGGAGGAGCCAGAGACCTTTCTTGGTTTTTGAGGTGTCTACTCCACTGCAGCTTGTGCTTTGCACTTAGATGCCTGGTCATGCAGGTTGTGCTCAGGTTGAGAACGTTTATGCCTCGCTTCAGGCTCTGATGGCACAGCGTGCAAACCACTCGTGCCTTGTCGTCAGCACATTGTCTGAAGAACTGCCACGCCAGAGAACTCCTTGAAGCTGGCTTTGGTGTGCTCGGTCCCTTGCTGCGGTGGGCAGTAGCAGACGTACTGTCTAGGGGACGGCCGCTTCACTTTTGCACCCTGCTCCCTCTTCTGCTGTGCTGGTGGCTCTATGTGACCACCGCCTCTTCCTCCGAACTACACAGGTCACTCGCATGACCTTGATTCCATGTGGACCTCATCGTCTTCCACATCATCTTCCATCCAGTCTTCACCCCTGCCCTCCTTGTCAGTCTGCACACTTTCGAAAGCCCCAGCAGTTGGCACCTGTGTTTCGTTATCATCCGAGACGTGCTGCGATGGTCCTCCCATGTACTCATCTTAAAACATAAATGGTTGAGCATCGGTGCACTCAATCTCTTCCACTTCTGGGGCAGGGATAGGTGGATGGCCCTGGGAAAACCCTGTTAACAGAGTCATAAAAAAGCAGAAGAGACTGCTGCATAACTTCCGGCTCAGACTGCTTTGCTTATTTGCAAGGGGGTAAGGTGAAAGACTGATGAACATCGGCTGCAGGTGCCAACTCTGATCTTTCAGCAGGAGACTAGGTGGGAGACAATGTGAAGGAACTGGAGGCACTGTTAGCAACCCAATCTACTATCGCCTGTACTTTTTCTGGCCTCACCATTCGTAGAGCCGCATTAGGCCCGACCAAATACCTCTGCAGGTTCGGTCGTCTACTCGCACCTAAGGAAGGGGTTTCACTTGTGCTCCACCAGCAGCACAACGACCTGGGACAAGTCCCTTATTTGACGCTCTCCTCATAATTCTCAAATTTAGGATCTTGCCCTAAATGGGTGTTTTATTAATAGCAGAATAGAGCGACAGTATGTAAAGGGTGTATCTCACACGTACAGATGCAGACTAGGCCGCAATTAAAGTTTTTTGACCAAAATGGGTATTTTATTAATAGCAGAATAGAACCACAGTATGTAAAGGGTTTATCTCACAATGCCATATGCAGCAAAGGCTGCCAAATTAAGTTTTTTGCCCAAAATGGGTGTTTTTTTAATAACAGAATATGACAGCAGTATATAACGCTTGAATTGCACACGTGCAGATGCAGCAAGGACTGTAAAATTTAGTATTTTGCCCAAAAAGGGTGTTTTTTAAAACCCAGAAAATTATAGCTGTATTTCTAGCTTAAGTTGCACACTGACTAATGCTGCAAATGCACCAGATGTAGGATATTGCGAAAAAGGGTGTTTTTTTTTTTAAACCAGATTATTATTGCACTATTTCAAGCTTGGATTTGAATGTCACAAAAGCACAGATGCAGTGCTGGTGCACTGAGCTTGCATAAAATGGCCGCGGCCGCCCATCTAACTAACAGACGGATAAAAGTAATTTTTCTCTGGCACTGGGCTCAGGGCAGGGAACAAATAATTTCTACTGGTGTAAAATACCAGAAAAAAGAAAAAAAGGTCTCCGATACGTTGCCTGGACTTTTCGCACTGCAGATCCTAGAGTAGTGATGTGGGTCAAGTTCACTTTAAATCCAAATTGCATGAAAATAGGATCGCGCTACAGATATTCCTGAGTTCCTCTTTCACACCATACGGTTTTACACAATCAGATACAAGCACGCGACGAAATGTAAGTACTGATAAAATTCCTCCCCTCATTCAAACCTATAAAAACCAAGGGGTCGCAGAATAGTGACGCACATTCACATATATGTCCCGCAATAAACTCAAGCTCAAGCAGTGAAACCCGGGTCGGGCAGCGCGGAGATTTTAAATTCTGATATGCTGATTACAAGTGTAATTTTGTGAGTACAATAAACCTTTTTACGGGACATATATGTGAATGTGCTTCACTATTCTGCGACCCCTTGGTTTTTATAGGTTTGGATGAGGGGAGGAATTTTGAGTACTTACATTTCGCCTGATGGTGTAAAACCGTATGGTGTGAAAGAGGACCTTAGCAATATCTGCAGCGTGATCCTATTTTCGTACAATAAGGTGTAATATATCAGTTGCCCCCCCAAAAAAACTATTGAGGCAGGGGTGTTATATACCAATAATATACTTTATATGTATTGCATTTGGGTAGTGCAGCATTTGTTTGCAGTTCTGCTGCGTTACCGCAGCTACACAGAGTGACAAACGCTATTGGAACAAATAATTTTTGGGGCCTGTAGTCCACCGGCCTGCTGTAAAATTGATATTCAATGACCATGTAATCTACCTCCAGCCCCATACTTACTTGTTCTCTTCTGTACGGTGAATGAATAATTGTTGAGGCCTCGGAGGAATTAAACGCCAGTGACGACCATGTGTTATCGAATTTCAACTATTATCATTAGGGTTTTTTTCAAGAGGGGGGATTTTGTTAGCCATATTTTTAATCCAATTTTATATTTTTAGTTCTTTTAAACATATGAATTTGACCTGTATTTGTACTGCCCTGCAGTAAAATTGATATCCATTGACCATGTAATATACCTCCGGCCACATAATCACTTGATCTTTTCTCTCCGGTGAATGCCTAATGTTTGGGGCCTGTAGTCCAGTGGCCTACAGTAAAAATTTTATCCATTGACCGCATAATGTACCTCGAGCCACATAATCAGAATGTCTTTTATGTCAGGTGAATGCCTAATTTTTAAGGCCTGTACTCCCGTGGCCTAAAATAAAAAATTTCTAGGCTCCGACAGGGCACATTTGAGAAAATTTCCTTTTAAGGCCTCATGCACACACCGTGTGCTGTCCGCATCAGTATGTCCGTTCCATTGCTCCGCAAAATAAAAAGCGCATGTCCTATTTTTTTCTAGTTTGCGGACAAGGATAGGCATTATTACAATGGATCTGCAAAAAAAAAACGGATCCGCAAAAGAAACGGATGCCATAAGGAACATCATCCTTTTTTTTGCGGATCCGCAATTTGCGGACCACAAAACACATACGGTCGTGTGCATGAGGCCTAAGACGCATAAAAAATGTCCCCTGATCAAGATACATATTTTTTGTTGGAATTTTTGTCATTGATCCCCCTCTAGTATGTCACTGTCTGTTGTGGGACTATTTGTGCACTTCTACTAAGTATTTGGTGGCTGCAAATATGAGCTGAAGGTTTTTCAGGTTCGCCTGTCATTAAAGTGAATGGGGACCGCCGCGAACATTTGATCGCGATCGCTATCGCGAACTGTCCCGGCCAATGTTCGTCCATCACTAGCTGTGAGATTATAGAGGAAGGCTATCTGCGATTTGGCTGGATGCACGGCCTTATGGATGATCTTGCATTCCTGGGCTTGTGTCCTCTACACTTAGTTTCGCTTTGCAACACATGCAGCCGCCATTTTAGGAAAACCTGATTTGTTACCACGAAGCACGAGGAAATACGCATTTGTTGCAAATTGAATTTTTCCTATTTTTCCGCTTTGAATGCTTCACTTCGCTCAACACCATCTCTGAGTGATACTGTGATATACTGCAGTAGGCTAAAATCCATGCCGGTGCATCTCTAAACAGTTGCAATTTTTTAAGTTTGGGAATATAGCATATTAATGTTTCTTACAATACAAAGGGTAACAGACTGTTTACATTTCTGAGTCATAACGTGAAATATTAGACCCAAATCCGTGTCGCTGCATCTCCAGGCAATTCACGTGTTAGTGTGGTGGTGATGGAGAAATATTTGCATACCAGGTTGACAACTTGTTTTTCAATTTAGAATTAAATTTACTTGTATTCTTTATTTGCATATTTTAAAGCACAAAAGACATTAGGCCCAAATCTTTTAAAGGCGCTGAGACTGGATTATTTCCAAAGTCAATTGTCAGTGTCCATGTGGAACAGAAAATACATCATATTGCGCCTCCCTTTCTTTCAGTTCTAGAAAACAGATTTGCAAACCGTTCCATACTTTGTGTGATTGTGTACATTTTATGCCCAAAAATGTCAGGAACACTGAAGGGTTTTAAAGAAAAAACTTACGAACCCGAACCGAAAAGTTTGGGTTCATACCGAACATTGCGGGGTCCTGGCACCCAAACACAGACTTTTTCACGGAAATCCGTTTTCAGTTTCGGATGCAGAATAAAGCTTGTTGAAAGGCTTCTGCGCAGCCAATCAACATGCTTTTAAGCTGTAGGAAGCCATCACTGCAATGCCTAGTATTGGCATGGCTGTGATTGGCCGATGCAGCACGTGACCCGGCCAGTAAATGCCGGATCACATGTGGTGCCGCCATTTTGCTCTAACTAGTGTATGATCAGGACACAGCTGCAGGAAGGACAGTGTTAGGCCCCTTTCACACGGGCGAGTATTCCGCGCGGATGCGATGCGTGAGTTGAACGCATTGCACCCGCACAGAATCATGACCCATTCATTTCTATGGGGCTGTGCACACGAGCAGTGATTTTTACGCATCACTTGTGCGTTGCGTGAAAATCACAGCTTGTTCTATATTCTGCGTTTTTCACGCAACGCAGACCCCATAGAAGTGAATAGAGTTGCGTGAAAATCGCAAGCATCCGCAAGCAAGTGCGGATGGATGCGGTGCGATTTTCACGCACGGTTGCTAGGTGACGATCGGGATGGGGACCCGATCATTATTTGAATACAGAATGCTAAGTAAAATAGGGCTGGAGGGGCTAAAAAAAATTCATATAATTTAACTCACCTTAATCCACTTGTTTGCGCCGCCGGCATCTCTTCTGTCTTTAACTGTGAGCAATAGGACCTTTGATGACGTCACTACGCTCATCACATGATCCATCACCATGGTGATGGATCATGTGATGGACCATGTGATAAACGCAGTGACATCATCAAAGGTCCTATTGCTCACAGTTAAAGACAGAAGAGATGCCGGGTGCGCGAACAAGTGGATTAAGGTGAGTTAAATTTTTCTTTTTCTTTTTTTTAACCCCTCCAGCCCTATTTTATTTAGCATTCTGTATTCAGAATGCTATTATTTTCCCTTATAACCATGTTATAAGGGAAAATAATACAATCTACAGAACACCGATCCCAGGCCCGAACTTCTGTGAAGAAGTTCAGGTTTGGGTACCAAACATGCGCGATTTTTCTCACGAGAGTGCAAAACGCATTACAATGTTTTGCACTCGCGCGGAAATATCGTGCATGTTCCCGCAACGCAACCGCAACTTTTCACGCAACGCCCGTGTGAAACCAGCCTTAGGCTACTTTCACACCTGCGTTAGGTGTGGATCCGTCTGGTATCCGCACCTATAAATGCAAACGCTGGTATCCGTTCAGTACGGAGCCGTCTGCATAACTTAGTCAAAAAAAAAATCTAAGTCTAAGGCTGGTTTCACACGGGCATTGCGGGAAAATGTGCGGGTGCGTTGCGGGAATACGCGCGGTTTTTCCGCGCGAGTGCAAAACATTGCAATGCATTTTGCACTCGCGTGAGAAAAATCGCGCATGTTTGGTACCCAAACCCAAACTTCTTCACAGAAGTTCGGGCTTGGGATTGGTGTTCTGTAGATTGTATTATTTTCCTTTATAACATGGTTATAAGGGAAAATAATAGCATTCTGAATACAGAATGCATAGCAAAATAGGGCTGGAGGGGTTAAAAAAAATTAAAAATAATTTAACTCACCTTAGTCCACTTGCTCGAGCAGCCCGGCATCTCCTTCTGTCTCCTTCTTTGCTGATTGTAGGAACAGGACCTGTGGTGACGTCACTCCGGTCATCACATGGTCCATCACATAATCCATCACCATGGTAAAAGATCATGTGATGATCATGTGATGACCGGAGTGACGTCACCACAGGTCCTGTTCCTACAATCAGCAAAGAAGGAGACAGAAGGAGATGCCGGGCTCCGCGGTCAAGTGGATTAAGGTGAGTTAAATAATTTTTTATTTTTTTTAACCCCTCCAGCCATATTTTGCTATGCATTCTGTATTCAGAATGCTATTATTTTATTTTATTATAAGGGGAAATAATAATGATCGGGTCTCCATCCCGATGGTCTCCTAGCAACCGTGCATGAAAATCGCGCCGCATCCGCACTTGCTTGCGGATGCTTGCGATTTTCACGCAACCCCATTCACTTCAATGGGGCCTGCGTTGCGTGAAAAACGCAGAATATAGAGCATGCTGCGATTTTCACGCAACGCACAAGTGATGCGTGAAAATCACCGCTCATGTGAACAGCCCCATAGAAATGAATGGGTCGGGATTCAGTGCGGGTGCAATACGTTCAACTCACGCATCACATCCGCGTGGAATACTCGCCCGTGTGAAAGGGGCCTAAGTGTAAGTCAATGGGGGACGGATCCGTTTACAATTGCACCATATTTGTGTCAATGTGAACAGATCCGTCCCCATTGACTTACATTGTAAGTCAGGACGGATCCATTTGGCTCCGCACCGCCAGGCGGACACCAAAACGCTGCAAGCAGCGTTTTGGTGTCCGCCTCCAGAGCGGAATGGAGGCGGAACGGAGCGATATCGGAAGAATCGCAGACAAACCGCAGACAAACCGCGGACCAATACAGAGACTGTACCTTTTATCTTATAGGCTGAGACTCAGTGCTATTGAAAGAGACATATATTCATTACTGAGATCCAGTCTATGTACACATTAACCCTTGGCATTATATTTTTAATTTATATTTTAAGTATTTTAGAGTGATTATTTAGGTACCATATTTGTATTATATTTAATACATTTAAAAAAAATTATTGGCCAGTGTTCGGTGTGAATTAGATGTAGGTGTGCCCCTCTTATCTATCTGTATATTTGTTTTCCCTTAAAGGTTTGGGGTAACCTTTTTAGGGGGAGCACCCTTTTTCCTTGCAATTTGGAGGGTGAGCCATCCCACAACACTCTACAAAGGTACCATTTGACTGATCTATAGTTATGCTACAGTGCTATGTAAGTGGTCTATAAGGGCAAATTGTGGTGACAGACTCCCCTTAATTCTGTTGATGACATAAACCCATATTTTGAGGTGCAATACACCTCCTTTGCATCAGTGACACAGAAATACAATAGTTAGTCTGTCGGTTAAGTTTGTGGGTGCCCTCAAAGAATGAGGAGAGCATCAAATAAGGGACGTGGCTGTGGTCGTGGTGCTGCTGGTGTTGGTGGTGGTGGAGCTCCTGTTGCAGGAAGAGGATGTTGTCATTCTGTGCCAGCTACACGCCCAAATGAAACACCTTCCTCTGGTTCACACAGGCGACAGGATGTTCTGCGTTATTTTGTAGACTAAAATACTGCTGTACGAATGGTGAGGCCAGAACAATTTAAAGGGCTTCTGTCACCCCCAGAAGCTTGTTAAAATCCTTATTGAACGACTACTCCCTATATAGGGCTCTTACCTTTGTCTGTGGCTTTGTTTCCTTAAAAATCGATCTTTTAAAATATGCAAATGACTTCACTACCAGCAATTAGGGTGTCTACTTGCTAGTAGCCGCCGCAAATGCTCTCCTCTTCCGGCTGGCCCGGTCAGCATTTTAAATCCCGCGCCAGTCTTCATTCGGCGCAGGTGCACTGAGAGAAGGACGCTCGCCTCCTCAGCACTTCCTCAGTGCGCCTGCGCCGATGACGTCACCGAAAGAGAAGATGTCATCGGCGCAGGCGCACTGAGGGAGTGCTGAGGAGGCGAGCGTCCTTCTCTCAGTGCGTCAGCGCCGAATGAAGACAAGCGCGGGATTTGAAATGCTGACAGGGCCAGCCGGAGGAGGAGAGCACTCGCTGGCCCTGTCAATCAACAGGAGGAGGGGGTGGTTTTTTGCGGCGGCTACCAGCAAGTGGACGCCCTACTTGCTGGTAGTGAAGTCATTTGCATATTTTAAAAGATCGATTTTTAAGGAAACGAAGCCACAGACAAAGGTAAGAGCCCTATATAGGGAATAGTCGTTCAATAAGGATTTTAACAAGCCCAAAAAAAAAATGTGTTTTGTGGGTGACAGAAGCCCTTTAAGGCGGTATTCAATTGGATAGCTGACAGTGACTCCAGTTCCTGCACATTGTCTTCCACCCGGACCCCTGCTGAAAGCTCAGAGTTGGCACTGGTGGCCCATGGGCATCTGTCTTCCACCTCACCCAATTGAACATCAGCCAAGCAGTCTGAGCCACAAGTCATGCAGCAGTCGCTTATGCTTTTTGATTACTCTGCTGGCGGGGGTTCCGTGGGCCCCCCACCTAGCCCTGCCCCAAAAGTGGAAGAGACTGAATGCACTGATTCCCAACCACTTGTGCTTGAGAATGATGACGTGGGAGGACCACCGCAGCACGTCTCTAATGATGATGAGTGATGAAACACAGGTGTACTGTCAACTGCTGCGACTTCCTGCAGTGTGCAGACCGGCAAGGAGGGCATGGGTGAGGAGTGGGTGGAAGATGATGTGGAGGATTATGAGGTCCTAGACCCCAAATGGAATCAAGGCCATCCGAGTGACGTGTGCAGTTCGGAGGAAGAGGTGGTGGTCATGCAGCGCCAGCAGCACAGCAAGAGTGAGCAGGGTACAAAAGCATAGCGGCTAGCCAGTATGCCTGCTACTGCCCAATGCGCCGAGGGACAGAGCACACCAAAGTCAGCTCAAAGGAGTTCCTTGGTAATGTGCTGATGACCGGACACGGGTGGTGTGCAGTCAGAGCCTGAAGCAAGGCATAAGTATTCTAAACCTGAGCACCACCTACATGACCAGGCATCTAAATGCAAAGCACGAGCTGCAGTGGAGTAGACACCTGAAAATCCACGAAAGATCTGTGGCTCCTCCAGCTCCCTCTTTTGCTGCAGTTTCAGCCTCTTCCTACCCCTCTATAGCGACAGGACCACCTGGCTTCCCTCATAGAGAGGATGTGACAGCACCGCTACCATTACCAGCAAGGTAACCGAGCATCTCCACACTGTCCTATGGTAGCGTTCAGTTGTCCATCCCACAAACACTGGAGAGAAAGAGGAAGTACCTCCCTACCCACCTGCGAGCCCTGGCCCTGAATGCCAGCATTTCAAGATTCCTGGCCTTTGAAATGCTGCCATTCTGTCTGGTGAAGAAAGACCTTCCTCTCACGGTCATGTGAGAACCCTTTTTCTTCCTCCCTAGTTATTTTTTCCCACTGACATGTGCACTAAAATTGCGCTATGTGCCGTTTTAGAGGATTTGTCCAAAACTGACCCGAAAAGATTTGCGTTCATCTGCCATCCGAAAAATAGTAAAGTTCAGACCGAACTTGATTTTTGATGCAGTGAGTAGCATTCTTGTCCGACATATAATAAATATAATCATATTTTTCACTTTTTTCTAAAGAAAGCAATGTCGCAGACTTTTTCCCTTTATTACATAGCTTAATTATAGCAACGTGGAGATAATATATAGAAAATGCATATGAACATCAGAAACCGCACAGAAAACGCAACTATAGCGCAAGGATCAATTTTCTGTTCTGGTCCAGTCTTTGAATATTACTGGCGGGGCTATAAAAGGATGTGATGGTATAGCGGGGGTAGAGCCACTGAGGAAGGGGAAAGAAGTCCCCAAAACGCATTTGGCGTAATCCACCCCTACACTTGTACCAACTGGCTATACCGCGGAGTATTGATTAAGCAACAAAAATTGGAGCGCTCCAAAGCTTTATGTCTCGAGAATTGTTCTATCTACACTGCTCAAAAAAATAAAGGGAACACTTAAACAACACAATGTAACTCCAAGTCAATCACACTTCTGTGAAATCAAACTGTCCACTTAGGAAGCAACACTGAGTGACAATCAATTTCACATGCTGTTGTGCAAATGGGATAGACAACAGATGGAAATTATAGGCAATTAGCAAGACACCCCCAATAAAGGAGTGGTTCTGCAGGTGGTGACCTGACCACTTCTCAGTTCCTATGCTTCCTGGCTAATGTTTTGGTCACTTTTGAATGCTGCCGGTGCTTTCCCTCTAGTGGTAGCATGAGACGGAGTCTACAACCCACACAAGTGGCTCAGGTAGTGCAGCTTATCCAGGATGGCACATCAATGCGAGCTGTGGCAAGAAGGTTTGCTGTGTCTGTCAGCGTAGTGTCCAGAGCATGGAGGCGCTACCAGGAGACAGGCCAGTACATCAGGAGACGTGGAGGAGGCCGTAGGAGCGCAACAACCCAGCAGCAGGACCGCTACCTCCGCCTTTGTGCAAGGAGGAACAGGAGGAGCACTGCCAGAGCCCTGCAAAATGACCTCCAGCAGGCCACAAATGTGCATGTGTCTGCTCAAACGGTAAGAAACAGACTCCATGAGGGTGATATGAGGGCCCAACGTCCACAGGTGGGGGTTGTGCTTACAGCCCAACACCGTGCAGGCCGTTTGGCATTTGCCAGAGAACACCAAGATTGGCAAATTCGCCACTGGCGCCCTGTGCTCTTCACAGATGAAAGCAGGTTCACATTGAGCACATGTGACAGACGTGACAGAGTCTGGAGACGCCGTGGAGAACGTTCTGCTGCCTGCAACATCCTCCAGCATGACCGGTTTGGCATTGGGTCAGTAATGGTGTGGGGTGGCATTTCTTTGGAGGGCCGCACAGCCCTCCATGTGCTCGCCAGAGGTAGCCTGACTGCCATTAGGTACCGAGATGAGATCCTCAGACCCCTTGTGAGACCATATGCTGGTGCGGTTGGCCCTGGGTTCCTCCTAATGCAAGACAATGCTAGACCTCATGTGGCTGGAGTGTGTCAGCAGTTCCTGTAAGACGAAGGCATTGATGCTATGGACTGGCCCGCCCGTTCCCCAGACCTGAATCTAATTGAGCACATCTGGGACATCATGTCTCGCTCTATCCACCAACGTTACGTTGCACCACAGACTGTCCAGGAGTTGGCAGATGCTTTAGTCCAGGTCTGGGAGGAGATTCCTCAGGAGACCGTCCGCCACCTCATCAGGAGCATGCACAGGCGTTGTAGGGAGGTCATACAGGCACGTGGAGGCCACACACACTACTGAGCCTCATTTTGACTTGTTTTAAGGACATTACATCAAAGTTGGATCAGCCTGTAGTGTGTTTTTCCACTTTAATTTTGAGTGTGACTGCAAATCCAGACCTCCATGGGTTGTAAAATTTGATTTCCATTTTTTTATTTTTGTGTGATTTTGTTGTCAGCACATTCAACTATGTAAAGAACAAAGTATTTCAGAAGAATATTTAATTAACTCAGATCTAGGATGTGTTATTTTTGTGTTCCCTTTATTTTTTTGAGCAGTGTATAAATCGGGACTTGTGGTGTCCCACTAGGTAGAGGTGGGCAATACACAAGGGTTAATATGTCTATTGCATTAATGTGATGTGTTATGTTCATTTCCCTGTGTTATCTGGGTGTCAGGCCTGTTAGGGTGTAGTTCAGCCTCCTAGACATTAGAGAGAGCTAGAGAGCCCTGAGTATATATAGGTAGGCCCAGACAGGGGAGAGTTAGTGCATTCCAGGTGGCTAGTAGTGCAGTCTAGCCTGCCTGAAGTCCCTGAGCCTCTGTTAGCTCAGAAGATTCACCCCAAGAGAAGAGTTTGCCTTCTGGGAGAAACCTACAGTTCCCACAAGCAGAGCAGAGCCAGTGTTCCAGCTAAACAAGTAAGCTGAAGGGCAGAGGAATCATTGAATTAAAGCAAGGGATATATAGCTGAGGAAGATTGTTTACCAAGGATAAAAGCCAGCATTAGGGCATATGGGCCTTGGAATATAGCCAGCCAGAACAACTGAGAAATAGTGCAGCCTGGTCTGGACTGTTTTCCAGTAAAGCAACGTTTGGTTTACCATACCATCTGTGTACCTCACTTATTACAACTATAAATTGGTGTGCCACCGTTACAGGCACTGGCGTCACGAATCTTAAAGGGACCTTGCCCCAGGCACATAAAACACCTGCAACATCCAGGGCACCTCATCCACCACCAGGCCTGGTCCCTAAATACAGAGTGTTCCCCAGAGGACTCCTGTGCCAGCCTCTCCTTCACTGCTGTACGCCTGCCCAGGGTTTTCCTACAGAACTGTGAGTAACCCTCGCTTGCCCAAAAACCGTGATCTCACAATCGCAATACCCTGCAGGTCTGGCGTGCTGCATAAATTGGCGTCACGAACAGGATATGATCATTTCTGCGCCATTGTGGAATATAAAAACTGTGTGCCGTTATATGCCCATAAAATGACTAAGCCCTACTTGTTTATTGGAAAAATTGCTGGGCCAAAGAACTGTAATAATCGCGGTGTGAAGATTTTGTTGCATGGACTGTTTGCCGTTTATTTAAGTCCCCACTTGTTGTCAGTAAATATATACAGCAATGTGCTCAAAGATGGCCACTTAACCTGACCAGATTATTAGTGCGCCTCGTTGTGCCCGTTTGGCGCGAAAAAGACAAAGAGAAGGTACCGCCCAGCCTGCAAGGAGGAAAACGCTGCCCTGTCTGGAAAGAGGATACCGCCTACCTGGAATCCCGGAGCTCCAAGAGGCCGAGCCTACCTGTGTGTGGGACTCCCGGCTGACGTAGCCATGCATCTCGCGAGATTTGGAGCGAGCACCGCTGGAGTAAGTACAAACTGTCCCAGTCACCGGCCCCTTCATATAACTGCACCGGCGATGTCCCGATCCTTGCCAGGAGACCCGGGAGGGTCCCCCACTAGCAAAAAGAGACTTGACCTGGGGGAAAAATCTGTCCGTCTTAGCTCCGGTCCGCTCCGCAGTTTCTTAAAGGGCCATACTCACTCCATCGCCTCCTTAGCAACGCTATGTCTGCGCCAGAAGAAGCGGGGCAGGCGGCCCCTGATGTGCCTACTGAAGTTCCCGCAGCTGAGAATAGGGCGCCTCCCGCCGCGGCAGCATCAAGCCTGATGCCACTGACCATGCCGTATTATTTTGGGGCCCCCTGGTTCCCGCAATATTCCGGGGAAGACCATAAATTAAAGGACTTTAGAGATCAGATCCTGACCTTATTCCGGCTCTACCCTATCTCTGCGGAACAACAAATGGAGATCCTCCTAGCTCAGTAAGAAGGGGCCGCCCGCAGGGAAGTTATGTCATGGCCCCGTTCTGAAAAGAGTAGCCTGGAGCAGATTTTTGATCGCCTCGGCACCACTTTTGAGGCCAGAACGGTGTCCGAAGTTACAATGCGATTTTTCAGCAGGAAGCAACAGCCTGGGGAGTCGCTCCACGATTTTGCTCTGTCCTTGCAAGAGACCCTGAGGATTGTGGTCCAGGCCGAGGACCAGGACAGGACTCTTAGAGAGCAGTTCATTGCGGGTATAAGTACTGAGCACTTAAAGGGCCAGCTGAGGATGCTGTCAGCTCAACACCCCAATTGTGCATTTTTGGATTTTAAGGAGCTGGCCATCAGTATCCTAGGCCAAAACCCGGCTGCAGGGCCAGCAGCCTCCCCTGAACCTCAGGCCTGTAAGCCGAAGACTGTCAATGTGGGGCCGGCTGGAGTCAGTCAAGCCACGCAGGCTCCAGTAACAGATGTGGTGGCAGCACTAATGGAGCAGGTAAACCATCTCACTGTGAGCCTAGAGAAAGTGTGCAAGAAAATAGAGGAATGGGAGAGACCATTGTTACTGGAAGATGAAGGCCCTTTTCCTCCAAGGCTCCCGCCTGCATATAGAGATGTATACCCCAAGGAACCTGATGGACGACCAAGTTACCGGTCTAGAAATCGTAAGCAGCCTGTCTGTCACTATTGTAAAAAATATGGACATACTGAATCAATGTGCTGGCAGTTAAACGAACCCCTGAGGCAGAGGACCGCCGCTCGGGAGGTAGAACAGTAGGTCTAAAGGATCCAAGCTGGATGCCTAAATACGTAGGATCCCATCCAAAAATTAACATCTGTATCAACGGGATACCTTTTGAAGCCCTGCTGGATACTGGGTCTCAGGTCACCACCATCCAACGACCTGCCTTTGACAAGTTCTGGGATTCAAGCCTCCTCACCCAGCCACCAGAGTCCAGGCTGGATATCATCGCCAGCAACGATAAGCCAGTGAAAGTCCATGGGTACTGGGAAACCTACCCTTCAGGTGGGAGAAGCCACCTTACCACAGCAAGGTGTGATCGTGGTACAAGCAGGAGATAAAGGAGGACACCCTGTGATTCTAGGGACTAACGTCTTTAAAAATTGTTACTCCAAAGTGCTTGAAGCTTTGAACCAAACTATATCTTCGGCCTCACCTGCTTCCAGAAGAGTCATTCAAAAGACTATCAGTGTGCTGTGTGCTCAGCAAAGGTTTGCCAACGGAAAAGGAGAAATCTGTACTGTCCGGATCCGGGATAACCGGCCGGTAATTCTGCCTCCAAATTCCCAGATCATCCTGTGGTGCCGTGCGGTGTTAGGGATCCAGGGCCAGGACTATCAAGACCTAGTGGAACCTATCCAAATTGCGAATCACCCCTTCGTACGAACGGCCAAGAGTCTGGTGACCGTGTCTCAAGGTAAAGTGCCTGTCCGTTTGATTAATTTTGGTGATCACCCTGTTACTCTCTTTAAGCACTGCCCTGTTGCTCAGCTTTTCCAGGTGTCTTTTCAGGATGTTATCCGTCTGCCTGCCACGGAGACGTTGCAGACCGCACAGAGCAGCAGCGCCCCTGCCAGCGCCTCTTCAGTATCCTGGTGGGAGGAACTTCATGTGGGGAACGAATCCACCCCAAAGGAGCAAATAGAGGGGGTCCTGAATCTGGTGAGAGAGCACCACAAGGCCTTTAGCAAACACTTCACGGACTACGGAGAGGTCAGTGTAATCAAACACACCATACCCACTGGCTCTCATCCTCCTATCAAGGAGAGATACAGACCCATACCACCTACTACCTATCAGTCTGTGAAAGAGATGATACAGGAGATGAAGGACTCTAATATAATCCGGGACAGTCATAGTCCCTGGGCTGCGCCCCTAGTCCTTGTTCGAAAAAAAGTTGGCAGTATAAGGTTCTGCGTGGATTACAGAAAAATCAATCAAATCACCCACAAAGATGCTTATCCATTACCACGCATTGAGGAGTCCTTGACTGCCCTGGGGTCATCAGCCTACTTCTCCACTCTGGACTTAACTAGCGGGTACTGGCAGGTACCTATGGCCCCGGAAGATCGTGAGAAGACCGCTTTCACTACACCTATGGGCCTGTTTGAATTTAATTATATGCCGTTCGGACTGTGTAACGCTCCAGGGACGTTCCAGCGGCTAATGGAGTGTTGTTTAGGTCATAGGAACTTTGAGACTGTATTGTTATACCTAGATGACGTCATTATCTACTCCAAGACGTATGAGGACCATCTAAAACACCTGGCCGAAGTATTTCAAGTCCTTACTAAATATGGCCTCAAAATCAAGCCGTCCAAGTGCCACCTGCTGAAATCAGCAGTAAAGTATCTAGGGCACGTTGTTAGTGCCGAAGGAGTCCAGCCTGATCCTGATAAACTTGCTGCTGTCCGTAATTGGCCTACTCCCACCACCGCTTTGCAGGATATTATAGACGCTTCATCCCGCATTTTGCAAAAATTGCCGATCCGATCCAGGAACTCCTAAGGGGGCATCCCAAGAAGAGTCCAAAGACTCCTATCGCTGTTAAATGGAATGAAGAACGGGAGATTGCCTTCCAGCTCTTAAAGAAGAAGCTGACTGAACCCCCTGTCCTGGGTTACCCGGATTATCAGAAGCCATTCCACCTCTACACGGATGCTAGTAAAAGAGGCCTGGGAGCTGTGTTGGCCCAAGTGCAAGACAACAAAGAGAGGGTGATTGCCTACGCCAGCAGATCCCTGAGGGGAGCTGAGAAAAACGATCAGAATTACAGTTCCTTCAAGCTCGAGTTCCTTGCCTTAGTGTGGGCTGTGACTGAAAAATTCAAAGACTATCTTGCTGCCACACCGTTTGTCGCTTTCACGGACAATAACCCCCTGGCACATCTGAATACAGCCAAGTTAGGGGCCCTGGAGCAAAGATGGGCCTCCCACCTTGCCAACTATGACTTCACTGTGAAATACCGGGCAGGCCGCTCCAATGATAATGCTGATGCCCTGTCTCGGCTCCCCACCACAGAAGCACCAGATGAGCCAAAGGATGCCTGGGAAGAAGTGGAAATGCCGGCATTTTACAACAAATTTGCTCAGCAAGATAATATTCGCACTGAAACCCACTCAGCTGCTGATCCTTCCTCATCAAATATCCCTGAGTCCAGGGGCGACCAAGAAAGGTGGATTAAGCTCCAGTCAGAAAGTAGAGTCCTCGGTGAACTGCTCGACTTCCTTACCAGTGGAAGAACTCCTGAGAGAGTCCGCAGGAAGAGTGCAGACCAAGAACTAATGAGACTGTGGAAACATCGCCACCAACTCTTCCTTCAAAAAGGCCTGTTGCTAAGAAGGAGCCTGGATCCAGTGTCCTGTGATCGGATATATCAGATCCTCATACCCCGTCGAGATGCCAGTCTGGTGTTAGAAATGTATCACAACCAGTCCGGACACTTCGGAGCGCAGAAGACTGAGGCCACTATTCGCAGGAGATTTTATTGGATCGGGATGAGAGAAGACATTGAGAAATGGTGCCGAGAATGCACTGCCTGTGCTGTGGGGCGAAGTGAACGCCATAACCAGAGGGCGCCTCTCCATCCTATCGTGAGTAAAACTGCTTTAGAACTTGTTGCTATTGATCATGTGAAGTTGGAGCCGAGTCTCTCAGGGTATACTTATGCCATGACCAATATTGATCACTTCACTAAGTTTGTCGTAGCAGTGCCTGTGAAAGACCTGACAGCTAAGACTACAGCGGAGGCATTCTGGAAGCATTTCCTCCTGCCCTACGGCTGCCCAGAAAGGATCCTCACCGACCAAGGCTCTGCGTTTGAATCACAGCTGTTTCAAGAGATGTGCCTGCTGCACAATTGCCAGAAAGTTCGGACTACCACCTATCATCCGCAAGGTAACGGACTCTGTGAAAAGATGAATCAAACTCTCATTGAAATGCTGAGAGCAGTACCCCCTGAGACAAGGGGTGATTGGCCTACTCTGCTGCCACAACTCATGTATACCTATACCAACACAATTCACTGCTCCACCGGGTACACACCCTTTTATCTGATGTTTGGCCGTCAAGGGAGGCTGCCTGCTGACCATTCCCTGGATGTACAAGTGCCTGATGTTATCAATCCACTACCAAAGACTGATTGGGTGGTGGAGCATCAAAGGCGTCTCCTCAATGCTAAGGAGATTGTGCAGGAGCGCATGGAGAATGCCCGAGAACGACAGCAAAAAGACTATGACTTGGCTGCCCATGCGGAACCCCTAGCCCTAGGAGACATGGTATGGTTGAAGAACAACCATCAAACCAGTAAATTGGACAGTAAGTGGGAAAGGATTCCCTATGTCATTTCTGCCATCCCTAATGCTGAGGCTCACATTTATAAAATCTCCAGAGAAGGTAAAGGCTCCCAAGTTGTACATAGAAATCGTTTAAAACCCTGCATAGAAGGAGAACCTGCAGCAGAGGACATTGAGCCGGAGTCTCCTGAGCCTTAGTTGCCAGCCCAACCTGCTGATCCTATGCAAGCTGTTGAGAACCTGATACATGATAAAGATCCACTTCATTGGTTTCTCACACCCTGGTTAAACTTGGTAGTACCAGCTCCCGTTCCTGCTGGTTCTCCATCCCAGGATGAACCCACTTCAGCTCCTGCTATTCCTCCACCTCAGAATGACCTGTCCCAGAGTGTACCTGAAAGGGCTCCAGAGCCCGTGGACTCCTCCAACCCTTCTGAACTAAGCTAGGAAGAATCTCCGCCAGTGAGAAGGTCCACACTGTCTACTAAGGGGCACCCACCTGTGAGATTTGGGGACTACATTATGGGCCAAGGTAGCCCCTCACGGGAAACCCCTGTTTAACCATTTACTAGACCCGGGTACGGACTCATTTTGTTCTTTGAGCCTCCAGAAACTTATGTCATATCTTCATTTTCTATAGACTATCATTATGGACTATCCTGGTTATCCTCGATTCGCTGTGCCAGGTCAGCGCCCCCTGTTCCTTTACACTATCCTGAGAGAAGAGAACAACGCCCCTTTTCACCGCACTTTCCAGTGGAACTGCTTGATATATTTATACTGCTAGTATGGTGATTACCGTATATGCCTGTTCTCCATTCTGTCTTTCAGGTTGCAGTTTCCAGCTGGGCGGGCCCCTTATGTTGCGCCGAGGACGGGCAACGTAGCAGCAACGGAGTATGTAGTGTACCACTAGGTAGAGGTGGGCAATACACAAGGGTTAATATGTCTATTGCATTAATGTGATGTGTTATGTTCATTTCCCTGTGTTATCTGGGTGTCAGGCCTGTTAGGGTGTAGTTCAGCCTCCTAGACATTAGAGGGAGCTAGATAGCCCTGAGTATATATAGGTAGGCCCAGACAGGGGAGAGTTAGTGCATTCCAGGTGGCTAGTAGTGAAGTCTAGCCTGCCTGAAGTCCCTGAGCCTCTGTTAGCTCAGAAGATTCACCCCAAGAGAAGAGTTTGCCTCCTGGGAGAAACCTACAGTTCCCACAAGCAGAGCAGAGCCAGTGTTCCAGCTAAATAAGTAAGCTGAAGGGCAGAGGAATCATTGAATTAAAGCAAGGGATATATACCTGAGGAAGATTGTTTACCAAGGATAAAAGCCAGCATTAGGGCATATGGGCCTTGGAATATAGCCAGCCAGAACAACTGAGGAATAGTGCAGCCTGGTCTAGAGTGTTGAATTTACCCTCTGAGTATCTTGAAAAGAACATTATCTGTCATTTATAAAAAGCCTGCTAATCGTTACTGCTGCAATGTGGAACTGAACCTGTATTGTACAAAGTGGAACTGTTTTCCAGTAAAGCAACGTTTGATTCACCATACCATCTGTGTACCTCACTTATTACAACTATAAATCGGTGTGCCACCGTTACAGGCACTGGCGTCACAAATCTTAAAGGGACCTTGCCCCAGGCACATAAAACACCTGCAACATCCAGGGCACCTACCTCATCCACCACCAGGCCTGGTCCCTAAATACAGAGTGTGCCCCAGAGGACTCCTGTGCCAGCCTCTCCTTCACTGCTGTACGCCTGCCCAGGGTTTTCCTACAGAACTGTGAGTAACCCTCGCTTGCCCAAAAACCGTGACCTCACAATCGCAATACCCTGCAGGTCTGGCGTGCTGCAGACTGAAAGGCTACTCTCGCGATCTTTTGACGGAAACCACGTGATATGCACTGGTGAGCGAGGACGCCGACGGAAAGAGACATAGCCGCATGGTGTGGTGAGTAGAAGTCTGCGGTACGGGACATACAGCTACCGGCTTTGATCCTCCACCGGTAAGATACATAATACCGCTCTACTTACCACCTACATTTAATCACCAGTTATACACTTGGCAAACACCAGCCCTGATAATAGATATTGTTTCTGATGGACTCAACCGCTGTATGCTCAATGTGCACAGTTCATGGACTGATTTCCTCCCCCAGGCGAACATTTGGAGAATCAATTATACTGCTGTCCATACAGCATTATCTTCAAACAGACACCCTCAGAATTGAGAGGAGGACTTTTATATGACAGCCATAAGACCTCTTCTTTTGCATAGCTAATCAAGGGACTTGATATATATGGTCTGAGACGCCATTGCGATTTTATTGCGATTGTTACTCTATATTCTGCTTCCACTCTATCTCAGCCACAGACATGTATTATAATCCGGAACTGTGAATGGTTAGAGGTGGCTTAAGCAGAACCATGCAGCATGAATTTTTTTTATAGTTGTTTTATTAATTATTGATTTTATTGTTGTAAAATACATAATAAATTGTGACCTTTTATATGACCCACATATTGAGTGCCAGTCTTATATACGTTTTTTCTATTTCCATTACTTACTGATTGGGTGATCAGTCAAGACTAGAGCACCTATTGCACTCTGAGAAGGTGGTGAGCTATCCACGTTAATCACATATAATAAATTATTGCAGGAAAAAAACTGTAGTGAAAGGCAAAATGTTCAGAAAAATTGAGTAAAATGTACCCAACTATGTGGCAAATTCCAGTTTGATCACAAGATGAAAGAACACCTGTAGGGATATAATTTCAAGCTGAAATACAATGACAGTCAAAGCAACTGGTCGTACAACTTCTCTTTAGCTCCACGAATCCCTATATGAGAGATGAATGTGCCAAGTGACATGGTGTACCATAACAGGTACCTGCTCGTCAAGGTAGTAACCGCTACACACACAAACAACCAATCTACAGAATATATAACAGAATATATAGGACAGTGTCAAGAATCATCAAGGATCATTAATCCACAAAATCCTGTCACTATATCTAAACGTAATTCTAATAAAACTCTTAATGTACTGGTAAAGAACAACTCAATCATTAGAGATCGTCCAAATAAAAATATATCATGTCCATTTCACAATATAACAATGTGAATGGAATTAACATCATTACATGGCAGGACATAGTCATGAAAAATGAAACCATAAAAACTAGGGGAAAAAATAGGAAAATGTCTGAAAAAATATGCCCCACAATCCATCCCAAAGGTTTCCTCCCTCCTTGGAAAGCCTACAAACTAAACTGAAAATTAGAATACATTGACTTCCTAAAAAGACCCCCCCCCCCATCCCTTTTGGTATTAAATTAAATTAATAATTGGAAACCATATGGTACGTTTCAAAACAGGGGTAACTTCAAAGGCAGAGACGGGATGAAGAAAGTGGCGTTCTGATACCCTTCGAACATCCTCAGATTTGAAGGCTTGTCCAGGTGAAGGGGACTTATATCGGAAACTCTCAACCACCTTCTCCTGGAATTGAGGAAGCTGAGGTTTCCTTGGGACTTTTTAAATAAAACAAAGCACTTATAGGTACTGTAGCAATCTGAATTTAAAAAAACTGTTTTTTTGCTTCACCAGGTAGGGTTGAAGTGCCTGGTCCAAGAGGTCTACACCTCCCATACATTTGTTGTACTTGTTTGTGGTTTTCAGCCGTAGACCCCCCTTCCCTAATGGCCACTATCACAGTCTGTGTGCACGGTGGTCAGCATGTAGACATCCTTCCTTCCACTTCACTGCAAGGAGCTGGTCACTTGCAAGGGCGAAGGATGCTAGTTTCTCTAAATGCTTGGACACCAGTGGTTGTGGGAGTCCCACTCTGTTTTTACGTACTGTCCCACAAGCCCCTGTGTTTGCAGAATTTAAGGATTTAAAAAGGGGTTGTGAGGCAGTGACAGGCCTCATAGCTGCTAGGGGAGATTCATGGCAGGAGTTTCTGTGTCTTTCCCATCAGTCATCAGGTCTGAGGCAGCACCAGGTGACACAATCAGTCTGGGATAAGAGCCCAGCCAGACTGTCAGTCAGGGGAGATTCTTTGTGCAACAGAGTCCTGCTGGAGGCTCTGTAAGAGTGGTCTCAGCCGGGCTGGCTGAGGGGCCACGAGGCTAGGTGATAGCCTGGACTTTGGGGGACGCAGAGACGCCTATGGTACTAGGGTCACTAGGTCAGAGTATGGGAGCACTACTGGATCCAATCCCCAAATGGACTCGTACTTGTACAGCCTGGAGGCTGGGGAACTGTTAGGCTGGGAAAGCTGGATCTGATGCAAGGTATGAACTGTAACCTGTAGTTAAGTCACGTACTAGGTTATGTTATGTTTAGTTAGAACCCAAACGGGCAGGCTTTTATTTTGTACGGTTTGGTTGTTGCTTGGAAAATAAATCTCACGTTTTGACCTGCAATCCGGCTGTGGTGAAGCAAAT
Source organism: Bufo bufo (assembly GCF_905171765.1). Classification (NCBI taxonomy): domain Eukaryota; kingdom Metazoa; phylum Chordata; class Amphibia; order Anura; family Bufonidae; genus Bufo; species Bufo bufo. The sequence goes on along the minus strand of NC_053397.1, from coordinate 66,305,524 downwards.
TGTGAGAATGACCCCCGAACAAGAGCTAATCCCTCACAGGGTACACTGGTATAAAAATTCTCAATGTACACATGGCGCCCTTTTTGTAGGATTGGTGCCAATAGGTCCCACACAATTTTGCCTGATGCCCCAGTAATTTCAGGGCAGCCTGGGGTTTAAGTTGCTGGTCTCTGACCTCATACATAGAAGGACTGCAAGTGTAGCCTGTTGTGCTCTAACACACCTTGTATAATTTTACCCAATATATGCAGGTTTGGAGGGAATAAATTGAGGGAAGGAAAGGTGACCTTTAAAACTAAAAAGGGATTCATCAACAGATAAATGTTTACCCGGGGTGTATAACTGTAAATGAATCCTTTAGGGTACTTTCACACTAGCGTTTTTCTTTTCCGGCATAGAGTTCCGGCACAGGGGCTCTATACCGGAAAAGAACTGATCAGGTATATCCCCATGCATTCTGAATGGAGAGTAATCCGTTCAGGATGTCTTCAGTTCAGTCAGTTTGACTGATCAGGCAAAAGAGAAAACCGTAGCATGCTACGGTTTTATCTCCGGCGAAAAAAAAGGAAGACTTGCCTGAATGCCGGATCCAGCATTTTTTTCCCATAGGAATGTATTAGTGCCGGATCCGGAATTCAAAATGCCGGATGCGTCCGTCCGGTCTGCGCAAAAAAAGGTGAAAAAAGTAAATGCCGGATCCGTTTTGCTGGAGGACACCGGAAAGACTGATCCAGCATTTCAATGCATTTTTTTTGACTGATCAGGATCCTGATCAGTCTTACTAATGCCATCGGTTGGCATACGTTTTGCTGGAACTGCTTGCCGGATCACTGTGCCGCAAGTGTGAAAGTAGCCTAACTGATCATAGGCTAGGTCAGTTCTTGGGGGGGCTTGGGAATTGTCAGAAAAATGCATAAACAGCATTAGGGCTCCATAGCAGTTTTGAGACATAACTGCTGCAAACATAGGGGTTCAATAGACAGTACTTGCAGCCCAGTAGGATTGGACGGATGGCTTTTTTACTATGCCCATATTAAGAGCAAAATGTTTATTAATTTTAGGTAGGCAAAAATGTATGTACTGGGGGGGGGGTGAAGTTGCAGGATCCCACGAAGTGTAAGGGACAGCAACGCTGTATGTGAATGTGATGACGTTGCAACTACTTCTTGTACCACTATAGGGCAATGGGGTCCAGGGATGGAAGTGGAGCTTGAGTCACCGCTGTCTAAATATTTCCGCCTCTGAAGCAGTGTTCATTTTGCTACCAGAACTGTTAGAGCATAAAAACTCATGTGCCTGCTCTGCAGTACGATCTTAAAGCCATTTTTTGTTAGAAAGCCCAGCAGGTAAAAAAAAAACATATATATACTGTGACACAGTGAGGGGTTGTGTCTGGCAAGGCAGGTATTTTCCTCCCAGCATGTGCAGGTGAGGTCAAATACCTGACCAGAGTTTAGGTGCCGGTCCGGGTTTTGGCAGCACCTGGCTGTCTTTAAATAGGCAGCTGGGCTCAGCAGAGAGGTCTCTGTGTTTGGGATCTAAGGCCTTGTGCCGTGCTGGAGGGCAGAGAGAGCCGCATGCTGTGGAAACAGGCCCCCTAAAGCCTGCTGTGGACTATTGGAGGCAGAACTGCCAGCAATGTGACTTGTGTTATATGAACTTTCCATTGTGTGTGAATTAACACCAAGACTGCAAAGTTACCTCTTGTTTTGTGCAATTGCCTCAAGTGTGAATAAACACTGACGTTTTGAGTTAAGATCTTGTATTTTGCCTCTGTACTGTGCCCGCTTACCCTATCTAACAGAGCAAAACCTCACAATACATATATATATATATATATTGTGAGGGGTAGCTATCCTTCAGGGGATCATCCTCACAGATATGTCTTCGCCATCGAACACATGCGGGCTGGCCATATTAACTCACAAGTCCGGTGATGCACAGGTAAGCCCTTACCTGTGCCTGTGCTGCGAGCCGGTATGAAACAAATGCGGTCACCGGGAGCAGGTAGTTCCGAGAACAGCCCGATGAAGGCCCCTGGCGGCTGTTCTCGGAACTGCCTTCTCCCGGTGACCGCATTTGTTTCAGACCGGCTCGCAGCACAGGTAAGGGCTTACCTGTGCATCGCCGGACTTGTGAGTCAAGATGGCAGCCTGCATGTGTTTGCTGGCGGACACTGCGAACTGGCCACCACTGCTAGCAACCACCTTGGGTTCCCAGGACTTCGACACAGCAGCCTCACTCTCCGAGTTGCCATCGGTCGCAGAACATCCTTCATGCATACCACACATGTCATTAATATCATCTGGCACAGGCAGTACACCCTCCAGCACTGCCACATTTATCAACATTTTTACATAAGTGACATGTTTACCAACCAGGGCCGCTTCTCCCCTGATCATAACCTGCAATGGAAAAGGCGTGCCATCAGCATCGTCACATATTTCATATGACATCATACTTTCATTTGGCAGACAAATAAGCTCCTTTACTTTGCACCCTAGGGTTACCACTGTTTTCAATGGTCACATCACTTAAAGGGGTCGGTACCGATTCTGCAGGAATTTCATCACTAGCTGCAGAAGGGTTTCTATTTCCCCACAGTCCCCATGCCAACAGGACACTGCAGCCCCACTTCACCTCATGTATGCGCACTTTAGTATTACCAAGTCCATAAGTCCCAGTTCTCACTGGAGTCTCACATTCAGCGAGAGCCACCGGATAGTTCATGCTATCCCCACGAATGTCCCACACATAATTCCCAGCCACCTGGCTGGCAGGTACCAAGCATCCAACAACGCCTGGACTGGACTGCCCTTCTCCATAAGGTCCCGCATTTGTGTAGCAGTCTCTAGTCCTGGTGTTTTTACAGCGACTGGCTCGGCAGATAGCAACTGCTGCCGGCTCATACCACAACACAGGGCTTCTGAGGCATTAGGGCACTGGTCAGCAACATGCCCTACACCAGAGCCTTGCACCCTGTCACTTTAACTGCTGTATAATAAACAACTGGAACGCTCTTACTCACAGCCATCACGGGTTTGGTGCTCCCAAGTGCTGTAGGCACGTCTCTACAGCAGTCAACTTCCTTCTCCGGGATGTTGGGAACCTCCAGCCCTTGGTTCCTGGTCACCCGAACACACACAGGCTCCTCAGTGCAGTCATTGCCATCGGAAACACCTCGACTCCAGACTCCTTCCGGACGGTCACTCCAGCCGCACACTTTAGGATTCTGTACCCACTGGCAGGGAATACCAGAACTCTTGAGAGCCGCACCGCTCTCCATCTCACTCTTTTCCCGTTGGTTGCCCTTGGCAGCGGCATGCATCTTTTCCTCCGGCACTCCACTCTCAGCCAAGTTCAGAGCAGCCTCTCTAAGTGCAGCACTCGGCTTCCTCAACAAGGAATTTGTTTACTGCACCAGCTGCTTCATTACTTTCTCTGTGGCCTCGGTTTTCCGCCAAACCGGGCCACTATGAGAACTTTCCGCCACACCGGACCATCTTTCAGCCAGGTCGCCATTTTGACCAAGAATTTTCCACAGGTCAGTCAATGTAAATTAGGGCTAACCTTCACCCAGCCTTACAGCAGCAGTCAGCAGCACCTGCTCGTTCTGCCTTGTCGTTGCTCCCAACAACACTTACCTCACTGTACAGCAATTTTCACAGCACTCTGCACGTACACAGCCTTTGCTGGTGTCCGCAGGTGCCCTGGTGCCCTCTTGCACGCATCCTCCTCCAATTGTGAGGGGTAGATATCTTTCAGGGGATCATTCTCACAGATACGTCTTCAGGACACCAGGTTTCAGGTCCAAACAGTGCATTTATTGTGGCACACCAGCACAAACAAAACAACAAAATAATAAACACTCGGCCGTCCAGGCTCTAACTAATACATTAATAACGTGTCCCTGTCTCACCTTGTGTAACACAGTTCACCCCCGTGATGAGATTGAGAGCAATGGAGCGGGGAGCAGCATAGCCTAGTGTAGCCTGACTTAGGGGGAAGTTGAAGGCAGTAAGGGGTTAATGTATCTGGTAGGATAGGGGTGGGACTAGGGATTTGCGTGCAGTATATAATCTTGGGTGGAGGAGATACCTCCCACCGGCGTTCAGTAGTTTCAGTCAAGTTTCCAGGTCAGTCGCAGCATGGCATCTTTAGATTATTTATTATTGGCAGTGAGGGCAGCAGCAGAGCGTCATGGTCAGGCATGGCTGCAGGATAGTCTGCGGGTGGCTTTCGCGGGTCCGGCCGGGCCCCCAGCGGTGCCTTCAATTAGAACTAGGGCCAGGAGATCGGTGCCACCCGAGCGCTTGAGCCCAGAGGCGACCCCCCAGGTGCGGCGGCGCTTAGGGAGCCCCGTTCGGGACCCTCCGCTGCCGTCGGCTGGGGCTGAGCCGGTTAACCCCTGCCGACACAGTGGGAGGAATCCTGCGCAGCGCCGGGCACCGATGGGAGAAGGACGCGAAGGGGGATGAGTTCTAGTGCGGTGTTCTCCCCTCCAGCGCTTTCTGGTGGGGAGCGAGCCGGCGGACGGACCTTACCTGCGTAGCCTTTGGGTAGTGTCCGGTCCGGGAGAGCGGTGGGAGCGTGCGGCCTCCATCTGTGGACGGTGGGGGGGGCCTTCCTGGGAGCGCAGCTGTAGTGAGGGAGCGCGTCGCGGCCTGCATCCTCTGGCCGGCGGCAGTCTTCATCTGTTCGGCGAGGGAGCACGAAGCCGGTGGTGAGAGGCGGTACTGCAGGTCAAGATTCTTATCGTGCGCTGGCTGTGGACTCAGGCTTGGCCCCGCCCACAGTGCAGCATGGAGGGGTGACAGCGGTGCCGGAGATGGATGCGGCTATCGGTTTTCAGGCCGAGGAGCCCGTGATTGCGCAGATGTTTGAGGAAGGTGGGGGTGCGCAAGATCGGCGGCCATCTGGAGGTGGGCCTAACTTCTTTGTCAACTGTGAGTTGCAACCAGGCCAGGATGACGCTGGCCGTGATTCCCAAGACTACCGGCCTTGGAAGAAGGTAAAGTGAGTCAGGATGAAGGGGAGGCGGACGGCGGCCTTGAGGATGCGGCGGGTGCTGGTCCTTCTACATCATCGGCACAGAGCGGACCGTGGACGGGAGGACCTACAGGGCGGTCGGCGGCTGCTGGGAGGACACCCCAGGGACAGCCAGGTGAGCGATCTTCGTGTCAGCGACAGACCTGTGACGGGTCGGGATTGGGGGGTGACTTGGGGGGGCTGTCTGGGTCTGAAGGTTTAGCGTGGGAGTTTTTGTCGGGTATGCTATCATTTTTGGCGCTGTGCTGTTCCTTTCATATTGAATTTCTGCACTGTATTATTTCTTGTTTTACCTATGTTGTTTAAGTCTATTGTTCTCTGCTGCCATCTGCTGGCCGGAATTTGTATGCTGCACACCTCGTTCGTTGTCTATAAAGTTTTATCTCTGGGCGTGGTTTTAGCAGCCTTGGGCCTGGTCACTTCCTGTAGCCTTTTTCAGTGCTGCATTCTTTGTGACTGGAGACACACACCTTGGCTTGTGAAGGCATCAGTTTTTAACCAGCAGTAGCCTCAGCAGTTAGCCTCAGAAAAGACATCCACATGACAGCATCTACTGCATTCCTGTATTGTATCACTGTATGTCACTGCTCTGGATCAAATAAACCCACGTTTGATTGCATCCTCATGTCTACGTCTGGATCCATCTAACCTGAGCATCTGCCGGTTCGGTCTGCTCCACTGCTTGGATACGAAGGTAGGACAGTCACAAAGCCATTATCAGTTACACCTTCATTCGCCTTCATGTGGGGACAGAACAGTCAAAAACTGCCTTAAAGCCTTATACCCCAGTCAATATCCGTCTGAATGTCCAATGCCCGGCTACAGGTTCCCTCAGAGCCCAGTGCCACACTCAGGAACCTCCCCTGCAACAGGCCCACTCCCAGCAAATCTGCCCGGCAACAGTGCACGTCCCACAAGCCTAAGGGGAAGCACGGCGTGTCCGCAGTAGATATACTCTCGCCTGGAAGTCCTCCACTACTCGCCAAGCCACTTTCTACATCCTATATTAACCCTTGCTCGCATGATATAAGAACTGTTCACGCACGCGGGGCCTCCCTCAAACCAAAACCCCGCAATTCACTCAAGACACCTTGGGAAACTCATCGGGTTGCCTCATCTGAGCCGCACAGCAATTTTCAACCCCCAATTCAAAAGTTTGATTTCTTAAAGAGACAGCGCACCTTAAATCAAAATGGCCGAAAAGGACCTCGTACAGTTCCCCAGTGATGAAACAAAGCAAATGCAACCTGATACTGATCATTATGAAAAGCTGGAGGTAGAACCCACACTTCCAGCAGACCAAGTCACACGACCAAGGCGCTCTCTCAAACCAACTATAAAGATCACAGAAAACTATCACACCATGAAAGATGAGCTATGTGACAACCTGGAAGAGCTATGGGGACGAGTTTCCTCCCTCATATCAGGACTTAAGTCCTCCTCAGGCGATGCCACCAGCTTACAAGTTGCCGTCGGGCGGCTGAACGCAGCCCATGAAAGATACAAGAGACTGTCCACAAGGTATATAACCTTTCTAAAAGACTCTAATATTGAAGAAGCCCGTCAGAATTGTGCAAGGCAGAATCAATAGACAGACAAAGAGACGCCATGGTGCTGGATGCTAAAGATAAAGTGGAACTCTGCATCTCTCATCTCTCAGAGGCGGCGGCCAAGAGGGCTGAAGCGGAGGCAGAAGCCAAGAGGGCAGAAGCAGAGGCAGAAGCCAAGAGGGCAGAAGCAGAGGCTCGAATAAAGATCCTTGAATCAGAGAGGGAAGAGGAAATTGCATTAGCAAAAGTAAGACTACTTGAGCAAGCATTGAGCCAAGGTCTTGATTCAGCCTGCTTACCACCATAGGAGATAGACGATCCAGCTGATCGCACCAGCGACTACGTACTGAAACAGTTATCTGCACCACCCCCAGTTTGCAGTACTGTCCAAGCCAACAACACTGAAACCTCCAAGTCAGCTCTACCCGCAGTGCCAGTGACACCCACAGCACCCGAGCAATCCAATAACAGTCGCCCAGACGCGCCCTCTCAAGGACAGTTATTACAGCAAGATGGCTACCAGGTGTTTCCTGGCCTACCTCCACAGCTCAAGCAGCAGTCATCGAAATCTACAGAGGCTAGTCCACAGCTCAACCCTGCAGCAACATCATTCTACCCGGAAGCATCTCACCCTTTCACGCCACGCAGCCTATACGCCCCAGGGGGCATCACAAGTTGTCATGGCAACAAGCAGTGAGAAATCAGATATGTCTGAGTTTGCCAGGTTTATGGTGAGCAGAGAGCTAATTAACACCAGTCTCTCAAAATTTGATGACCGTGCAGAGAGCTACAGAGCCTGGAAGGCAACCTTCAAAGCCACCATCGCCAACCTCAACCTAACTGCAGAGCAGGAGCTCGACCTCTTGATCAACTGGCTGGGCCTAGGCTCCACAAATCGCATCAAGAGCCTTAGAACTGTCTATGTGGGACAAGCAGAAGCAGGTCTCGCTGCAGCCATGGCAGAGACTCGAACGCACCTTTGGCAGTGCAGTAGCAATAGAGAAGGCACTATTCAGGAGACTGCAGAAACGTCCCCAAGATCAGTCTCAAGGATGTCCACAAGCTTCAGATTTAAGTGATTTGCTCATGGAACTGGAGCTTGCCAAAAGAGACCCTCGTCTGTCCGGGCTGTGCTACCTGGATACAGCCCATGGGGTGAACCCAATTGTCGTGAAGTTACCATACAGCCTGCAAGAGAAGTGGGCGGCATCAGTCTCAAGGTACAAAAGAGTGCATGACGTCACTTTTCCCCCATTTATTCATTTCTGTAGTTTCATCGATGAACAGTCCCAGATGAGGAATGACCCCAGCCTCGACTTCCTGGAGTTCAATACTACAGCCTCAGTGACACCATCATCAAGGTATGAAAGTATTGTACATAAACACAGACACTTTAAGAGCAGCGTGAATGTTAGAAAGACTAACCTACCATCATCCGCAGTACCCACTGGTAGACAGTACACTACCTCATCAGGAGACAAGGCCTTCAATCGTGAATGTCCCATTCATAAAAAACCACACTCACTGAACAAATGCAGAGGATTTAGATCCAAAACCATACAGGAGCGCAAGAAAGTCCTCATCGAGCTTGGGGTATGTTTCAAGTGCTGCGCTTCATTGGAGCACATGGCTAAGGACTGTAAATCCATTATCAAATGTGAGGAGTGTCATAGTGATAGACATGCCTCAGCTATGCACCCAACTCCACTCACAAGGGATTCACCTGCTGCCGTCACCACCAGTCCTGCTCCAAGTCATGGCGGGGAGCCCCAGAACCACGCTAACACAGCCACTGCTGTTTCCTGCTCATGCTTGGACGTATGTGGGGAGGGCCAGAGTGAGAAATGTTGTGCCCGCATATGCCTAATCAAGGTCTACCCGGAGGGGCTACCAGAAAAGGCAGTAAAAATGTATGCCATCATTGACGACCAAAGCAACCGTCCCTAGCAGACCTAAATTCTTGAAGCCTTTGGAATAAAGGGACCATCAGAACCCTACATCTTAAACACCTGCTCGGGTAGCATAGAGACTAGCGGCAGGAGGGCACAAGGATTCATCGCTTGTTCCGTCAGTGGAAATACGGAAATACCTCTACCGACGCTGATCGAATGCGATCAAATACCCAACCATCGGGATGAAATTCCTACCCCGGAAGCTGCATTTCACCATCCACACCTAAGGCACCTAGCCAACGTTATCCCACCTATGGACAACAACGCCGAGATTCTACTCCTGCTTGGCAGAGACAATCTAAGGGTACACAAGGTGCGTCAACAGTGTAATGGTCCCGACTATGCACCATACGCCCAGAGACTGGACTTGGGATGGGTAGTCATAGGAAATGTATGCTTGGATCAACCAAAAATCCGCTCTTTCAAAACGTACGTGCGTGGAGATGGACGCACAACTTGCATTAAGCCTTGCCCTCATCACTATGAGGTGAAAGAGAAGCCTCCAGACCTCATACAACCACCTGACGACATCCTCCTTTGCCGACAACTTGGGAAGATTAGTCTTTCATACCAGCAAGGACGATGATAAAGTAGCTTTGTCAGTAGAGGACAGAGAATTTATCAAGATAATGGACAATGAGTTCCTTAAAGACGAAACCAATCACTGGGTTTCTCCACTGCCCTTCCGAGCTACCAGGGTGAGACTCCCGAACAATAGGGAACAAGCTCTGTCTAGATTTAACTCTTTTCAGCGTACCATGAACAGTAAGCCTAAGATGAGAGAACACATCATTGCCTTTATCGACAAAATATTCCGCAACAACCATGCAGAACCAGCTCCATCCTTAGGGAAGAATGAAGAGTGCTGGTACTTGCCTTCATTAGGAGTGTATCCCCCACGGAAACCTAATCAAATTAGGGATGTTTTCGACTCAAGTGCCAAACATCAAGGTGTATCTCTTAATGATGTCCTAATCTGACGAATAACCTAGTTGGAGTGCTGATGAGGTTCAGAAAAGAGCTCGTTGCCATCACCGCTGACATTGAACAGATGTTCCACTGTTTTGTAGTCAGAGAGGACCACCGGAATTTCCTCAGGTTTCTGTGGTACAAGAATAACGACACCAACGCAGAGATGGCAGAATATCGTATGAGGGTACACGTATTTGGAAACAGCCCTTCACCTGCCGTGGCAACTTACGGCCTTCGGCGAACTGCATTAGAGGGAGAATCCAAGTACGGTAAAGACGCCAGAGACTTTGTAGAAAAGGACTTCTACGTAGACGATGGACTCAAATCACTACCGACTGAAGAAGCGGCTATCGATCTGCTTAAAAGGACTCAAAGTATGTTGTACCAAGCTAAACTTAGACTACACAAAATTGCTTCAAACAGCCTGGCCGTTATGAGGGCCTTCGAATCAGGCGATCATGCACCAGGATTCAAGGACATTAACTTGGGACTGGACAGTCCACCTGTTCAGAGGAGCTTGGGCCTCAGATGGGATCTCTCGGCTGACTCTTTCGGTTTTCAGATAAGTTGTGCAGACAAGCCATTCACAAAACGAGGCGTCCTATCAGTGGTAAACAGCCTATTTGATCCGCTGGGATTTGTAGCGCCCATCACCATACAAGGTAAATCTCTACTGAGACAGTTTTCTGAAACAGTCAAAGATTGGGATACCCCACTTCCCTCCGAGAAAAAATGGGAAGCCTGGAAGCGATCTTTGTGTGCCTTGGATGAGATCCACATCCCGAGATGCTATATTAAAACTTCACTTTCCTCTAGCATAAAGAAAGAACTCCACGTGTTCTCGGACGCCTCCACGGAGGCCATCGCAGCGGTCGCCTATCTGAAGGTGACTGAACCCAACAACCAAAATCACGTTGGATTCGTCTTTGGTAAGGCTAAGTTAGCCCCCAAGCCCGATCATACTATTCCCAGACTGGAACTTTGTGGGACTTTGTTGGCAGTGGAGATCGCGGATTTCATACAACAAGAACTGGGTGTCGACATAGCTGAAGTCCAGTATTACACCGACAGTAGGTCGTTTTAGGTTACATCCACAATCGGACCAAGCGATTCTATGTGTACGTTAGTAACCGCATAGAGAGAATCAGGAGGTCCTCCAAACCTGAGCAATGGCACTATGTACCATCCGAACTTAATCCAGCAGATCATGCCACTAGGCCTATGTCTATAGGTTCCTTTATTAATTCTACTTGGCTTACAGGTCCAGAGTTTCTGCTTGAAGAGGCGGACGAATGTGTACAGGAAGTTTTCAGCATCCGGGATCCGGATAATGATCCAGAAATCCGCGCTGAAGTTAGTGCATTAGTCACTGGGACAAAGCAAACCGCAAGCTTCGGTTGTCAGCGCTTTGAACGTTTCTCCAGCTGGATGAGACTCGTCAGAACTATTGCAAGGTTAGTGCACATCGCAAGATGTTATCATAATACTCACCAAGATAAAGATTGTCATGGTTGGCATGCCTGCCATAAACCCTTCTCTGCTGAGAACATCTCTCATAGTGAATACCTCATAATACATCACGTCCAGAAGGAGAATTTCAACGTAGAATGGAAGTGCTTGTACAACAAACAGCAGATTCCTTTAAAAAGTCCTCTTGCCAATTTAAATCCAGTTATCGACAGTTTTGGCTTGCTAAGAGTTGGTGGTCGTTTGAATCAAGCCCACCTGGGAATTGCAGAACAAAATCCTCTCATCATTCCCAGCAAACATCATATCACCGTCTTGCTAATCCGACACTACCACGAAAGGGCCGAACACCAAGGCAGACAAATTACTGAGGGCAAATTACGGTCTGCAGGCCTTTGGATTATAGGTATGAAAAAACGTGTGGCCCAAGTACTGCATGAATGTGTGCACTGTCGTAAAGCAAGAGGAAAACAACTACACCAACAAATGGCCGACTTGCCTGCAGACAGACTATGTACAGAGCCGCCTTTCACCTATGTTGGCCTAGATGTCTTTGGGCCATGGATGGTATCCGCACGCAGGACCCGCGGCGGTCACGCAAACAGTAAGCGTTGGGCTGTACTATTTACTTGCATGAGTGTGCGAGCAGTTCACATAGAGGTGATAGAATCTATGGACACATCCAGCCTTATCAATGCCTTAAGACGGTTCTTCGCAATCAGAGGACCAGTAAAACAATTGAGGTCTGACCAGGGAAGCAACTTCATCGGAGCTTGTAGAGAACTTAACATCGACACCAAGTCCATTCAAGATCAGTTGGCGGAAAAAGGTTGCACCTGGATTTTCAATCCTCCTCATAGTTCCCACATGGGGGGCTCCTGGGAGAGAATGATCGGCATCTCGCGCAACATCTTAAATTCTATGCTGATGGATGTAAACTCGTCAAGACTCACACATGAGACTCTAGTCACCCTTCTTGCCGAAGTTTCGGCTATTATTAACTCAAGACCCCTTGTGCCAGTGTCTATGGATCCTGAAACACCAGCCATACTGACTCCGGCTATTCTACTTACCCAAAAGACTGAGAGTACGCTAACACCTAGTGGAGAATTTACTCATGCTAACATCTACCAAAAACACTGGAAACGTGTACAATATCTAGCAGATTACTTCTGGAACAGGTGGCGAAAGGAGTACCTCAGTATTCTTCAAGGAAGAAGAAAATGGCAACACAACAAACCAAACTTGAAGGAAGGAGACCTTGTATTGATGAAAGAGCAACAAACCGAAAGGATTGACTGGCCTATCGGACTAATTTCAAGGGTTTTCCCTAGCAAGGATGGCAAGGTCAGAAAGGTGGAGTTGAAGATCTTCAGGAAAGGCAAGCTTAAAACGTTCTCAAGACCAATCAACAAACTCATTTAAATATTACCCATCGAGAACGTCCCTGCTGGGTGAACAGGACTGTATTTAGCTTCGCAGATCTTCTCCATTCCAAGTTGGAACACAGGACTAATCTATGTTTGCATTCTAACATGTTTTTCTTTTACAGGTTGTTTATATTTTATGGACATTTGTCATAGTGAAATCCCCTAAGTGAATTTCAGACGGTTAGTGTGCTGTTCCTTTCATATTGAATTTCTGCACTGTATTATTTCTTGTTTTACCTATGTTGTTTAAGTCTATTGTTCTCTGCTGCCATCTGCTGGCCGGAATTTGTATGCTGCACGCCTCGTTCGTTGTCTATAAAGTTTTATCTCTGGGCGTGGTTTTAGCAGCCTTGGGCCTGGTCACTTCCTGTAGCCTTTTTCAGTGCTGCATTCTTTGTGACTGGAGACACACACCTTGGCTTGTGAAGGCATCAGTTTTTGACCAGCAGTAGCCTCAGCAGTTAGCCTCAGAAAAGACATCCACATCACAGCATCTACTGCATTCCTGTATTGTATCACCGTATGTCATTGCTCTGGATCAAATAAAGCACGTTTGATTGCATCCTCATGTCTACGTCTGGATCCATCTAACCTGAGCATCTGCCGGTCTAGTCTGCTCCACTGCTTGGATACGAAGGTAGGACAGTCACAAAGCCATTATCAGTTACACCTTCATTCGCCTTCATGTGGGGACAGAACAGGCGCGCTTGGGTTCTGGTTCTGTGGCGTCCCTGGCGGCGGTGTGGGCGCCTGCGCCAGTGGTGGGCGGGGGAGTGTGTGCTATTGCGGATGCTGTAGAGGGCACGCCAACTATCACGGCGGGTGCTTTGGCGGGGGAGACGGCGGCGTGTGGGGGAAACAGAGTCAGGTCGGGGGAGGACGCCAGGATGGCGGACTCGGCAAAAATGGAGGTTTATGTTTGTTTTGAAGGGCATTTGGGGGCGCATTTGAAGGTCGAGGTCAGGGAAAGAATTTGGAAGGATGAGTATGTTGAGATATTCTCGTTGCTTCCGCTGGAAAAGTTTAATTTGGATAGGGGGAAGCCGGATGAAAGCAAAAAGGAGGAGGAGAAGCGGTGGTATAGGTTGATTCCGCGGACATTTTTGAACTGGCTTCAGACTTTCACGATCTTTGCGAGTTATATGGATATTTTGTTATATGGATGCGATTGGGGAAGCGTATAGGACGTATGGTGGGGTACCATGGCTCCGGAATGACAAGCAGTTTAGACAGAGAAAAGCGGTGCAATCAAGTATCAGGTGGGACCACAAGGACATCAGCCTATGGATGCGGCTCATGTCGGCTCCAAAGGGTTTTAGCCAGCCCTTTCGGTCTGGGGCCAGGTGTTCCTCGGCGTCAGAGTTAAATAGCGGGAATAAAAAGGGGTGCTGTTGGCAGTATAATGAGGGTTACTGTAGATACCTCGCCGATTGCAGGTTCAAGCACGAATGTTCAGTGTTGTCGCAGTGTTTTAAGTGCGGAAAAGGCAGAGGATTTGAGGCTGCCCACAAAGGGGGCAACCTCCCGTGATAGTGGAAGAGATGATACCGTGGCTAAAGACATACCCAAATAGGGAGGCTGTGGAGTTGTTGTTGTGGGGTTTTAGGGATGGTTTTGTTATCCCGTGTGTGTCAGTTCAGGTGGAGGTCGCTGCTCGCAATCTGGCTTCCGCCTTGTGACGGCCTGAGGTAGTTGCGGAGAAGATTGGAAAAGAGGTTGCTGCGGGGAGGATAGTGGGCCCGTTCGTTGACTGTCCTTTGCAGGATTTGTGGGTTTCCCCTCTGGGGCTGGTTCCTAAGAAGGAGCCGGGCAAGTTCAGGCTTATTCATCACCTGTCTTTTCCCTCGGGGTGTTCGGTTAATGATGGTATTAGCAATGAGTTATGTTCAGCACACGTCATTGGGTGCGTCGTTTTGGCCAGGGGGCCTTGTTGGCCAAAACGGATATTGAGGCAGCGTTCTGTTTACTGCCCATTCATCCGGATAATTTTCATTTGCTGGGTTTTAAGTGGGAGGGTCAGTTTTATGTTGATTGTCGCTTACCGATGGGTTGCGCTATTTCGTGTTCACTGTTTAAAACGTTTAGTTCTTTTTTGGAGTGGGTGGTGAAGCAGGAAGCTGGTTGGAATTCAGTGTTGCATTACCTTGATGATTTTTCGTTTTTGGGACCGGCGGGATCAAGGGTTTGCTCGATTTTGTTGCGAACGATGGAAAGGGTGGCGGCCAGGTTCGGCGTGCCGTTGGCACCCGAGAAAACTGAGGGGCCTGCTACGACTGTCAAGTTTTTAGGCATTGTAATTGATAGTGTGGCAATGGAATGTAGGTTACCTGAAGATAAGGTGGCAGATTTGTTGAGTGAGGTGGTTTTCCTGAGTAGGGTTAAAAAAGTGCAGTTGCAGCGGGTATAATCCGTCTTGGGTAAATTGAATTTTGCGTGTAGGATCTTGCCGATGGGTCTGTTTTTTTGTAGATGCTTGGCCATGGCTACGGCAGGGGTCACAGTACCTTTTCATTTTTTGCGGTTGTCATCTGAAGTGAGGGCAGACTTAGTGGTCTGGGAGCGTTTTTTGGGCGAATTTAATGGTCGTTCGGTATGGATGAAGGCGCCTGTTTCCAATGCTGATTTGGAACTGTTTACTGATGCTTCAGGTTTGTGCAGTTATGGAGCGTTCTGCCAGAGGCAGTGGAGTGCGGGTCCCTGGCTTGAGGAGTGGAGGGTGGCAGGTTTTTTGGGCAATTTAGCCTTGTTGGAATTGTTCCCAATTGTTTTGGCAACGGAATTGTGGGGGGACTTGCTCACGAATAAACGGGTGCATTTTGTTGCGATAATCTGGGGGTGGTGCAAGCAGTTAATAGTCAGTCGGCTAATTCCCCTCCAGTGTTGTGCCTGCTGCGCCACTTAGTTCTTAGGGGTTTGCAGTTTATCGCTTGTTTTGTGGCTGTGCATGTTCCTGATATTGACAATTCTTTTGCTGATTCACTTTCTCAATTTCAGTGGGATCATTTTCGCAGGCTGGTGTCGGACGCGGATGCGAAGGGTCTGCCTTGTCCTCAGTGGCTCTGGAGCGTGGCCTTGGGGTCTCCTCAGATCTGATTGGGCCGTCTGTGAGTAGGGGTACGTGGTCGGCTTATGCATCTGTGTGGAGTCAGTGGGAGCGGTTAATTGAGCAAGTGGGAGGCTGTGTGGAGGTGGAGGACTTTCATTCATTGTTATTGTATTATGTGGGGGTGTCTTTCAGTTCGGGTGTGTCCTTTTCAGTAGCCTCCAAAAGGGTAGCGGCGGTAGCTTTTTGGTTGCATTTGCGGGGTCGGCACGAATTTTTTGGTGCACCAGGCCTTAAAAGGCTATCGTCATAGTGTTGTAAGATGGGATTCTCGCCGGCCGGTCTCGTTTGCTGTGCTGCAGAAATTGTGGGAGCATGCTAGTGTGGTGTGTTCGTCTGGGTTTGAGGTGAGTCTGTTTAGAGCTGCTTTTTCTTTGGCCTTTTTTGGTGCCTTTCGGGTCTCGGAGTTGGTGGCTAGTAGTCGGTTTGGAGGGGGCGGCTTGTTACGTGAGGACATTTCCTTTGGTGAAGGGGGGTTGCGGTGTGTGTTGCGCAGGTCTAAGACTGATCAGGTTGGCAAGGGGGTGAGGATTTTGTTGCGCGTGTTGAGTGGGTCGGTATTGTGTCCAATCAGGAGTGTGGAGGAATTTTTGAGGGTTAGGCCTGATGTTCCAGGTTCGTTATTGATGCATCGAGACGGATCGGCGTTGTCCCATTTTCAATTTGTGGCGGTATTTAGAAAATGCTTGTCTTCCGCGGGATACCCGGCACAGGAGTTTGCGTCTCATTCTTTCAGGATTGGCGCTGCGACTGAGGCTGCTACATGCTGTAATTCTGGGTTGTGACTGGTATTGCACTGTTCCCATTGTTGTTGGTATTCAGTTCAGCAAGTCTAATTGTTTTATTTTAGGTTCATCACCGTGCTTGGCGTGGATTCTTGGACATTCCTATGTTCATTGGAGAGCTTTGCGTGTGGACGTGCGGAGGAACGGAAGGCAATTGGGTTTCCGACCTGAGGAATTGCAAGTGCGATGGATTGGTTTGCGGGGGCTCTTATGGGAACGGGTGCTTCAGGAATTTCATGCCTCGGTTTCTTTTGACAGGGCACCGGATATTTTGGTGTTACATGTGGGTGGTAACGATTTGGGGGTTCTTAGTTCTAGGGAGGTGATTCAGGATATTAAACACTGGACTTGTTGCGGTTATGGTGTGATTTTCCCGGGTTGTTGGTGGTGTGGTCGGAGGTGGTTGCTCGGAGAGTTTGGCGTTTCGCACAGTCGGTTGACCGGATTAATAAGGCAAGGGCGAAGCTAAATAAGGAAGTGGGGCACTTTGTGCGGCGTCATGGTGGAAGAGTGGTGCGCCACAGAGAATTGGAGGCTGCTTCGCCTCAGTTCCTGAGGGATGGCGGGGTTCATCTCAACGATGTGGGTACTGACATGTGGGCTTTGGGGCTTCAGGAGGGCTTGGAGATGGCTCTGAGGGTGTGGCAAGATGCCCACAGGTGAGGTGTCACCTCTGGTCATTTGTGGCATGTTAATGGAGGGTCCTGGAAGGCAATGCAAGGCTTAATAGGTGCATGACAAGTTGGAGCGTGCATCGCATAAGGTTCAGTAAGCTGGTGGTTGGGGCCCCTGTTTGGGCAAAATGGGCCCACAGGGGTAGATGGAACTATAATTTGGCGGATTTGGTGCCCTTGGGTCGGTGACCGCGGCCAAGGGTAAGGTAGTATGACAAGTGGAGGGGAAGAGTGAAGAGAATGGCTTGCCTCGTTGCCTTCTAGGATCCTATTATTCTATTACTAGGTTCGGAATGTTGTTACATTTTGATATGTTTTTCTGTGTTCATTATTATTATTGGAAAAGTTGTTGAATTATGTACTGTTTAATAAATTGGGACGTGAAGGCCTCTTTATCCAAGAAGGTATCCTTGTGTCTTATTTTGGGTAGAAGGGTGGAGTAAGTAGGAAGGTACTGTGGATGACTGAAGGGATCTTCCATCCTATTAAGTCAGTGGCTTTCCCAGCCCAACCTCCAGCAGCCTCCAGGCTGCTCCCACACCAGTGCCTCTTGGGGGACAGTGGTCTCTCAGTCCTCCCGGCTCAGACCACACAGAACCACTCCAGCTTTCTGTGTGCAAGACACCACCCCCTCTCACTCTGAGGATTCCTTGATTCCCCAGGTGATTGCTGCACATGGTCTTGCTTCAGACCTGGTGATTGTGGGGAAGACACTGCCATATATCTCCCCTAACAACCATGAAGCCTGTCACTGCCTCATAATAGATAGATAGATAGATAGATAGATAGATAGATAGATAGATAGATAAAGTAAAAGTGCAGTAGAAGTGTTAGGGACAATAACAGACGTCCACTGACCAACAGTAATGGACGGACAATAATAAATGTCCAATGATGGATAGCTATGGACGGACCCTAATAGATGCCCACTTACTGACAGTAATGGACGAACAGTAATATAGATGCCCACTGACCGACCGTAACAGACAGTAATAGATGCCCACTGACCGACAGTAATGGACAGACCCTAATAGATGCCCACTGACTAACAGTTACGAATGGACACTGATGCCCATTGACTAACAGTAACGGATGGACAGTAATTGATGCCCACTGATCTACAGTAACAAACGGACACTAATTGATACCAACTGACCAACAGTTATGGACAGACACTAATTGATGCCCACTGATCGAAAGTAACAGATGGACAGTGACCGACAGTTATGGACAGAAAAAAACTGATGCCCACTGACCCACAGTAATGGACGGACAGTAATTGATGCCCACTGACCAACAGTAATGGATGGATAGTAATTGATGCCCACTGACAACAGTTACAGACGGACAGTAATTGATGCCCACTGACCAACAGTAATGGATGGATAGTAATTGATGCCCACTGACAACAGTTACAGACGGACAGTAACTGATGTTCACTGACTGACAGTAACAGACGGACAGTAATTAATGCCCACAGACCGACATTTACAGATAGACCCTAATAGTAAAGGATAGGCAGTAATTGAAGCGCAGTTATGGACAGACATAAACGGACACCTAGTAACAGATGCCCACTGACTGACAGTAACAGATGTACTGTAATGGATGCCCACTGACCGACAGTAACGGATGGAGAGTTTATACATTGATTTGATTGATTTTGTGTTGTTTTTTTTTCACTTTGAAAGGCAAAGCCAGGAAAGAAGTCTGATCTCTCTCTCCTCCCAGAACAGCTTCACTAAATATACTGTATGTGATATCCTTTATAGGGTTATCATGGAGATCACATGATCAGGGACCAGTAGTAATGGTTCCTAATTGTTACTGTGCTGCCGGCAAAGCTTGAGCACAGTAAATAACTATGCAAGCCTGTACCATTTTGTCTGTTGTTTTTTTTTTTGTTTGTTTTTTTTGGTGGGCCTCTGCAGGGGGGGATTGGGTGGTGGGAGAGCCAGTTGGGGCATCAGAGGCTTTATCTTATGTGAGAGGAGGGAGAAATCATATTGCCAGTAGATACAATGAATCATGACGATTATGGAATTAGAGACCACATGTTATGGTTCCCCAGAGCCCTCAACTACCTCTAGGAGCTCCATCGCTTAGGGTACTTTCACACTTGCGGCAGAGGATTCCGGCAGGCAGTTCCGTCGCCGGAACTGCCTGCTGGATCCGTCAAAACGCATGCAAACTGATGGCATTTGTCAGACGGACCAGGATCCTTATCCGTATGACAAATACATAAAAATGCCGGATCCGTCTCTCCGGTGTCATCTGGAAAAATGGATCCAGAATTTATTTTTTTTCACATTTTTTGCGGTCTGAGCATGCGCAGACCGCAATGCCGGAACACTTGGGGATGGATCCGGCATTAATGCATGTCAATGGGCAAGTGTTCCGGAATTTTGGACAAAGATAAAACTGCAGCATGCTGCGGTATTATCTCCGTCCTGAAAAGTCAAAAAGACTGAACTGAAGACATCCTGATGCATCCTGAACGGAATGCTCTCCATTCAGAATGTATGGGGATAAAACTGATCAGTTCTTTTCCGGTATTGAGCCCCTAGGACGGAACTCAATGCCGGAAAAGAACGCTAGTGTAAAAGTATCCTTACTTTTAACGTTAACTAGGGCTGAATCACATCCTTAGTGACCGCTGTAAAATGGCGTATGGTGGTCACTAAGGGATTAACCAAAATGCATCAGAATTCTGGCAGAATTTGCAGCAGAAAACTGGGCAACATGCTTTTCAACACTTTTTAAAAAGCATTTCAGACACTTTTACAGCCTTTTTGTGACTTGTAAGATAAAGGGGGCGTAACATACTGAGAAAAGGTGTGTCCTACCATAAAAAGGTATTCCAGTGTAAAATAAACCAACTAATAGGTGGTGTAAAGTCACACTAAAGGTCTTAATTTACACTAAATATAAGAAAGTTTTAATAAATATGACCCATTTAGTTATTTTAATACTTTTTTTTAAAGAACATATATATATATATATATATATATATATATATATTTATATTGTGGGGATGTGCTCGTGGTAGGCTACGGTAGCGGCGGCAGTATTGAGGCAATCACAGACAGTCTTTGTGGTACACCGTGACTTTATTTACACCAAAGGCATAACAGGCAATGTGCAGACCACACAGGTGCATATCCACATAGTGCATAAAACAAAAGTCCTTCCATAGAAAATAAACAGCAGGTTTGAGTCACCTTGTTTTGGACAGACCACAGCAGTTCTGCAGGCTTGTAAGCTACCTACCTTTGTCTCCCTCAGGCCAGAGCCCCTTCGGCTCGTAGCACCACAGGTCCCAGGACTCTCCTTCAATGTGTGCTGCGCCCAGACTCTCCTTCACCAGCACTGACTCTGTCTGTGGAAATCTCCAGCACAGCAAGACAAACCCCACCCCCATCATCAGCAGGCTGGGTTCTTTAAAGGCCCAGCTCCACCAAAAACCTGGGCTGGCCTTGGGGAACAGGCACCCCCCCTACCGGCCCCCCCCCCCGGCTCTTTACCTGTTCCCAGTAAAAACCGGCCCGGACACGCTGCTGTAACCGCAATGATCCGGTTCTTACTCCACCGAGGCCAGGACCTCTGGTGGCACGTATCGTCCGTCCATTATTATTCCGGGGACTCTCCTACATATCCCCCCCCCTTTTTTCACCTCTGAGGGCTTGAACATACTGTTCAAGCCTGAGGGGGTGAACACATGCACAGCAGTGTACCCGGGACAGGGCATCTGCGTTCCCCTGTAAGCGGCCGGCCCTGTGCTCAACAGTGAACTTAAAGTTCTGGAGGGACAAGAACCACCTGGTAACCCGAGCGCTCCCCTCCTTAGCTCGACTCATCCACTGGAGAGGGGAGTGGTCGGTCACCAGACGGAACCTTCTCCCCAGAAGGTAATATCTGAGAGACTCGAGTACCCACTTGATGGCGAGGCACTCTCTCTCCACAATGCTATACCGGGTTTCTGCTGGGGTAAGCTTGCGGCTTAGAAAAACCATGGGGTGCTCTTCCCCGTTGAGCTCCTGGGAAAGCACAGCCCCTAGTCCTACTCCCGAGGCATCTGTTTGAACTACAAACTCCCGCTTGAAGTCGGGCGTCACCAGAACCGGGGACTCACATAGGGCCTACTTCAAACGGGAGAACGCCTCCTCCTCCTGCTCCCCCCAGCGAACCATCACCGACTTTCTACCCTTCAAGAGGCCGGTTAACGGGGCTGCCAAGGTGGCAAAATGGGGAATGAACCTCATGTAGTACCCAATCAGGCCCAAAAATGACCGTACTTGCTTGGACTTACGAGACCTGGGCCAATTCCGGATTGCTTCAACTTTATTCACTTGGGGCCTAATGACTCCGCGTCCAATCACATACCCCAAATAGCGAGCTTCCTCTAGTCCCACCGAGCATTTTTTTGGGTTGGCAGTCAACCCCGCCTTCCTTAGAGAATCTATCACTGCCTGAAGTTTTGACAAATGACCCTCCCAGTCCGGGCTAAACACGACTATATCATCCAGATACGCGGAGGTATACTGGTGATGGGGCTTGACGACGACATCCATCAGACGCTGGAACGTAGCCGGAGCGCCATGCAACCCAAAAGGCAACACCCTATACTGAAAAAGCCCCTCCGGGGTGACAAAGGCCGTCTTCTCCTTTGCCGCCTCCGCCAGTAGCCCTTCGTGAGATCTAGGATCGAAAAATACCGGGCTTTTCCCAGCCGCTCTATCAACTCGTCCACCCGAGGCATGGGATAGGCGTCAAATTTTGATACCTCATTTAATTTCCTAAAATCATTACAGAACCGTAATGAACCATCCGGTTTGGGAATAAGGACAATCGGGCTAGCCCACTCGCTCTTTGACTCTTCTATGACCCCTAGACGTAGCATCGATCTTACCTCCTGCGAAATGGCCTGTCGCCGAGCCTCCGGTACTTGGTATGGTCTTAGGCGGACTTTCACCTGGGGCTCGGTGACAATGTCATGCTCGATCAAGGTGGTACGTCCAGGAAGGTCAGAGAATACGTCCCTATTCCGACTAACGAATTCTCTCACCTCTTGTGCCTGTTTGGTCGACAGTCCGTCCCCTATCGTCACCCCAGCGGCGTTCTCCGGAACACCTGGTGACCCCGGGTCACTCCCTGCCGTCCAGACAGAGGGCGGGCTGTCTCCAAACAAATTCTCTCTCTCCAAGGTTTTAGTAGATTCATATGATATACCTGTTCGGGCTTCCGCCGCCCTGGCTGGTATATCCTGTAATCAACTGGGCCCACTTTCTCCTTAACTTCATAGGGTCCTTGCCACCGGGCCAGGAATTTACTCTCGACCGTGGGCACGAGTACAAGAACTCGGTCACCCGGGTGAAATGTTCTTACCCGGGCGGATCGGTTATATACCCGACTCTGGGCCAGTTGTGCCGCTTCCATGTGCTCCCGGACGATCGGCAACACGACCCCTATTCGGTCCTGCATTTTTCCTATGTGCTCTATCACACTTTTATGAGGCGTAGGCTGTTGCTCCCATGCCTCCTTAGCGATGTCCAGTAGTCCACGGGGATGTCGCCCATATAACAACTCAAAGGGCGAGAACCCCGTGGATGCCTGGGGCACTTCCCGTACCGCAAACAAAACATAGGGCAACAGTAAGTCCCAATCTCTCCCGTCCTTAGCCACGACTCTTTTTAGCATGGACTTCAGGGTCTTATTAAACCGTTCTACTAACCCATCGGTTTGGGGATGGTAGACGGACGTGTGCAGGTGTTTAATATTTAATAGCTTACACAATTCCTTTGTTATTTTGGACATAAAGGGTGTCCCCTGGTCCGTCAGAATCTCCTTTGGTATCCTCACCCGGGCGAACATACTCATAAGCTCTTTAGCTATTACCTTGGCCGACGTATGGCGCAATGGGACCGCCTCCGGATAGCGAGTGGCATAGTCTAACACTACCAGTATGTGTTGGTGACCTCGGGCTGACTTAATAATGGGGCCTACCAGATCCATGGCGATCCTTTCGAAGGGCACCTCTATAATGGGCATAGGTACCAGTGGACTGCGATACTGAGGTTGGGGGCTAGTCACCTGACACACTGGACAGGACTGACAGTACCTCCGGACTTCCTCATAATTCCCAGGCCAATAGAACCGTTGTAGAATTCGCTCCAGCGTTTTCTTAACCCCCACATGACCACCCAACACATGCGCATGCGCTAAATCCAAGACCATTCGCCGGTAAGGCTGGGGCACCACCAGTTGTTCCACCACCTCCTGCCTCACCTTGTCTACCCAATATAACAGGTCCTGGTTAAAGGCCAGGTGAGGAAATACGGTATCGGCGCCGGGATGCTGGGCAACGCCATTAATCACCGACACACCTTCTCTAGCCCGCAATAACGTCGAATCCTGGAGCTGTGCGGTCCCGAAGGTTTCTCGGGGTACCCCCAGATCCAGGATAGACGAACTTTCTACTGTCTCACCAGCCAATACTTCTAGGGGAAACCGGTCAGGGTTACACTCTACCTCCCCTACGGTGACCCCTACAGCTGGGGCCCCTGCCTCGGGGTCCTCGGGCTCGGGACCCGGACATTTTTCTTCCCCACAGGTAGGCAACCTGTTCCTCCACAAAGTCCAGAACAGGGGAAAGTCCCTCCCCAATATTGCGGCATAAGGGAGCCGTCTCCCCACATCGACGACATGTGGTACCTCCTTCCCACACACCGCCAGGGTAACCTTAGTGGTGGGATACTCCCAGCGATCCCCATGTATACAGACAATGGTAAGGGTTCGCCTATCTGGGAGTTTTTCCGTTACCAGCGATTCATGGACCAGAGTTACCAGGCTCCCAGAGTCCAGCAGGGCCTGCACGGAGTGTCCATTAACAACGACATCACACACCGGAGGGGTGTCCGCAGCCAGCAGGGGGTCAGCTATATACACCGGTTGGGCATAAAAAGAGGACCGGCGAGCGAACCAGCAGTCCATGGGTTCGGATGCCCTAGGGCAGTTGGCTGCCACATGTCCCCAATCCTGACAATGCCAACATCTGATCCTCGCAGCCTCCCTCCTCCCCAGGGTATTCCTCCCACGGACTGGAGATCCACTACCCTCCTTATGAGGTGGGATCCCTTTTTCAGGATCCCGGGTCGGCAACGGGGGCTGACGTGACTTTGGTAGTACCGCTGAGTCCCGCACCAAATCCTGAGTGGCCATATACCTCTCCACCAGGCTAACCAGTTGTTCCAGGTTGCCTGGATCGCCTTGTCCCACCCAGCGCTGTATGGCTCTCGGGAGGGTACGCACGAACCTGTAGACCACGACCCTTTCAACCATCTGAGAAGGGCTCAATATTTCAGGCTGAAGCCATTTTTTACTAGGTGAAGTAAGTCATAGGCTTGTGACCGGGTGGGTCGGGACTCGGCAAACACCCACTGATACACCCTGTGGGCTCGCACATAGGTGTTTACCCCCAACCTGGCCAACACCTCACTTTTTAGCCTCTCATAGTCCTTGGCCTCATCGCGGCTGAGGTCGAAATAGGCCTTTTGTGCGCCCCCCACCAGAAAAGGCGCCACCACCTCGGCCCACTGTTCCAATGGCAGCCTCTCTTGCTCCGCGGTTCTTTCGAACACCGTCAGGAACGCCTCTATATCATCTTCCGGACCCATTTTCCTCAGGGCGGATCGGACTTTATCCCTGGCGGTAGACACAGTCGGGGTTGTTGCGGTTGAAACTCCTTGCAGGGATGTTCGCACCGACTCTTGCATGGCTACCAGCTGCTGCATTAGGAGATTGTTTGTTTGCTGCTGTGCACACATAGCCTCCTCATGTCTTTTTTGCTGTAGCTCATTATTTTCCCTCTGAGCCTGCAATGCCTGTTGCTGCTGTACATTACTCTGAATCAGGTGCTTAATGGCCTCCTCCATCTTGTCAGGAACCATAAAACTTGCAGGCCTGATATATGACATGCAGTCCAACACAACTTTTGCCTCAGGCCTGCCTCACTGCAGGAATGCCCGCTCCAAGCCACCAATTGTGGGGATGTGCTCGTGGTAGGCTACGGTAGCGGCGGCAGTATTGAGGCAATCACAGACAGTCTTTGTGGTACACCGTGACTTTATTTACACCAAAGGCATAACAGGCAATGTGCAGACCACACAGGTGCATATCCACATAGTGCATAAAACAAAAGTCCTTCCATAGAAATAAACAGCAGGTTTGAGTCACCTTGTTTTGGACAGACCACAGCAGTTCTGCAGGCTTGTAAGCTACCTGCCTTTGTCTCCCTCAGGCCAGAGCCCCTTCGGCTCGTAGCACCACAGGTCCCAGGACTCTCCTTCAATGTGTGCTGCGCCCAGACTCTCCTTCACCAGCACTGACTCTGTCTGTGGAAATCTCCAGCACAGCAAGACACACCCCACCCCCATCATCAGCAGGCTGGGTTCTTTAAAGGCCCAGCTCCACCAAAAACCTGGGCTGGCCGTGGGGAACAGGCACCCCCCCCCCCCCCCAGCTCTTTACCTGTTCCCAGTAAAAACCGGCCCGGACACGCTGCGCCAGCAGCATTCGCCGCTGTAACCGCAATGATCCGGTTCTTACTCCACCGAGGCCAGGACCTCTGGTGGCACGTATCGTCCGTCCATTATTATTCCGGGGACTCTCCTACAATATATATAAATTATATATAAATTTTCACTGCATATTTTGCTCACCTGTTTTGGATGAATCTTCTGAATAAATAATCCCTGGTGGTTTCCATGTTTAGAAGCAGCCATGTACATATTCTTCAAGGCATGAGCAACAGCATAAACTGCCAGGTAGACACTGTATGTGGTCCGAAAGTTGTCAACATCATACTCCTCATTAGAAAGAGATCTTAGTGAATGATTTGTCCTGCAATTAAATATTTTCCTTAAATTGTACTCTGAAGGTAAACAATTAAAAAGAGAGAGCCATGTATTTTGTAGAATTTTGTTATCTGGGTAAGTTGAAGGGCTGGCGTTTTGAAGCACTTCTTTGAGGCCAATAATAGTGCCTGAGAGAGGAGCGAAAAACAATGATTCATTCAAAATAACTTGGTTTCTTTCACTTAAGAAATGCAAAATGGAAATCGGATCTGCTGTAAGAATCAAAATTTTTGAGTATGTCTTTATGTGTTTAATTATAAAGTCGTATATAGAAGGTCCAGTATTAAGAACAATAACTTTTGCTCTTGACTTTGATATGACCTGTAAATCTTCTTCTAAAGATATGAACTGCATTGTAATGACAAAATCAACACAAATTCCATTTTTAAGACCTTCCTCCTTAAGAATTTCATTGGCTTTTTGAAATTCCTCTTCTTTTTCACTTAATATTCCAATCCAGGTCCAGCCAAAGTACTTAAGGAGCTCTACTATGGCTTTTATCATAATCTCTGCCCCATATGCAGTGTGGTAAGAGAAAGGAGAGTTATTGTTAAAATGTGCAGGCCCGTAACTTATCTGTCAAACACACACAAAAAAAGAAAAACATTTACAATGGGAATATTCGTGTTAGTATCCAAAACATGTTATTGTATTTTTTTTTAATAGAGGTAGTTCAGTTGTCATGCAATTATTTAAAGGGGTATTCTGGTTATATCAAGTTATCCCCTATTTAATAGGAGATAATTAAATGGTCTGACCACTGGGCCCTCACCAAACATGAGAAAGGAGCCCTCGTGCCCCACAGGCACTCCCGAAAATGGCTGGAAAGGCAGGTCGGGCATGTGCATTGCTGCTTCATTTATCTCTACTAGACTATCAGAGAGAGCAGAGTACAAGCCATTCATTTCAGGGGTCTCTGTTCTTGTGAATACTGGGGGTCACAGTGGTTGGATTCTTACCGAATCTAATACTGTGGATATGGGTTAACTTGTTATAATCTGAATACCCCTTTAAAGGGGTTGTGCCATGAAAAATATTTTTCATTTTACAGTTTTCAAACCAGCACCTGGATCTGAATACTTGAGTAATTGCATGTAATTAAAACGTTTATATAGCCACTGAGTTATTCAATATCTGTATAGTTCCACCTGCTCTTTGTTTTTTTTTATTAAGAGCTCCAGCAGAAAAGACATGCCCCTGAGCTGCAGCAGAAAAGACACTCCTCTTGACCTGTCAGCATATATAAA
Source organism: Bufo bufo (assembly GCF_905171765.1). NCBI lineage: Eukaryota > Metazoa > Chordata > Amphibia > Anura > Bufonidae > Bufo > Bufo bufo. Next base: position 66,278,383 of record NC_053397.1, on the reverse strand, counting down.
TCTAGCAGAGCAATGAATGGGGAGATTTCTGGATCTATGCTAGGTACAAGGCTTGTTCTAGCTTTGTAACAAAGAGGTTGTCAATGTCATATACACTCACCTAAAGAATTATTAGGAACACCTGTTCTATTTTTCATTAATGCAATTATCTTGTCAACCAATCACATGGCAGTTGCTTCAATGCATTTAGGGGTGTGGTCCTGGTCAAGACAATCTCCTGAACTCCAAACTGAATGTCACAATGGGAAAGAAAGGTGATTTAAGCAATTTTGAGCGTGGCATGGTTGTTGGTGCCAGACGGGCCGGTCTGAGTATTTTACAATCTGCTCAGTTACTGGGATTTTCACGCACAACCATTTCTAGGGTTTACAAAGAATTGTGTGAAAAGGGAAAAACATCCAGTATGCGGCAGTCCTGTGGGCAAAAATGCCTTGTGGATGCTAGAGGTCAGAGGAGAATGGGCCGACTGATTTAAGCTGCTAGAAGAGCAATGTTGACTGAAATAACAACCGAGGTATGCAGCAAAGCATTTGTGAAGCCACAACACGCACAACCTTGAGGCGGATGGGCTACAACAGCAGAAGACCCCACCGGGTACCACTCATCTCCACTACAAATAGGAAAAAGAGGCTACAATTTGCACGAGCTCACCAAAATTGGACTGTTGAAGACTGGAAAAATGTTGCCTGGTCTGATGAGTCTCGATTTCTGTTGAGACATTCAAATGGTAGAGTCCGAATTTGGCGTAAACAGAATGAGAACATGTATCCATCCTCTGATGGCTACTTCCAGCAGGATAATGCACCATGTCACAAAGCTCGAATCATTTCAAATTGGTTTCTTGAACATGACAATGAGTTCACTGTACTAAAATGGCCCCCACAGTCACCAGATCTCCACCCAATAGAGCATCTTTGGGATGTGGTGGAAAGGGAGCTTCGTGCCCTGGATGTGCATCCCTCAAATCTCCATCAACCGCAAGATGCTATCCTATCAATATGGGCCAACATTTCTAAAGAATGCTATCAGCACCTTGTTGAATCAATGCCACGTAGAATTAAGGCAGTTCTGAAGGCAAAATGGGGTCCAACACAGTATTAGTATGGTGTTCCTAATAATTCTTTAGGTGAGTGTACTATATGAAGTCATTTTTTACATTGGTCATGGGATAACCCGTTTAAGGGAATTGTGCAGGATTACAGAAACATGACTGCTTTCTTTCACTAATTGCTTCACATCTGCCCACAGCTCATGTACAGTGCATTTGGAACTTCTTTAGACGGTGACCCTTTAACTTTTTTCACATTTTGTAAAGTTGTGGGCTTGTGCTAAAATAAAATAAAAAATCAAGTTTTTCCTCAACAATCTGCACTTAACCCCCATTAATGAAAAAGTAAAAGTAGAATTTTAGAAATTTAAAAAGGGAAAACTAAAATTTTGCATGGACATAAATATCCCAACCCTTTGCAGTGACTCTGGAAATTTAGCTCTAGGGGACTATCACCTTTGAGATTTTTCTACACCTTGATTGGAGTCAACCAGTAGTAAATTCAGTTGACTGGATATGATTTGAAAAGACTCACCCCTGTCTATATGAGGTCTCACAAAAGACACTGCATATCAGCAAAAAGCAAGCCATGAGGAGAAAATAACTGCCTGTAGAGATCAGAGACAGGATTGTGTAGAGGCACAGATACTGAGAAGGATACAAAACATTTTTGCTGCATTCCAAGTGCACAGTGGCCTCCATAATGGAAGACATTTGGAACAACGAGGACTCTTCCTAGAGCTGGTCACCCCAACAAACTAACTGATTGGGGGCAAATGGCCTTGGTAACAGAGGTGACCAAGAACCCAATGGTCACTCTGGCTGAGCTCCAAAGACCCTGTGTGCAAGTGGGAGAAAGTTCCAGAAGGTCAACCATCACTGCAGCATTCCTCCAATTTGGGTTTTGTAGCAAAGTCTGTTCTTAGATAAATTTGAGGGGTATGACATTGTTCATGCCGCAATTGTCCCTGCTGATAAACTTTGTGGCCTTTTCAAAGGGCTTCAGCACTCAACAGGCATCTCGGATTAGCTGCCTCTTTCTGACTTTGAAGCAGCACATGCTTCCTGCTGCTGAGGCTGTGTGGTACAAAATCGTTCACAGCTTTCCGCTGCTCGTACAGACGCTTGAGCATATGCAATGTTGAATCCCAGCGAGTTGGCATGTCACGGACTAAGTGGAGTAGTGGAAGGCAGTTCTGTTGCTGCAAGTCCAGGAGAGCCTTCCTCATCACATAAGAATGGGTGAAATGTTTGGACAGTCTCCTGGACATTGTCAGCACCAAGTCAGTGTGCTTGTTTAGAAAAGAGTTGCACAACTAGGTTGATGACGTGCGCCATGCAGGGAGCATGTGTCATTTCCCCCAGGTTCACGGCGACATGGATGCTGCACCCATTTTCTCTGTCCACCATGCCCAGTTGGAGCTGGTGGGGTGACAGCCAGCAGGATGTTTGCTGCTTGATGTACTTTAGCAACTGCTCGCCAGTGTGACTGCTCTCACACAGGCCGATCAGTTCCAATCTCATAGCAAAGCTTGACTTGAAACATGTGATAAGAAGGAGGGGTAGTGTGAGCAGTGTGTCATGCTGCTGTGGTGCACAGGCGAGTGTCCATGGAGGAGGAGGCAGATAAGTGCCTCGTGTGGGAGCCAGGCCAACACAATCGTGGGGAGGGGGTGTTGAAAGGACCTGGCCTAGTTGCCGGGGTGCTGCCTCGCCACAAAAAACATTGACCAGCTGCTCTAGGTGTCCACCATGGTGTGAACTTTTCTGCACAGCAAGAATCGCAGGGAGTAACCCATTTTGTCTGTCATGTGATATTTTCCCCGATATTTAATAATATTTTCTATGCCCCATAACGACTGTCAATATATTTATTATACCCAATTCTTCACTTTACCCTATCACCCCAGAACCCCCCTATATCATAATCATAACCCCCTAGTCTTATTTTTAATATTTATTATATATATATATATATATATACACAACAATTATTCATCACAATTATATTCCACTCTAAATTCCAGATAAGAAGAAAGCCTGCCCTCTTTCCCCGATGCGTTCCACAGTGGCATAAAGCTCGTCCCTCCCATTCATCAGTGGGTTGGGACTAGCCTTTCTCTAAACTCCTATATAAAGTTAAACCAACACGCAAATAACAAATAAATCCATCTATATTATAACATAAAATTACATTCATGATAAAAGATCAAGAAATGCAGAGATAATACCTCCAGACCCAAGGAATATGCAGCTATAAATATAAATGCAAAGATCACTGTTGTATGTGCAGCATGCCAGAACAAGAAATGTGCCAAGTGTGGCCCTACACACATGTATATAAATACGCCACAATAGTGGCATGTACAGGACAATAAATAATCAAACAGGGTGAGGGCCACCTACCATTCATATGAATAACAGCTGTAATGGTGGCAAAAACACAGACAACAGTGAGCAGCATGGATATATATATGATGATAACAGACCTGGCTGGAGGAACGGCCCAACCTCCGTTTCGCTGTTGCGCTTTTTCAAAGGGCACTAGCCTTTCTCTGCTGACTCCGCCCCCCCTGACCTAGGACGCTTCCTGCCTGTTGCATTGTGGAACGCATCGGCGTTCATAAACTCTGCCAGTCCCTGGATTATAAGTAGCTCCCCCGATGCGCTCCACGATTGAGCGCATCGGTATCCAATTCTACAAGTTCACTTTCTACCCGCATTGCCGGCTCTGTGTTGCGTTCCACCGTGGAACGCATAGCGGGAAGTCCATTATAGATCCCTGCTGCATTTCACGGTGGAACGCGGCACACGCCCAGTTGCGTTTTTTTTCTTTGTTATGGATTGCTCACATGTACATAAGTAAAGAAATATACAACCAATATCCACACAAAGCTTTATTATTTATTCACTTTTATTTGAAAAAGAGCTATCATAACACCATTGGATTTATTATTATTATTATTTCTATCAAATACAATAGTATACAGGAAATGACATCATTTGGGCCACTACTCCCCCCCCTTCCAGATGATGACCCCATATCATGTTCTTTTATTCCCCTATATAAGTTTGTCCTATTTTGCTGTATGTATATGCTCTTGAGAAAGGGAATTTTCCCGAAACGCGCCAAGCTGAACCAATAAAATACTTCCTCTTTACCTTGGAGCCCCGGTGTCATCTCTTTGGGGACCAGGAAGTTACTGTTACATCTTGCAAAGCGATCTCGGCGGGGGAGGTGAAGGTATAGGTGTCCTGAGCTTTATCCTATGCCCTCCTCCCCGGTGAAGTAAGTGCGACACTCTGTTATTACTTAATAGAGATATCTGCTAAAACTCAATAGAGAATATTGGAGTTTATGTGGTGCCCTCTGGGTATTATCAGGAACCCTGAGATACTCTGCCAACCTACAAATTTTCATTTATACATCAGTCCACAAGAGGGTACTGACTTCTTTCTTTCTTTCTTTTTGGCTTGGGGAGCTGCCTAATATTCCCACTATACTCATCTGTACATCTGTTTCCTCTTTTATTTTCCAACACTACTTTTATATTCCAACACTATTTTTATGGTTATCCCTTGGCGCCTCATCTTCCATCCTTCCTCTACCTTTCCCTAATTACCCGTGCATTTCACTCCTTCTTTTTATCTTCGCATAATGTGATATTACAAGGCAGGGATGGCGTTTTGGAAGAAATAATTGTGGCTAGGTATCTTCCAGCAAGGCTGAGCGCCCGCCATCAGCTTCCTGAAGGCATAAGACTCAACTAAATGGCAGCAAGTAACTTAGCCAGGTGGGAATTGAGTTTACACACCATCAGATTGCTGGCTGAGGATGGAGCGGAGGAGGAGGAGCAGTCTGAGCGGGAGAAATGAAAAGGGAGGATGATGATGTGAAATATACTGCCCATGTATGCAACCTGGATGCCTGAAGGGGGACTGGGAGAAGGAGGGAACTCCTGTGGCGGTAGCTGGCAGCCACCTTGCTTGCCCACCAGATAAGGTGATGCAGCTTTATGTGGTTCAATAGTGCTGTGGTGCCTACATTTGTGTTTACCTGCCCACATCTTAAAAACTGCTACACAGAACATACTCATTCAAAGATAGAGGCAGCTAAGCTTGGCTTAGTTCTGGCACGTTTTGGGCCTAACCCACCCACAGTGTCAGCGGCATCTCCAGATCTCAATGCAGACATGGCCCTGGCTGTTCTTTTTTTGGAGGTACGTAGCCTCTGCTCTTTATTGGTGCCACCACCACCCTACTCCTCAAATTTTACCTCCTTCTCCTCCTCAGCACACCAATCCTGCTCCCAGTTCCCACAGAGTTGTTAGAGTCCTCACCCCTCCTGCCACTTCAATCAGACCGTGATATATCATGGTGGGTTCTTTGGCCCCATTCCTCTCCTTTGCATTTGCCCTGACTTCCATTGTCACTGCCCCCAATGCCAATTCCCCAGCTATGGGTGCCATTACTACCTTCACCAACACTGCTATACCTGGGGTCTGCAACCTCCTCCTCAATGCAGTACAAACAGTGAATACTCTCATAAGTCGTCAACAGGGAGACTCAATTTACTATTTGCCGTAAGATATGGTAGGATTTTCTTTTCACTTCTTAGGAAAAGGGAAGGTTCCCCACTAGGAAGGGGAGATGAAGACTGAGAGGAGTCCACTGAACGCCTTCTCTGGAGCTGCAAGAAGAAAGAGCAGGAGGAAAGCTGTGACCCATTGCTCCACGGTACTGTGTCGGACTCCAAAGTCACCTCCATGTCATTCTGCAGCGACTGAGAGGATGAGTGAGCCATCCAATCCACAATCTCATACTCTTTCTCCTCAACAGTAATGTTGCACCTTCCGAAGAAAGGAACAACTGTGGCTTACTACTACTGCTACTACCACTTCTGGATAGCTGGTTCTGCTACTACTCACATTCCGGCTCAGGGTCTTTCGTTTGGAACCCTTACGTAGCCTTTAAATTTTTGGGACTTAACGACAATGTTGTGCCCTGTGTATTTGTGTAATAATCATTTATATGCTGGTTTGAATATATTTAACACCCCTCCCCCCCCCCCCCAAAAAAAAATAAAAATAAAATTGGTTTGGAGATGGAAATAAAGGGAAACGGATTTAGACCTAATATCACATTGATCAATCACAGATAATGTTGCGCACAAGGCCTCATGCACGCGACCGTTGTGTGTTTTGCGGTCCGCAAAACACGGATGGCGTTCGTGTGCGTTCCATAATTTGCGGAACGGCACGGACAGCCATTGATATAACTGCCTATTCTTGTCCGCAAAACGGACAAGAATAGGACAGGTTATATTTTTTTGCGGACCACGGAACAGAGCAATGGATGCGGACAGCACAACGGAGTGCTGTCTGCATCTTTTACAGCCCCATTGAAGTGAATGGGTCTGCATCCAAGCCGCAAAAACTGCGGCTCGGATGCTGACCAAAACAACGATCGTGTGCATGAGGCCCTACTCTGTGTATTGGTGTAGTAATCACGAATATTTAATTAATTGAACCCTCCCCAAAAAAACTTAATTGGAAGCATGCGGAGACAGAAATAAACAGAAATAGATTGTGACATTATCACTCACAAAATATGGTGTGAACTACCCTGCGTATTTGTGTAAAAATCACTTACTGTTCATGTTAGTTTTAATAAATTCAATAACCACCCCCAAAAAGACTCGTGTTGTACAGTTTTGAGCTTATTCCACCCCCCTCTCAAAAATAAAAGGATTTCTGTTAAAATGGGAAAAAATGTAAGTAATGTCCTTGCAGGTAGCTGTCTGGGGTTTGCAGCAGCTGCAGTTGTGCTGGGAGATACACTAAGCCTCAGCTCCTCACTTCTCACTCCCTGGCTGACAGCTTTTCCTGCATGTACCTATTGTACACACACAAATCTTCTTCTTTGTACTTCTAGTCTTTTGCTTCACTGTCCCTGGCAGTAGAATATAAGCTTGATTGTGACTTCTGACTGTCCCTGACTCCCAAAGATCATTTTCGTGGCAGACACTGTAAGACCCATCCACTCTCATTTAAAACCCCTACACAGAATGACATTCTGATTGTTCTGCTAGGGCACCTCCCTGCTACAACACTGATTGGCATATCCAGGCTGTTTGTCAGCCTGAGAGCCAATCAGGGCAAGTTCTCCACTTCACTTCCTCTGAGAGTCACATGAGCATCCTACTTTTTCCCTAGTGCTTTTTGCCCAACTACATGTGCAGTAAAATGGCACTACACACTGTTTTACTGGATTCGTCCGAAACTAATCTAATAAGGTTCCGGTTCGTTTGCAAGCTAAAAAATTGTGTAAGTGAGTGCGTAATGAACCCAGTTTGCTACGAACTGGTTCGCTCATCTTTTTATTTGGTGCACTTTAGTGTTGATCAAGCACCATAGTGCTCGGGTGCTCGGGCCGAACACATCGGGATGCTCGGTTGCTCTACCGAGCACCCGACTATAATGGAAGTCAATTGGAGAACCCGAGCATTAAACCAGGCACCCCCTGCTCTGAAGAGGGGAGGGTGCCTGGTTCATAGTAAAAGGTCAGAAATTGATGTAGACAGCACCAAAATGTTTCGGGAACAGCATGGGGAGGATGTCTGGATGCATCTTGGACTCACAGGTCGCTGCTGGGAACGATATTGTCCGAATAGTACGCCACTTTTACAGACTGACAAAAATACGCACAAAACCGAAGAAAAAAAAACAATTTTAGAGGAAAAATTGTTTGGAAACATTGTTTCCTGTATATTTACTTGAATATAAAGTGCAAGTGCTGCCAAAAATTACAAGGAAGAGGCACTCCAATACAACCTGTATATCACATAAAGGAGGGCCTCATTCACATTGTGGTACAATTGTTCATGTAGTGGGACTCCTACACTCATAAAGCCTATGCACTAAGTGAAATGTCTGCCAAACATTACAAGGAACCGACACTCCAATACACCCTTTGTTACACATAAAGGAGGGGATCATATGCAGCCTTGAAAAATTATGATTGATTGCCTGCTGGTGACCATCAAAAACATTTGGAGCAAGGGCCTGCTGATCTGACCATCGCTTTGGTGACTCTAGATAACCTGGGGCCGATCGCACATCCCCGTTATGGCGACAATCCATTCGGATGTCTGGCCTATCAATTTTCGATGTTATTGTCAGCGCAAACTATAGTGACTACGGGTAACGGGGAATCAGGGTTTGAATCCGGAGAGGGAGCCTGAGAAACGGCTACAGCTACCACATCCAAGCAAGGCATCATGTGCGCAAATTACCTATTAGGTACAATTAGGGGAGGGCCTGCAGGTGAGATGACCCTGTAAAAGATTTTAGGTGCAGGCCTTCAGGTGAGCTGACCCTGTAAAAGATTTTAGGTGCGGGCCTGCAGGTGAGCTGACCCTGTAAAAGATTTTAGGTGCGGGCCTGCTGGTGAGCTGACCCTCTAAAAAATTATATGCGAGGGCCTGCTGGTGAGATGACCCTGTAAAACATTGTAGGTGAGGGCCTGCTGGTGAGCTGACCCTGAAAAAAATAATATGCGAGGGCCTTCAGGTGAGCTGACCCTGTGAAAGATTGTAGGTAAAGGCCTGCTGGTGAGCTGACTTTGTAAAAAATTATATGCGAGGGCCTGATGGTGAGCTGACCCTGTAAAACATTATATGCGAGGGCCTGCTGGTGAGCTGACCCTCTATAAAATTATATGCGAGGGCCTGCTGGTGAGCTGACCCTCTATAAAATTATATGTGAGGGCCTGCTGGTGAGCTGACCCTCTATAAAATTATATGCGAGGGCCTGCTGGTGAGCTGACCCTGTAAAACATTATATGCGAGGGCCTGCTGGTGAGCTGACCCTCTAAAAAATTATATACTTGGGCCTGCTGGTGAGCTGACCCTGTAAAACATTGTAGATGAGGGTCTGCTGGTGAACCGACCCTATAAAACATTATATGCGAGAGCCTGCTGGTGAGCTGACCCTCTATAAAATTATATGCAAGGGCCTCCTGGTGAGCTGACCCTGTAAAAGATTGTAGGTGAAGGCTTGCTGGGGAGCTGACCCCATAAAAAATTATGTGCGAGGGCCTGCTGGTGAGCTGACCCTGTAAAACATTATATGCGAGAGCCTTCAGGTGAGCTGACCCTGTAAAAGATTGTAGGTGAAGACCTGCTGGTGAGCTGACCCTGTAAAAATCATATGCGAAGGCCTGCTCGTAAGCTGCCCCCTTAAAATATTATATGAGAGGGCCTGCTGGTGAGCTGACCCTCTAAAAAATTATATGCGAGGGCCTGCTGGTGAGCTGACCCTGTAAAACATTGTAGGTGAGGGCCTGCTGATGAGCTGACCCTGAAAAACATTATATGCGAAGGCCTGCTGGTGAGCTGACCCTCTAAAAATTATATGCGAGGGCGTGCTGGTGAGCTGACCCTGTAAAACATTGTAGTTGAGAGCCTGCTGGTGAGCTGACCCTCTAAAAAATTATATACGAGGGCCTGCAGCTGAGCTGACCCTGTAAAACATTATATGCGAAGGGCATATATGCGAGGGCATTATATGCGACAAATAAGCATGATATGATGAGGAGAAGGATGAGAAATGGAAGATTCAACCATATACCCTTGTTTGTGGTGGAAGGGGTGCATGGAATACAGTGTATTCAGTACATTATAAACAACACATTTAAAGAGCCTTTATGTTCATCAGCTTTCCTCTGGTGGAGTCGAGAAGTCATGGTCAATCCAGGCCTTGTTCATTTTTATCTGAGTCAACCTGTCAGCATTGCCAATTGACAGGCGGATACGCTTATCTGTTATAATGTAGTGATGAGCGGCAGGGGTCATATTCGAATTTGCGATATTTCGCAAATATTTTGTAGAATATTCGTCGAAAATTAGCAAATTCGAAAATTCACGATTTTTTTTTTACTCAAAAAATCGGAAAGGTAATGATTGTGTAATATGCAAATTTTCGGAATTCGAATTTTCGGATTCAAATTTTTTATTGCGAATTTTTAAACTTACAACTATTAGACAAAGAAGATTATATCACTATATTAGCTAAATTGCTCTATTCGATTTTTTTGAATATTCTCTATTCGAATATTCGAAATTTCGAATATATAACTATATTCTATTTTTTTTGAATATTCTCTATATTGCTATAACTTCGTTTTTTCGAATATTCGTAATATTCTAAAACAAGAATATATAGCAATATAGCGAATATTCAAAAAAAACGAATAAAGAGCAAAATTCGCAAACACTACTACGCCTAAAGTCAAGTATATTGCAGCCTTCTTATTGGCCCACAAGCTAGAAGCAGTGAGGGATCATGTGTACTGATAAAAAAAAAATTTAATATTCGAAATTTCGAATATATATAACAATATAGTTATATATATTCAAAATTTTGAATATTCAAATTTTTTCTGATTTATTTTTATCTGAAATTTTTGCGGATTTTCGAAGTACCTATATTCGCAATAAAAATTCGAAATTCGAATATTCGTGATCAACACTATCAACACTATTATAATGCCACCGGCAGCACTAAATACCTGCTCAGACAAAACGCTGGCGGCAGGGCAGGCCAGCACCCCCAAGGCGTAGAGCGCCAGTTCGTGCCACATGTCCGGCTTGGACACCCAGTAGTTGTATGACACTGAGGCATAATTGAGGACGCTGACACGATCATCTATGTACTCCTTCACCATCTTCCAAACTGTTTCCCTCCCTGTGACACTAGGCCATGCATCAGGGTGAGGGTGCCGGCGGGGTGTCATCAAAACTGTCCCAGGCTTTGGAAAGTGTTGCACTGATTCTGTTGGAACTGCTGTGTGTTCCTCTTGTCTCCCCTCCTTGGTTGGCCAAGGAACTACAGACTCTGCCGCCAGCGATGTCAGATGGAAATTTTTGGAGCAATGCGTATAACGTGCGGGTCGCTGGAAAGGCACCCTAACATGAAGTCAGCCATGTGTGCCAGAGTCTCAACAGGCAAGACTTCGCTGTCATTATCAGGAGAATCACTCTCAATCTCCTTATCCTCTTTCTCCTTTTCTGCCCACCCATGCAGAACGGATGAATTAAACTTCCATGGGTACTACCCTCTGTAGTGGAGGCAAATGTCTCCTGCTCCTCCTCCTCCTCTTTATCGTCCAATTCGTATTGAGAAGACGAACTGAGGGTGGTCTGGCTATCACCCAGTGTAATGTCTTCCCCCATTTCCAACTCTTCCACATGCAAAGCGTTGCCCTTGATTGTGAGCAGCGAGCGTTTGAGTATACACAGAAGTGGGATGGGTACGCTGATAATAGCGATATCGCCGCTCACCATCTGTGTTGCTTCCTCAAAGTTTCTTAAAACCTTACAGAGGTCAGACATCCATGCCCACTCCTCGCTTGTTAATAGCGGAAGCTGACTGGAAAGGCCTGGCCAACATGTGGAACGTCAAGTTCCAGCGGTTGCTCATGTCGCACAACAGCCGGTGAGCTGCCAATTTCAAGCACTGCTGCAGCATTGACAGACCGGCTGAAGCTGTCGATGACACATACGGCGCACATTTACCAGTAGCTCAGGCAAATTGGGGTAGGTTTTGAGAAACCGCTGAACCACTAAGTTTAAGACGTGGGATAGGCATGTGTGAGCTTGCCGAGCTCCAAAGCCGCCACCAAATTACGGCCATTATCAGCCACAACCATGCCTGGTTCTAGGTTGAGTGGCGAGAGCCACAGCTCAGTCTGGTCTCTTATACCCTGCCACAGCTCTGCGATGGTGTGCTGTTTGTCCCCTAAGCATATCAGCTTCAGCACGGCCTGTTGCTACTTCCCCACTGCAGTTCTACACTGCTTCAAGCTACTGATGACTGACTGGTGCTGCACGCGGATAATTCGGAGGTGGAAGTAGAGTAGGAGGCGGAGGAGGAGAAGTGGAGGTTGGAGTCACTAACGTAGGTGCTGGCGGAAGCCCTGATTGATGTAGGGCCTGCAATCCTTTGAGTCGGTAGCACCTGTGCTATCCCAGGGTACGACTCCCTCCCGGCCTCCACAACATTCACCCAGTGTGCCGTCAGGGAAATGTAGCATCACTGGCCGAATGCACTTGTCCATGTGTCCATGATTAAGTGGACCTTCCCAGTAACTGCGTTGGTCAGGGCACGTGTGATGTTATGGGACACATGTTGGTGTAAGGCGGGCACGGCACACTTTGAAAAATAGTGGCAGCTGAGGACTGCGTAAGGAGGGACCGCCGCCGAGATCAGGCTACGGAAGGCCTCAGTGTCCACAAGCCTAAATGGCAACATTTCAAGGGCCAATAATTTGGAAAGCTGCTCTTTTATTCCAATGGCCTGTGGGTGGGTGGCTGGGCGCTTGCGTTCAAATGCCTGGGGTAAGGACATTTGTACGCTGCACTGGGACACGGAAGTGGACGTGGTCGCTGATGTTTCTTGCGAAGGTCAAGGTGCAGGGCGGGAGGCATCTTGGCCTGTGCCTTCGATAGGGGATTGGCCAGCACGTAACACACGGGAAGAGGAGGCAGTGATGTGACCCGCAGACACAGATTGTGGACCCAGGTGTTCGGCCCACCTATTACGGTGCTTGATGCCATGTGGCGGATCATGCTAGTGGTGGTGAGGTTGCTAGTGTTCATGCCCCTGTTCATTTTTGTATGGCACAGTTTGCAATTTACAATTCTTTTGTCGTCAGCACTTTCCTCAAAAAAAGTGCCAGACTGCGGAACACCTACCCCTTGGCAAGAGAGATTTCCGCAAGGGGGTGCTCTGGGGAGCAGTTGCAGGCCTGTTTGGTGTGGCCCACCTTCTCCCTTTTGCCACCCCACTGCCTCTTCCAGCCTGTTGCGGTGCTGCAGATCCCTCCCCCTCTGTACTGCTGTCCTCGCTCGGCTTTCCAGGTTGGGTCAGTGACTTAATCGTCCACCACCTCCTTTTCCACTTCCTCACTCTGCTCATCCTCCTGACCTGTTGACCTAACCACAACCTCAGTGATTGACAACTGTGCCTCATCCTCTTCCTCAACCTCTTGAGACAGTAATTGCTGTTGAGTTATTGGCAACTGTGTCTCATCATCATCCACCTCATTAAAAAGTAATTGCCGTTCCCCACCATCATCTTCTTGAGACTGAGGATGCTCAAGAGTTTGTGAATCAGGGCACAAGAGCTGTCCCTCTTCAAGCGTTCTTGGAGAGAGGGCCAAATCAAGGAATGGCGAGGAAAAGAGGTCCTCAGAATATCCGAGTGTGGAATCATTTTTTGGCCAGACTCTCCATGGTGGGAGGAAGGAGTATCAAGACTGGACTTGGTGAAAGACAGGGTGGTGCTTAACTGACTGGAAGCATTATCTGCTGCAATCCAACCGACCACCTGGTCGCACTGGTCTGATTTCAAGAGTCCTGCGCCGCCCTGAAAACTGGGACATGAAGCTAGGTATCGTGGATGACTGTTTTTCTTGTGCTCTGGCAGCAGGCACAGTTTCAACCTGCCCAGGGCCACGGCCTCTGCGTGCACCATCAGCATCACAGCCACTTCCCTGTCCCTTACTGCTTGCCTTCTTTATTATAAATGTGATATATGCTTAAAAGTATGTCACACGTACAGTAGCGTAGGATTTGGAAGTATATGGACAAATAAATGTAAAAAGGTATTTGGGATGTGGAAACGTCACACAGTAGATATCCCGCAGATAATGTCAATGCTGTCACCAGCGGCTAATAAAAAATTACAGGGAATGTCACAGGTATTTGAGATGAGGAACCGTTATACAGGAGTGGTACCACCGGTAATGTCACTGTCCAAAGCGTGTACATAAAAAGTACAATGGATGTCACTGATATTTTAGGGATGCGCACACTTTACACAGGAGATGTGGCGGGGATAATTTAAAGGGGTTCTGCATTTTCATTTAACTGATGATCTATCCCCTGGATAGATCATCAGCTTCTGATTGGTGGGGGTCCGACACCTGGGACCCCCGCCGATCAGCTGTTTGAGAAGGCAGCGGCGCTCCAGCAGCGCCGTGGCCTTCTCACTGTTTACCGCCGGCCCACTGACGTCCCGACTAGTATCAACAAGCGTGGGCGCGGCTAAGCTCCATTCAAGTGAACAGAGCTTAGCCCTGCCCACGCTAGTTGATACTAGTCGTGATGTCAGTGGGCCGGTGGTAAACAGTGAGAAGGCCGCGGCGCTACTTCTCAAACAGCTGATCGGCGGGTGTCCCGAGTGTCATACCCCCGCCGATCAGAAGCTGATGATCTATCCAGAGGATAGATCACCAGTTAAATGAAAGGGCAGAACCCCTTTAACTGTCCACAGCGGACACCATCTGCGGAAAAAGTACACTGGATGTCACTGATATTTTAGGGATGCGCACACTTTACACAGGAGAAGTGGCGCGGATAATTTAACTGTGCGCAGCAGACACCGTCTACGGAAAAAGTATACTGAATGTCACTGATAGTTTAGGGATGCGCACACTTTACACAGGAGATGTGGCGCAGATAATTTAACTGTCCGCAGCGGCCTATTAGACGCTTTTAATCGCAGAATGCGCTAAAAATATATATTGCTGATGTCACACACAATAGTCCTTAAACTCTTACGGACACAGGGCGTACAGGTACGCCCTGATGTCCTGGTACTTAAGGATGCAGGGCATACCTGAACGCCCTGTGTATTTCCGATCACCGCCGCGCGGCGGGCAGTGATTGGAACTGGGTGCCTGCTAATCAGCAGGCACCCTGGGTCAATGCTGAGGGGGGTCCTGTGACCCTCCCGTATCAGAGATCGCTGCGGATTAACCTCTTCTATGCCGCTAACGCGGCATAGAAGGGTTTTGTGTTTGAGGGAGCCCATCGAGTCCCCGCGCTGCTGTGGCGGGGACTCGATGTCTCAGAAGGCAGCCCGATGCTGTGCAGAGGCTGCCCAATGCCTTGCACAGCATTGGGAACTGCCGTCTATGGGAGCCGAGGAGATCCAGCCTCAGGCTGGGTCTCCGAGGCAACCTGTTTGTGTACTACTCACTGTAGTACATGAACAGGCAATGCATTACAATTAGGGTTGAGCGAACCCGAACTGTAAAGTTCGGGTTCGTACCGAACTTTAGGTTTTTCGGCACCCGGACCCGAACCCGAACATTTACGTAAAAGTTTGGGTTTGGGTTCAGTGGTCGGCGCTTTCTTGGCGCTTTTTGAAAGGCTGCACAGCAGCCAATCAACAAGCGTCATACTACTTGCCCCAAGAGGTCATCACAGCCTTGCCTACTATTGGCATGGCTGTGATTGGCCAACTGCAGCATGTGACCCAGCCTCTATTTAAACTGGAGTCACGTAGCGCCACCCGTCACTCTGCTCGGATTAGTGTAGGGAGAGGCTGCAGCTGCTGGAGCGAACCCGAACTGTAAAGTTCGGGTTCGTACCGAACTTTAGGTTTTTCGGCACCCGGACCCGAACCCGAACATTTACGTAAAAGTTTGGGTTTGGGTTCAGTGGTCGGCGCTTTCTTGGCGCTTTTTGAAAGGCTGCACAGCAGCCAATCAACAAGCGTCATACTACTTGCCCCAAGAGGTCATCACAGCCTTGCCTACTATTGGCATGGCTGTGATTGGCCAACTGCAGCATGTGACCCAGCCTCTATTTAAACTGGAGTCACGTAGCGCCACCCGTCACTCTGCTCGGATTAGTGTAGGGAGAGGCTGCAGCTGCTGTGAGGGAGAGATCAGGGAGAAATCTTATGAAGAACTGCTTTTTTACTCAGCGATCTACAGCAAATGTGCCTTTGCAGCCCCCCGATGGAGAGGGAGAGAGCCCCCAGACAGCCCCCCTCCTTACCCTTCCCCGTCTGCGCAGTTGTGGCCACAACTGAGCAGACAGGGAAGGTTCCCATGGCAACAGGACGCCTTCTCAGGCATCCTGCTGTCCATGGTGCTGAACAGATCTGTGCTAAAGGCATAGATCTGTTCAGACAAAGTGTAAGTAAAATACAGTACATAACACTATATAGTGTAATGTACTGTATTATACAGACATCAGACCCACTGGATCTTCAAGAACCAAGTGGGTCTGGGTCAAACAAAAAGTTAAAAAAAGTGAAAAAAAAGTAAAAATCAAAAAACACATTTATCACTGATTAAAAATGAAAAAAATAAAATTCCCTACACATGTTTGGTATTGCCGCATCCGTAACGACCTGATCTATAAAACGGTCATGTTACTTTACCTGAACGGTGAACGCCATAAAAATAAAAAATAAAAAACTATGATGAAATTAAAATTTTGCCCACCTTACTTCCCAAAAAAGGTAATAAAAGTGATCAAAAAAGTTGCACGTACGCCAAAATTGTAACAATCAAACCGTCATCTCATCCCGCAAAAATCATACCCTACCCAAGATAATCGCCCAAAAACTGAAAAAACTAGGGCTCTTAGACTATGGAAACACTAAAACATGATTTTTATCGTTTCAAAAATGAAATCATTGTGTAAAACTTACATAAATGAAAAAAAGTATACATATTAGGTATCGCCACGTCCGTATAGACTGTTTCTATAAAAATATTATATGACCTAACCCCTCAGATGACCACCGTAAAAAAATAAAAATAAAAACGGTGTAAAAAAAGCCATTTTTTGTCATCTTACAGCACAAAAAGTGTAATAGCAAGCGATCAAAAAGTCATATGCCAATCAAACCATCATCTCATCCCGCAAAAATTGAGACCCTACTTAAGATAATCGCCCAAAAACTGAAAAAGTTATGGTTCTTAGACTATGGATACACTAAAACTTTTTTTTTGTTTTAAAAATGAAATCATTGTGTAAAACTTACATAAATAAAAAAAATTGTATACATATTAGGTATCGCCGTGTCCGTGATAACCTGCTCTATAAAATTACCACATGATCTAACCTTTCAGATGAATGTTGTAAATAACAAAAAAAAAACGGTGCCAAAAAAGCTATTTCTTGTTACCTTGCCGCACAAAAAGTGTAATATAGAGCAACCAAAAATCATATGTACCCTAAACTACGGTAGTACCAACAAAACTGCCACCCTATCCCGTAGTTTCTAAAATGGGGTCACTTTTTTGGAGTTTCTACTCTAGGGGTGCATCAGTGGGGCTTCAAATAGGACATGGTGTAAAAAAAAACAGTCCAGCAAAATCTGCCTTCCAAAAACCGTATGGCATTCCTTTCCTTCTGCGCCTTGCCGTGTGCCCATACAGCAGTTTACGACCACATATGGGGTGTTTCTGTAAACTACAGAATCAGGGCCATAAATAATGAGTTTTGTTTGGCTGTTAACCCTTGCTTTGTAACTGGAAAAAAAAAGTGAAATTTTGGGTAGGGTATTTTCCATTAAATCTACACCTAAAGGGTTAACAAAGTTTGTAATATCAGTTTTGAATACCTTGAGGGGTGTAGTTTCATAGATAGGGTCACTTTTATGGAGTTTCTACTCTAGGGGTGCATCAGGGGGGCTTCAAATGGGACATGGTGTAAATAAACCAGTCCAGCAAAATCTGCCTTCCAAAAACCAAACGGTGCACCTTTCACTCTACGCCCCGCTGTGTGGCCGTACAGTAGTTTACGGCCACATATGGGGTGTTTCTGTAAACGGCAGAGTCACGGCAGTAAAGATACAGTCTTGTTTGTCTGTTAACCCTTGCTTTGTTAGTGGAAAAAATGGGTTAAAATGGAAAATTAGGCAAAAAAATGAAATTCGCAAATTTCATCCCCATTTGCCAATAACTCTTGTGCAACACCTAAAGGGTTAAAGAAGTTTGTAAAAATCAGTTTTGAATACCTTGAGGGGTGTAGTTTATAGAATGGGGTCATTTTTGGGTGGTTTCTATTATGTAAGCCTCGCAAAGTGACTTCAGAGCTGTAGTGGTCCCTAAAAATTGGGTTTTTGTAAATTTAAAGATTTGCTTCTAAACTTCTAAGCCTTGTAACATCCCCAAGAAATAAAATATCATTCCCAAAATAATTCAAAAATGAAGTAGACATATGGGGAATGTAAATTCATCACAATTTTTGGGGATATTACTATGTATTACATAAGTAGAGAAACTGAAACTTTGAAATTTGCAAATTTTTCTAAATTTTTGGTAAATTAGGTATTTTTTGAAGCAAAAAAAAAATATTTTTGACTTCATTTTACCAGTGTCATGAAGTACAATATGTGACGAAAAAACAATCTCAGAATGGCCTGGATAAGTCAAAGCATTTTAAAGTTATCACCACTTAAAGTGACACTGGTCAGATTTACAAAAAATGGCCTGGTCCTTAAGGTGAAATAAGGCTGTGTCCTTAACGGGTTAAGCCTGCCCTGCGCCAACTACTGCTGAAAATGAACTTTTTTTACTTCAGTTTGTCAATATCAATACATAATCGTCAGCCATTTTATGCAACGATAGTGTACCAGCACAGGCTATCTGCATGTCTGCAAGTCCAGAAATACAGCTTTTTGCTTACTGGGGTTAAAAGAAACCTTTTTTTCATATAGTGCACATCTAGGATTAGACGTGCATAAGTGAGTGTCACATTTAGGCCAGAAATACGGCTTTGTGCTTACTGGGGTGAAAAAACCCTCTGATATACTGCACATCTGGCATTTGACGTGCATAAGTGAGTGTCACATTTAGGCCAGAAATGCGGCTTTGTGCTTACTGGGGTGAAAAAAATACATCTGTTTCATATAGTGCACATCTGGGATTTGACGTGCATAAGTGAGTGTCACATTTAGGCCAGAAATACGGCTTTGTGCTTACTGGGGTGAAAAAACCCTCTTTTTACTTTGCTTTGTGAACGCTAACTATGAGGCAAACATCTAATAAGGGACACGGTCGTGGTCGTGGTGGTGTTGTTGGTGGAGCCTCTGGTGCAGGGAGAGGATGTGGCCGTTCTGCCACAGCTACACGTCCTACTGAACCTACTACCTCAGGTCCCAGTAGCCACCAGAATCTACAGCGATATTTGGTCGGGCCTAATGCCGTTCTAAGGATGGTAAGGCCTAAGCAAGTACAGGCGCTAGTCAATTGGGTGGCCGACAGTGGATCCAGCATGTTCACATTATCTCCCATCCAGTCTTCTGCAGAAAGCGCACAGGTGGCGCCTGAAACCCATGCCCATCAGTCTGTCACATCACCCCCATGCATATCGGGGAACCTGTCTGACCCTCAAGTCATGCAGCAGTCTCTTATGCTGTTTGAAGACTCTGCTGGCAGGGTTTCCCAAGGGCATTCACCTAGCCCTTCCCCAGGGGTGGAAGACATAGAATGCACTGACGCACAACCACTTATGTTTCCTGATTAGGACATGGGAATACCACCTCAGAACGTCTCTGATGATGACGAAACACAGGTGCCAACTGCTGCGTCTTTCTGCAGTGTGCAGACCGAAAAGGAGGTCAGGGAGGAAGACTGGGTGGAAGACGATGCAGGGGACGATGAGGTCCTAGACCCCACATGGAATGAAGGTCATGCCACTGACTTTCAGAGTTCGGAGGAAGAGGCAGTGGTGAGGCTGAGCCAACAGCGTAGCAGAGCAGCCGTCGCTGTGGCGAAACCAACCTCGCTACTGGGTGCTGGAGAAGCCTGGTTGCCAGCCTCTTGCCCCAGGATTATGGGCCCTCTCATCAGCCCATGCTAAACTTAAACTCCATGGCAATTGAACTATATTCGTGTAGTCTGAGTGCCATTCACCTAATAATTGAATGCACTCAGACCAAATCTATCTGGGGATATGTCAAATGTCTATGTTTACTGTAATGGTTGTGACATTGTATATTTGAAAAGTGATTTCTGTCCTATTGTCCCCACGTGTGTATTGGCGATTTCCCTTTGTCCTGAGAGATAATTGAATTACTTCTCGGTTGTCTCCAGGACAGAAGACATTGTTTAAAAATTGTGTATTCTCCTGCCTGTGATAATTACATTAACCCATTGTGTAAGGTAATTGTATCACAGGCAGAGGGGAGGATTTTGTGTGGGAGTGTCTGACTGTATTGTACGTGTTTACTGGTTGTTTTACAAAACCCTGTGGGTGGTACTAATGTGTAAGAATGGGTATAAGATCAATAAACACACAGCTCTGGCTGACCACTGCTTGACCCTCAACACAGAGCCTCGTCTCGTTCTTGGGGGGATTCACTGTATGTGCTGTTAGAGACTGATTGCTAGGAGTGTAAGCCGCTTGGGTGCGTTTCCTATTCGTCTGCTAGCAGCTATTCGTGAGGTTTCGTTCGGAGTTTGGAGCATTCCCTTGTATGCCGTTACAGTCGCCAAAACAGTTCGCCTGCTACTGGCCACCGTCACCAGGGACCGAGCACACCAATGGCAGCTTCAAGGAGTTCCCTGGCATGGCACTTCTTTACACAATATCCTGACGACAAGACCCGAGTGGTTTGCACGCTGTGCCATCAGAGCCTGAAGCGAGGCATTAACGTTCTGAACCTTAGCACAACCTGCATGACCAGGCATCTACATGCGAGACACGGGCTGCAGTGGAGTAAGCACTTCCAAAACCAAGAAAGGGTTCAGGCCCCTCCTGCTCCCTCTTCTGCTGCTGCCTCGGCCTCTTCCTCCGCCTCTGGAGGAACGTTGGCACCTGTCGCCCAGCAAACAGAGGATGTGCCACCAACACCACCTCTGTCACCAAGCATCTCCACCATGTCACACGGAAGCGTTCAGCTCTCCATCTCACAAACCTTTGAGAGAAAGCGTAAATTCCCACCTAGCCACCCTCAATCCCTGGCCCTGAATGCCAGCATTTCTAAACTACTGACCTTTGAAATGCTGTCATTCAGGCTGGTGGAGACGGACAGCTTCAAACAGCTCATGTCGCTTGCTGTCCCACAGTACTCGGCTCGTTCCCAGCAGCCACTACTTCTCCAAGTGAGCCGTGCCCTCCCTGCACAACCAAGTATCGGATAAAATCAAGTGTGCACTGCGCAACGCCATCTGTGGCAAGGTCCACCTAACCACAGATACGTGGACCAGTAAGCACGGCCAGGGACGCTTTATCTCCCTAACTGCACACTGGGTAAATGTAGTGGCAGTTGGGCCCCAGGCGGAGAGCTGTTTGGTGCACGTCCTTCCGCCGCCAAGGATCGCAGGGCATCATTCTTTGCCTCCTGTTGCCTCTTCTTCCTACTCGGCTTCCTCCTCCTCTTCTACCACCTCCTCATCCGGTCAGCGACAGACCTTCACCACCAACTTCAGCACAGCCAGGGGTAAACGTAGGCAGGCCATTCTGAAACGGATGTGTTTGGGGGACAGGCCCCACACCGCGCAGGAGTTGTGGCGGGGTATAGAACAACAGACCGACGAGTGGTTGCTGCCAATGAGCCTCAAGCCCAGCCTTGTGGTGTGCGATAATGGGCGAAATCTCGTTGCAGCTCTGGGACTAGCCTGCTTGACGCACATCCCTTGCCTGGCGCATGTGCTGAATTTGGTGGTGCAGAAATTCATTCACAACTACCCCGACATGTCAGAGCTGCTGCATAAAGTGCGGGCCGTCTGTGCGCGCTTCTGGTGTTCTTATCCTGCCGCCGCTCGGCTGTCTGCTCTACAGCGTAACTTCGGCCTTCCCGCTCACCGCCTCATATGCGACGTGCCCACCAGGTGGAACTCCACCTTGCACATGCTGGAGAGACTGTGCGAGCAGCAGCAGGCCATAGTGGAGTTTCAGCTGCAGCACGCACGGGTGAGTCGCACTGCGGAACAGCACTACTTCACCACCAATGACTGGGCCTCCATGCGAGACCTGTGTGCCCTGTTTCGAGTACTCCACCTACATGGCGAGTGGCGATGACGCCGTTATCAGCGTCACAATACCACTTCTATGTCTCCTTGAGAAAACACTTAGGGCGATGATGGAAGAGGATGTGGCCCAGGACGAGGAGGAGGAGGAGGAGTCATCTCTAACACTTTCAGGCCAGTCTCTTAGAAGTGGCTCAGAGGGAGGATTTTTGCAACAGCAGAGGCCAGGTACAAATTTGGCCAGCCAGGGCCCACTACTGGAGGACAAGGAGGAGGAGTATAGGGATGAAGCATGTTCACAGCGGGGTGGCACCCAACGCAGCTTGGGCCCATCACTGGTGCGTGGCTGGGGGGATACGGAGGACGCAGAGGATACGCCTAACACAGAGGACAGCTTGTCCTTAACTCTGGGCAGCCTGGCACACATGAGCGACTACATGCTTCAGTGCCTGCGCAACGACTGGGTGCCCACCCTGCTGTATCCCCGTTACAAAGACAATGTGCCATCCTTAATTCCCTCACTGGAGCAAGATCGGAAGATGCGCAACTACAGGAGCACGCTGGTAGATGCGCTCCTGAGAGCATTCCCGACTGACGCCGGGGGAGAAGTGGAAACAGAAGGCGAAGGCAGGGGAGGAGGAAGAGGTCGCCAACGCAGCTGTGTCAGCGCCAGCACCTCAGAAGGCAGGGTTAGCATGGCCGACATGTGGAAAAGCTTTGTCACCTCGCCACAACAACCGGCCTCAACTGCTGATATGGAGCCTGTTAGCAGGAGGCAGCATTTGAACAACATGGTGGAACAGTACCTGTGCACACGCCTACACGTACTGACTGATGGTTCTGCCCCATTCAACTTCTGGGTCTCCAAATTGTCCACATGGCCAGAGCTTGCCCTGTATGCCTTGGAGGTGCTGGCCTGCCCTCTCTGAACGTGTATTTAGCACGGCAGGAGGCGTCATTACAGACAGACGCAGCCGCCTGTCCACAGCCAACATGGACAAGCTCACGTTCATTAAAATGAACCAGGCCTGGATCCCACAAGACTTGTCTGTACCTTGTGCAGAATAGACAGGTCTAACAGCCTCAACCATCCATCCTTGTACTCAAGTGCACTTATTCCTTTTTTTTATTTTTTTATATGTCCCAATATTTTGGGGGATACCCCTATGTAAAAATGCAAAATAACACACATCTGTGTTGGCTACCTATTCCTCCTTCGCCGCCGCTTCCACCTAGACTGCCACATGAGCCTACACGGCCACATCCACCCATTCACCGCCTCCTCAACCTCTTCCTCCTACATCATTCCTAATTTTAATTTTCTAAGGTCTTTTGTGTTTTTTTAATTCATTTCCCTATCCACATTTGTTTGCAGAGCATTTGCCATGCTCTTAAGCACATTTTGCTGCCTTTTGCAGCCCTCTAGCTCTTTCCATTACATTTTTACAGCCATTTTAGTGCTCAAAAGTTCGGGTCCCCATTGACAATGGGGTTCGAGTTCGGGGTCAAGTTCGGTCTAGAACCCGAATTTTTTTTTTCAAGTTCGGCCGAACCTGCCGAACCCGAACATCCAGGTGTCCGCTCAACTCTAATTACAATACAAATGTATTCTATTGTAATGCATTGCAGAGGGGATCAGACCCCCAAAAGTGAACATCAGAAATAAAGTAAAGAAAAAAAAGTAAAAAAAAATGTTTTTAATAAAATTAATGAAATAATAAAATTAATCAAGTAAAAAAAGAAAAAAAAACGCCCCTTTCCACTTATTTTAAAATTAGGTATCGCCGCGTCCCTAATGATCGGCTCTATATATATATCACATTATCCACCCTGTCCGATAAATACCATAAAAAAACAAAAATAAAAACGCTGTAAAAAAAAAGCTATTTTTGTCACCTTACATCACAAAAAGTGCAACACCGAGTGATCAAAAAGGTGTATGCCCCCCAAAATACACTGCGTGCAGAATTATTAGGCAAATGAGTATTTTGACCACATCATCCTCTTTATGCATGTTGTCTTACTCCAAGCTGTATAGGCTCGAAAGCCTACTACCAATTAAGCATATTAGGTGATGTGCATCTCTGTAATGAGAAGGGGTGTGTTCTAATGACATCAACACCCTATATTAGGTGTGCATAATTATTAGGCAACTTCCTTTCCTTTGGCAAAATGAGTCAAAAGAAGGACTTGACAGGCTCAGAAAAGTCAAAAATAGTGAGATATCTTGCAGAGGGATGCAGCACTCTTAAAATTGCAAAGCTTCTGAAGCGTGATCATCGAACAATCAAGCGTTTCATTCAAAATAGTCAACAGGGTCGCAAGAAGCGTGTGGAAAAACCAAGGCGCAAAATAACTGCCCATGAACTGAGAAAAGTCAAGCGTGCAGCTGCCAAGATGCCACTTGCCACTAGTTTGGCCATATTTCAGAGCTGCAACATCACTGGAGTGCCCAAAAGCACAAGGTGTGCAATACTCAGAGACATGGCCAAGGTAAGAAAAGCTGAAAGACGACCACCACTGAACAAGACACACAAGCTGAAACGTCAAGACTGGGCCAAGAAATATCTCAAGACTGATTTTTCTAAGGTTTTATGGACTGATGAAATGAGAGTGAGTCTTGATGGGCCAGATGGATGGGCCCGTGGCTGGATTGGTAAAGGGCAGAGAGCTCCAGTCCGACTCAGACGCCAGCAAGGTGGAGGTGGAGTACTGGTTTGGGCTGGTATCATCAAAGATGAGCTTGTGGGGCCTTTTCAGGTTGAGGATGGAGTCAAGCTCAACTCCCAGTCCTACTGCCAGTTTCTGGAAGACACCTTCTTCAAGCAGTGGTACAGGAAGAAGTCTGCATCCTTCAAGAAAAACATGATTTTCATGCAGGACAATGCTCCATCACACGCGTCCAAGTACTCCACAGCGTGGCTGGCAAGAAAGGGTATAAAAGAAGAAAATCTAATGACATGGCCTCCTTGTTCACCTGATCTGAACCCCATTGAGAACCTGTGGTCCATCATCAAATGTGAGATTTACAAGGAGGGAAAACAGTACACCTCTCTGAACAGTGTCTGGGAGGCTGTGGTTGCTGCTGCACGCAATGTTGATAGTGAACAGATCAAAACACTGACAGAATCCATGGATGGCAGGCTTTTGAGTGTCCTTGCAAAGAAAGGTGGCTATATTGGTCACTGATTTGTTTTTGTTTTGTTTTTGAATGTCAGAAATGTATATTTGGGAATGTTGAGATGTCATATTGGTTTCACTGGTAAAAATAAATAATTGAAATGGGTATATATTTGTTTTTTGTTAAGTTGCCTAATAATTATGCACAGTAATAGTCACCTGCACACACAGATATCCCCCTAAAATAGCTAAAACTAAAAACAAACTAAAAACTACTTCCAAAAATATTCAGCTTTGATATTAATGAGTTTTTTGGGTTCATTGAGAACATGGTTGTTGTTCAATAATAAAATTAATCCTCAAAAATACAACTTGCCTAATAATTCTGCACTCCCTGTAGTACCAATCTAACCGTAACCTCCTCCCACAAAAACCTATCCCCCTAAGCCAATCGCCCAAAAAATGTAAAAACTATGGCTCAGAATATGGAGACACTAAAAATTATTATTTTTTTTGTTTAAAAAATACTGGTATTGTGTAAAACTTAAGTAAATACAAAAAGTATACATATTAGGTATCGCCGCATCCATAAACACCTGCTCTATAAAAATATCACATGACCTAACCCCTCAGGTGAACACCATAAAAAAAAACGGTGTAAAAAAAGCCATTTTTTGTCACCTTACATCACAAAAAGTGTAATAGCAAGCGATCAAAAAGTCATATGCACCCTAAAATAGTGCCAATCAAACAGTCATCTCATCCCGAAAAATATTAGCCCCTACACAAGACAGTCGTCCAAAAAATAAATAAAACTATGGCTTTCAGAATGTGGAGACACTAAAGAATCATTATTTTTTTCAAATGCTTTGTTATGTAAAACTAAAAACAAATAACCAAAAAAAGTCATATTTGGTATTGTCGCGTCCGTGACAACCTGCTCTATAAAAATACCACAAGATCTAACCTTTCAGATAAATGTTGTAAATAACAAAAAATAAAAATGGTGCCAAAACAGCTATTTCTTGTTACCTTGCCTCACAAAAAGTGTAATGTAGAGCAACCAAAAATCATATGTACCCTAAAATAGAACAAACAAAACTGCCACCCTATGGCGTAGCTTCCAAAATGGGGTCACTTTTTTGGAGTTTCTACTCTAGGGGTGCATCAGGGGGGCTTCAAATGGGACATGGTGTCAAAAAAACAGTCCAGCAAAATCTGCCTTCCAAAATCTGTATGGCATTCCTTTCCTTCTGCGCCCTGCTGTGTGCCCGTACAGCAGTTTACGACCACATATGGGGTGTTTCTGTAAACTACAGAATCAGGGCCATATATATTGAGTTTTGTTTGGCTGTTAACCCTTGCTTTGTAACTGGTAAAAATTTATTCAAATGGAAAATCTGCCAAAAATGTGAAATTGTGAAAATTTTACCTCTATTTTCCATTAATTCTTGTGGAACACCTAAAGGGTTAACAAAGTTTGTAAAATCAGTTTTGAATACCTTGAGGGGTGTAGTTTGTAAAATGCGGTAATTTTTGGGTGGTTTCTATTATGTAAGCCTCACAAAGTGACTTCAGACCAAAACTGGTCCTGAAAAAGTGGGTTTTAGAAATTTTCTGAAAAATTTCAAGATTTGCTTCTAAACTTCTAAGCCTTGTAACGTCCCCAAAAAATAAAATGGTATTCCCAAAATGATCAAAAAATGAAGTACACATATGGGGAATGTAAAGTAATAACTATTTTTGGAGGTATTACTATCTATTATAAAATTAGAGAAATTGAAATTTGGAAATTTGCTAATTTTTCTATTTTTTTTGTAAATTTGGCATTTTTTTATAAAAAAAATAAAAAATTTTGACTCCATTTTACCAGTGTCATGAAGTACAAGATGTGACCAAAAAACAATTTCAGAATGGCCTGGATAAGTAAAAGCGTTTTAAATGTATTCACACATAAAGTGGCCTGGTCCTTAAGGTGAAATATGGCCGTGTCCTTAAGCGGTTAAAAGGACTTTTGGGTCTCTGAAAAGTTTTTCTGATAAAAATCTTCCAATAACACTCCATACACTCTGTCCCTTCCTATGCACAGCTCTCCCTAAGACTGAGCAATTTAGCGCAGGTTGCGCTACAAACATATATTGCTGCTATCACACACAATAGTCCTTAGAAGGACTTTTGGGCCTCTGAAAAGTTTTTGTAATGAAAATCTTCAAATAACACTCCCTACACTGTCTTTCCCTTCCTATGCTCAGCTCTCCCTGACAAAGACTGAGCCGATCACGTGTCATCAGGTGCTTTATAGCACCCGATGACGTGTTCCGGCCAGCCAATCACTGTAATGCCAGTATCCAACATGGCTACGGCATTACAGTGCGTGCCAGTACCTCCCTGCACGTTTATTGGCTGCATAGCAGCTAAGAAACGTGCGGGAGGAGACTCAAGCATTGCGCTCGAGCACATGCGGTACTCGGCCGAGTACCGCCATGTGCCGAGCATTGAGATGCTCGAGCCGAACCTGTTCGGCCAAGCATGCTTGATCATCACTAGTGCAGTTTACTCAGCTTTTAAAAAAAAATTGTGGAATAATGCTATTAATATGAAGTCATCATGGAACCATGCAATATTAACTGTAACCAAACAGTGTGATAGGATTAAAATCTTACCTGTGGGTAACTGTATAGACTGAGTATCTGTGAAATTGATTGCGATGGTAAAAACAACAGATGTCCAATAAGTGCTATCATTTTTCCTCTGTTACCACACCTGTAATTCCAATAATGTTTTAATCCTCCCGACAGAGCCCTCATTGTGGCTTGCATTGCTTGTTCAATAAAGCTGCAGGTGTCATATGCATCATATCCCAGAGTGATGTTGGGTAAAATATTTGGATTCATGTTAATCTCATTAATAGCAAAATCAAATGCGAGGTAGTGACGCAAGTATTGCACAGACATTCTGCAAAAAATATGTATTTTTATTTTTATTCCATAGCACAAAGAATATTCTGTTATATTTATCTTTAATAAGTCATTTATGAATAAGGGTAATATAGGTTAAAAAGGTTATCTAAGAGTAAGAATATCCATCGATGGGGGACACGTGACTGCAGCAGCCAATCACAGGCAACAGTGTTAAACTTCTCCCCTTGCATCATGACAAATGTTCACATCATTCAAGGGTTGTATTTGTCCCCTGTCGATGGATGTTGATCTCAGCACGGCCAGGAGAGGAAGAGCCAGCCCAGGAGCATCAGACACCAAAACCAGGGGCGACCAGGTAAGTATGATCTCCACCACAGGTAGGCCATTCTGGAAGGACCGTCTTAGGCTGAGTTCACACTTCAGTTATTTGATTAGTTATTTCAATCAGTTATTATGAGCCAAAATCAGTGGTGAAGTCGAAGGTATAAGGAAAAGATTTGCACCTTTTTTGTGTTTCTGACCCTAATTTTGGCTGACAATATCTGATGGAAATAACTGACCAAATAACTGAACTGTGAACTCAGCCTTACTCTTGGATGACTCCTTTAACCGCCTCCGGACCGCCTAACGCAGGATTGCGGTCCGGAGGCGGCATCCCTGCGCTCAGCGACGCATATACGCGTCATCTCGCGTGAGCCGAGATTTCCTGTGAACGCGCGCACACAGGCGCGCGCGTTCACAGGATCTGAAGGTAAGAGAGTGGATCTCCAGCCTGCCAGCGGCGATCGTTCGCTGGCAGGCTGGAGATGTGATTTTTTTTAACCCCTAACAGGTATATTAGACGCTGTTTTGATAACAGCGTCTAATATACCTGCTACCTGGTCCTCTGGTGGTCCCTTTTGTTTGGATCGACCACCAGAGGACACAAGTAGCTCAGTAAAGTAGCACCAAACACCACTACACTACACTCCACCCCCCCCTGTCACTTATTAATCCCTTATGAACCACTGATCACCCCTGATCACCCCATATAGACTCCCTGATCACCCCCCTGTCATTGATCACCCCCCTGTCATTGATCACCCCCCTGTAAGGCTCCATTCGGACGTCCGTATGATTTTTACGGATCCACTGATACATGGATCGGATCCGCAAAACACATACGGACATCTGAATAGAGCCTTACAGGGGGGTGATCAATGACAGGGGGGTGATCACCTCATATACACTCCCTGATCACCCCCTGTCATTGATCACCCCCCTGTCATTGATCACCCCCCTGTAAGGCTCCATTCGGACGTCCGTATGATTTTTACGGATCCACTGATACATGGATCGGATCCGCAAAACACATACGGACATCTGAATGGAGCCTTACAGGGGGGTGATCAATGACAGGGGGGTGATCACCTCATATACACTCCCTGATCACCCCCTGTCATTGATCACCCCCCTGTCATTGATCACCCCTCTGTAGGGCTCTATTCGGACGTCCGTATGATTTTTACGGATCCACTGATACATGGATCGGATCCGCAAAACACATACGGACATCTGAATGGAGCCTTACAAGGGGGTGATCAATGACAGGGGGGTGATCACCTCATATACACTCCCTGATCACCCCCCTGTCATTGATCACCCCCCTGTCATTGATCACCCCCCTGTAAGGCTGCATTCAGATGTCCGTATGTTTTTTACGGATCCACGGATACATGGATCGGATCCGCAAAACACATACGGACATCTGAATGGAGCCTTATAGGGGGGTGATCAATGACAGGGGGGTGATCAATGACAGGGGGGTGATCACCCCATATAGACTCCCTGATCACCCCCCTGTCATTGATCACCCCCCTGTAAGGCTCCATTCAGACATTTTTTTTGGCCCAAGTTAGCGGAAATATTATTTTTTTTTCTTACAAAGTCTCATATTCCACTAACTTGTGTCAAAAAATAAAATCTCACATGAACTCACCATACCCCTCACGGAATCCAAATGTGTAAAAGTTTTAGACATTTATATTCCAGACTTCTTCTCACGCTTTAGGGCCCCTAGAATGCCAGGGCAGTATAAATACCCCACATGTGACCCCATTTCGGAAAGAAGACACCCCAAGGTATTCGCTGAGGGGCATATTGAGTCCATGAAAGATTGAAATTTTTGTCCCAAGTTAGCGGAAAGGGAGACTTTGTGAGAAAAAAAAAAATCAATTTCCGCTAACTTGTGCCAAAAAAATAAAAATTCTATGAACTCGCCATGCCCCTCATTGAATACCTTGGGGTGTCTTCTTTCCAAAATGGGGTCACATGTGGGGTATTTATACTGCCCTGGCATTTTAGGGGCCCTAAAGCGTGAGAAGAAGTCTGGGATCCAAATGTCTAAAAATGCCCTCATAAAAGGAATGTGGGCCCCTTTGCACATCTAGGCTGCAAAAAAGTGTCACACATCTGGTATCGCCGTACTTAGGAGAAGTTGGGCAATGTGTTTTGGGGTGTCATTTTACATATACCCATGCTGGGTGAGATAAATATCTTGGTCAAATGCCAACTTTGTATAAAAAATGGGAAAAGTTGTCTTTTGCCAAGATATTTCTCTCACCCAGCATGGGTATATGTAAAAAGACACCCCAAAACACATTGCCCAACTTCTCCTGAGTACGGGGATACCAGATGTGTGACATTTTTTTGCAGCCTAGGTGGGCAAAGGTGCCCACATTCCAAAGAGCACTTTTCGGATTTCACAGGTCATTTACCTACTTACCACACATTAGGGCCCCTAGAATGCCAAGGCAGTATAACTACCCCACAAGTGACCCCATTTTGGAAAGAAGACACCCCAAGGTATTCCGTGAGGGGCATGGCGAGTTCCTAGAATTGTTTATTTTTTGTCACAAGTTAGCGGAAAATGATGATTTATTTTTATTTTTTTCTTACAAAGTCTCATATTCCACTAACTTGTGACAAAAAATAAAAACTTCCATGAACTCACTATGCCCATCACGAAATACCTTGGGGTGTCTTCTTTCCAAAATAGGGTCACTTGTGGGGTAGTTATACTGCCCTGGCATTTTAGGGGCCGAATGCGTGAGAAGTGGTTTGAAATCAAAATCTGTAAAAAATGGCCGGTGAAATCCGAAAGGTGCTCTTTGGAATGTGGGCCTCTTTGCCCACCTAGGCTGCAAAAAAGTGTCACACATCTGGTATCCCCGTACTCAGGAGAAGTTGGGCAATGTGTTTTGGGGTGTCTTTTTACATATACCCATGCTGGGTGAGAGAAATATCTTGGCAAAATACAACTTTTCCAATTTTTTTATACAAAGTTGGCATTTGACCAAGATATTTATCTCACCCAGCATGGGTATATGTAAAATGACACCCCAAAACACATTGCCCAACTTCTCCTGAGTACAGCGAAACCAGATGTGTGACACTTTTTTGCAGCCTAGGTGGGCAAAGGGGCGCACATTCCAAAGAGCACCTTTCGGATTTCACTGGTCATTTTTTACAGATTTTGATTGCAAACTACTTCTCACGCATATGGGCCCCTAAAATGTCAGGGCAGTATAACTACCCCACAAGTGACCCCATTTTGGAAAGAAGACACCCCAAGGTATTCGCTGATGGGCATAGTGAGTTCATAGAAGTTTTTATTTTTTGTCACAAGTTAGTGGAATATGAGACTTTGTAAGGAAAAAAAATAAATAAAAAATCATCATTTTCCGCTAACTTGTGACAAAAAATAAAAAGTTCTATGAACTCACTATGCCCATCAGCAAATACCTTAGGGTGTCTACTTTCCGAAATGGGGTCATTTGTGGGGTGTTTGTACTGTCTGGCCATTGTAGAACCTCAGGAAACATGACAGGTGCTCAGAAAGTCAGAGCTGCTTCAAAAAGCGGAAATTCACATTTTTGTACTATAGTTTGTAAACGCTATAATTTTTACCCAAACCAATTTTTTTTTACCCAAACATTTTTTTTTATCAAAGGTATGTAGAACAATAAATTTAGAGAAAAATTTATATATGGATGTCGTTTTTTTCCCCAAAATTTTACAACTGAAAGTGAAAAATGTAATTTTTTTGCAAAAAAATCGTTACATTTTGATTAATAACAAAAAAAGTAAAAATGTCAGCAGCAATGAAATACCACCAAATGAAAGCTCTATTAGTGAGAAGAAAAGGAGGTAAAATTCATTTGGGTGGTAAGTTGCATGACCGAGCAATAAACGGTGAAAGTAGGGTAGGTCAGAAGTGTAAAAAGTGGCCTGGTCATTAAGGGTGTTTAAGCTAGGGGGGCTGAGGTGGTTAAAGGGTGAACTCAGCAAAAATAAACAAACTTTTTTTGAACATATTTTTATTTAACTTGACCGCTAGAGGTATTGGGCATGAAATCACTAAAGCCCATAATTGGCAGCAATGCTCATGAGCCATATAGGTTTATGTTACTGCTTAGGATTGTGCATAAACACTGCACGGAGAAGTCATGCTGTGGCACTACAAATGGTGGCGGAATAAGGGCTGTTTCGCACAAGCGGATGCAGTGCGTGTCATCCGCAGCGTAATTGACAGCCAAGCCCCCCACTGGACAGCAGAGACACGGAGCATTAACATGATTGATAATGCTCCGTGCCTCTCTGTGATCTTTTTGCTACAAAATCACAGTGACAACTTTATCTCACTGTGATTTTGTAGTAAAAAGATCACAGAGAGGCACAGAGCATTATCAATCATGTTGATGCTCCGTGTCTCTGCTGTCCAGTGTTCAGTGTCCGGCTGTCATTCACGCTGCGGATGACACGCACGGCATCTGCTCATGTGAAACAGCCCTAACAGTTTGATATGCTCATTATAAATTTTATGATATTTACTGACTGAGTTTTTAATTACAGTATCTCACAAAAGTGAGTACACCCCTCACATTTTTGTAAATATTTTATTATATCTTTTCATGAGACAACACTGAAGATATGACACTTTAACATATTAACATATGCAGTTTATAAGGCTGAAAAAAGACATCTGTCCATCTAGTTCAGCGTGTTATCCTGACAGTTTCTGCAAGATGATCCAGAGGAAGGCAAAAAAAAAAAACCTGTGAGGTAGAAGCCAATTTCCCCCTCTTTATGGGAAAAAAATCCTTCCCGACTCCAATCAGGCCATCAGAATAAGGCTACATGCACACGACCGTATGTGTTTTGCGGTCTGCAAATTGAGGATCCGCAAAAAAAAAAAAAAAGGATGACATCCGTATGCCATCCATTTTTTTTGCGGATCCATTGTAACAATGCCTAAAACAGACAAGAATAGAACATTTTTTTTGCTGGGCTACGGAACGGACATACTGATGCGGACCCATTGAAATAAATGGGTCCACATCCTATCCGCAAAAAAAAAAAGGAATGGAAACAAACAACGTTCGTGTGCATGTAGCCTAACTCCCTGGATCATTGACCCATCTCTACTAACTATAACCTGTAATATTATTACACTTCAGAACTACATCCAGGCCCCTTAGTGAACTCACCATCACCACCTCCTCAGGCAGAGAGTTCCATAGTCTCACTGCTCTTACCGTAAAAAATCCTCTTTTTTGTTTGTGTACAAACCTTCTTTCCTCCAGACGCAGAGGATGTCCCCTCGTCACAGTCACAGTCCTGGGGATAAATAGATGATGGGATAGATCTCTATACTGACCCCTGATATATTTATACATAGTTATTAGATCTTCCCTCAGTCATCTTTTTTTTTTAAAGTGAATAGCCCCAATTTTGATCATCTTTCATGGTATTGCAGTCCACTCATTCCAGTTATTACTTTAGTTGCCCTCCTTTGAACCCTCTCCAGCTCTGCTATGTATGCCTTGTTCATAGGAGCCCAGAACAGGCGCGGGATCTCGGCTGGACCTAGGGATGATACAAGGGAATAGGAGGGTGGGCAAAGGAAGAGGCTGGGGAGGAGTAACGGTTAAAAAGGCAGAGCAGCCTGGGCACCTGCACACGGAACACTGCCCCTGGGCACTTGCGAGTGATCATTTGCATATGAAATAAATGTTGTTTTTCCTGCTTCTGGATGTCTAAAGAAAATAACAAAGGTACCATTAGAATCATGTATAGGTGTGCTACAGTGCTATGTAAGTGCTGTATATAGTCATATAGTGGTGACAGACTCCCTTTAATATTGGAGTCTTTGCTGCATCTGTTTTTGTTAAAACAAGCTTGAAATACTTCAATAATTTTCTGGCTTTGAAAAAACACCAATTTTTGACAATAACCTCCATCTTGGGCCTCTGCCGCATTAGTCAGTGTGCAATTTAAGCTAGAAATACAGCTATAATTTTCTGGTTTTTAAAAAAACACCCATTTTGGGCAAAATACTCAATTTTACAGCCCTTGCTGCCTCTGTACGTGTAAAATTCAAGCGTTATTTACTGCTGTCATTTTCTGTTATTAAAAAAATACCCATTTTCGGCAAAGTACTTAATATTGCACCTTTGCTGCATCTGTTATTGTTAAAAAAAAGCTTGAAATACTTCAATAATTTTCGGGGTTTTAAAAAAACACAATTTTTGGCAATACCTTCCATCGCGGGCCTCTGCCGCATTAGTCAGTGTGCAATTTAAGCTAGAAATACAGCTATAATTTTCTGGGCTTTAAAAAACACCCATTTAGGGCAAAATACTTAATTTGCGGCCTTGTCTGCATCTGTACGTGTGAGATACACGCTTTCGATACTGCTGTGCTATTCTGGTATTAAAAAAATCACCCATGTTGGGCAAAACACTTAATTTTGCAGCCTTTGCAGCATCTGTCATTGTAAGATACAAGCGTTAGATACTGTTCTATTCTTTTATTAAAAAAAACACCCATTTTAGGCAAGATCCTAAATTTGAGAAATATGAGGAGAGCGTCAAATAAGGGACGTGGCCCCGATCCTGGTGCTGCTGGTGGAGCTCCTGTTGCAGGGAGAGGACGTGGTCGATCTGTGCAGCTACACGCACAAGTGAAACACTTTCCTCAGGTGCGAGTAGGTGACAGAACCTTCAGCGTTATTTTGTCGGGCCTAATGCGGCTCTACGAATGGTAAGGCCAGAACAAGTACAGGCAATATTAGATTGGGTTGCTGATAGTGCCTCCAGTTCCTTCACATTGTCTCCCACCCAGTCTCCTGCTGAAAGATCAGCGTTAGCACCTGCAGTCGATGTCCATCAGTCTTTCACCTCACCCCCTTGCAAATCAGACAAGCAGTCTGAGCCCCAAGTTATGCAGCAGTCTCTTCTGCTTTTCGATGACTCTGCTAGCAGGGTTTCCCAGGGCCATCCACCTAGTTCTGCCCCAGAAGTGGAAGAGATTGAGTGCACCGATGCCCAACCACTTATCTTTCAAGATGAGTACATGGGAGGACAACCGCAGCACATCTCGAATGATGACGAAACACAGGTGCCAACTGCTGTGGCTTTCAAAAGTGTGCAGACCGACAAGGAGGGCAGGGGTAAAGACTGGGTGGAAGATGATGTGGAGGACAATGAGGTCCTCGACCCCACATGGAATCAAGGTCATGCAAGGGACCTTTTGTAGTTCGGAGGAAGAGGCGGTTGTCGCACAGAGCCACCAACCCAGCAGAAGAGGGAGCAGGGTGCAAAAGCAAAGCGGCCGTCCCCTAGACAGTACGCCTGCTACTGCCCACCGCAGCAAGGGACCGAGCACACCAAAGCCAGCTCCAAAGAGTTCCCTGGCGTGGCAGTTCTTCAGACGACAAGACATGAGTGGTTTGCACTCTGTGCCATCAGAGCCTGAAGCGAGGCATAAACGTTCTCAACCTGAGCACAACCTGCATGACCAGGCATCTAAGTGCAAAGCACGAGCTGCAGTGTTGTAGACACCTCAAAAACCAAGAAAGGTCTCTGGCTCCTCCTGCTTCCTCTTCTGCTGCAGTTTTAGCCTCTTCCTCCACCTCTGGAGTGACAGTGGCACCTGCCACCCAGCAAACAGAGGATCGGCGAGCAACACCACCACCTGGATCACCAAGCATCTCCACAATGTCCCACGGAAGCGTTCAGCTCTCCATCTCCCAAACACTGGAACCGAAGAGGAAGTACCCCTCTACCCACCCGCGATCCCTGGCCCTGAATGCCAGAATTTCAAAATTACTGGCCTTTAAAATGCTGTCATTCCGTCTGGTGGAGACAGAGAGTTTTAAAAGCCTTATGGCGGTGGCTGTCCCACAGTATGTCGCGCCCAGCCACCACTTCTATTCCAAGCGAGCCATCCCTTCCCTGCACAACCAAGTGGGGGACAAAATCAGGTGTGCACTGCGCAACGCCATCTGTGGCAGGGTCCACCTAACTTCGGATACGTGGACCAGTAAGCACGGTCAGGGACGTTATATCTCCCTAACAGCACACTGGGTAAATGCAGTGGCGGATAGGCCTGAGGCGGATAGCAGTTTGGCGCATGTCCTTCCACCACCAAGGATTGCAGGTTGCTTCTCTTAGCCTCCTGTTGCTTCATCCTCCTACTCCACTTCCTCATCCTCTACCGCTTCCTCATCGGGTCAGCGTAACACCGTCACCACCAACTTCAGCACTGCCAGGGGTAAACGACAGCAGGCAGTTTTAAATTGTATCTATTTGGGGGACAAACCTCGCACCGCACAGGAGCTGTGGACGGCCTTGAACAACAGACCGATGAGTAGTTGGTGCCAGTGAGCCTCAAGCCTGGCCTGGTGGTGTGCGATAATCGGCGAAATCTCGTAGCAGCTCTGGGACTAGCCGGTTTGACGCACATCCCTTGGCTGGTGCATGTGCGAATTTGGTGGTGCAGAGGTTCCTTAAAAATTACCCCGATATGTCAGAGCTGCTGCAGAAAGTGCGGGTCGTCTGTGCATGCTTTCGGCGTTCTCACCCTGCTGCTGCTCGCCTGTCAGCGCTGCAGCGTAACTTCGGCCTTCCAACTCACCGCCTCATATGCGACGTGCCCACAAGGAACTCCACCTTGCATATGCTGGCCAGACTGTGCGAGCAGCAGCAGGCGATAGTGGAGTTTCAGCTGCAGCACGCATGGGTGAGTCGCTCTGCGGAACAGCACCACTTCACCACCAATGACTGGGCCTCCATGCGAGACCTGTGTTCCTTGTTGCGCTGTTTCGAGT
This sequence comes from Bufo bufo, assembly GCF_905171765.1. Lineage (NCBI taxonomy): Eukaryota > Metazoa > Chordata > Amphibia > Anura > Bufonidae > Bufo > Bufo bufo. The sequence continues at coordinate 66,241,359 of NC_053397.1, read as the reverse complement.
ACTCCACCAACATGACCAGTGCCAATAAAGCCGTTCTCAGCGTTACTATCCCACTTTTATGCCTCCTTGAAAAAACGCTTCTGGCAATGATGGAAGAGGATGTGGCACAGGAGGAGGAGGAAGAAGAGGGATTATTTCATAGGGTTTCTGGCCAGTCATTCACAAGTGGCTCCGAGAGTGGGTTCCTGCACCCACAAATGCCAGGTACAGAATTGTTCAGCCAGGTCACAGTTCTGGAGGATGATGAGGTGGAGGATGAGGAGGAGGAGATGGAGGAGGAGTAACCGTGCTTACAGTAGGGTGGCACCCAAAACAGCTCATGGCCATCACTGGTGCGTGGCTGTGGGGATACAGAGGACACAAAAGATACACCTCCCACAGAGGACAGCTTTTCGTTGCCTCTAGGCAGCCTGGCACACATGAGTAATTACATGCTGCAGGGTCTCAGCAATGACCGCCGAGTTGCCCACATTCTAACTTGTGCAGATTACTGGGTGGCCACGCTGCTGGATCCCCATTACAAGGACAACGTACTATCCTTAATTCCGTTACTCGAGCATGATCGTAAGATGCGCGAGTACAAGCGCACGATGGTAGACGCGCTGCTGGTGGCAATCCCACCTGACAGCGGGGGCACAGTGGAAGCACAAGGTGAAGGCAGAGGAGGAGGAAGAGGTCGCCAATGCAGCTTGGGAAACACCAGCATCTCAGAATGCAGGGTAAGCATGGCCAAAATGTGGAAAAACTTTGTCAGAAAGCCACAACAACCAGCACCACCAGTTGATATGGAACGTCTTAGCAGGAGGCAGCATTTCAGCAACATGGTGGAGCAGTATGTGTGCACATGCCTACACGTACTGAATGACGGGTCTGCCTTCTTCAACTTCTGGGTCTCCAAATTGGGCACATGGCCTGAGCTTGCCCTTTATGCCTTGGAGGTGCTGGTCTGCCCTGCAGCCAGTGTATTATCTGAACGTGTGTTTAGCACGGCAGGGGGCGTTATCACAGACAAGCGCAGCCGCCTGTCCACAGCCAATGTGGACAAGCTCATGTTCATTAAAATGAACCAGGCATGGATCCCACAGGACTTGTCCGTACCTTGTGCAGAATAGACATGTATACCGGCCTTACCCAGCCATTATTATACTACAGAGCAATTGCTCATTGTTGTATTTTTGATATTTCCCACTCTTTTGGGGTGTACCCTAATAAAAAAATAAATTTAAACAAAAAACTAGTGTTGGTTACCTCGTCCTCCTCCACTGCCTCTTCCACCTACACCGCTATATCCACCGCCTCCTTAACCTCCTACTCCATATGAACCTCCACCTTATACATCAAGATTTCATTTCATGATATCAATATTTTATGTAATTTCACTAATTTGTCTGTTACATTTTTGGGTGACATTCACCAATTTTTGGCTGTGATATACCCCTGCTCTACCTAGTAGAAAGGTTAATAAATTTCACTAATTGTTCTGTTACATTCTTGGGTGACATTTTACCATTTTTGCTGTGAATAAACCCCTGCTCTGCATAGGTCACAGGGACCAAAATTAAAAAAAATCATCTGTTCTATTGGTGGGTGACATTAACCCATTTCTGGCAATAAAAAAAACCCTGCTCTGCATAGGTGACAGGGACTTAAATTTCTAAAATTCGTCTTTAATTGGCCCTTTCATTTGATCCTTCTGCTTTAATAACTTGTCCCACATTTCTGCTCGATCACATTGCAGCCATTGACCTCCCTTGGATGTGGTCTCCCTTTCTTACGCTCCCTCTCCGGCGTGAAACCCTGATTCGCCGCTAACCGTGATCAACATTATAGGAGCAGAAATGAACATCGAAAGTTGATAGAGAAGAAATCCAATTGGATCGTGGACATCACGGGGACGTGCGATCAGGCAGAAGTTATCTAGAGTTAACAAAGCAGCAGCAGGGCCTCTCCTGTCTAACGTTTCCAAATCCAAAATACCCCAGTGACATTCCCTATAATTTTTTATGAATCATTTCAATAACAGGGCATCTTAAGAGTCCTGTATTGTTATTTATCGTCACTACCTCCCCGAGTCGGGAGTGGGCAATTGCCGTGCACCCCCTCTTTTCATTCTAGCCATCCACTTTGATAACTTCTCCCACATTTCCGCTCAATCACATTTAATTTCATACATTGACCTCCCTTGGATGTGGTATCCCTTTCTCACGCTCCTTCTCCAGCGTGGAACCCTGATTCACCGCTAACCGTGATCAACAAGGTAGGCGCAGAAAAGATCATCGAAAGTTGATAGAGCAAATATCCAATTGGATCGTGGACATCACGGAGACATGCGACATGCTGGAGCAGTATGTGTGCACACGCCTACACGTACTGACTGATAGGTCTGCCCCCTTCAACTTCTGCGTCTCCAAATTGAGCACATGGCCTGAGCTTGCCTTTTATGCCTTGAAGGTGCTGGCCTGCCCTGCAGCCAGTGTATTGTCTGAATGTTTGTTTGGCACGGCTGGAGGGGGTTATAACAGGTTATATAGTTGCAAGAAAAAGTATGTGAACCCTTTGGAATGATATGGATTTCTGCACAAATTGGTCATAAAATGTGATCTGATCTTCATCTAAGTCACAACAATAGACAATCACAGTCTGCTTAAACTAATAACACACAAAGAATTAAATGTTACCATGTTTTTATTGAACACACCATGTAAACATTCACAGTGCAGGTGGAAAAAGTATGTGAACCCCTAGACTAATGACATCTCCAAGAGCTAATTGGAGTGAGGTGTCAGACAACTGGAGTCCAAACAATAAGATGAGATTGGAGGTGATGGTTACAGATGCCCTGCCCTATAAAAAACACATACCAGTTCTGGGTTTGCTTTTCACAAGAAGCATTGCCTGATGTGAATGATGCCTCGCACAAAAGAGCTCTCAGAAGACCTACGATTAAGAATTGTTGACTTGCATGAAGCTGGAAAGGGTTATAAAAGTATCTCCAAAAGCCTTGCTGTTTATCAGTCCATGGTAAGACAAATTGTCTATAAATGGAGAAAGTTCAGCACTGCTGCTACTCTCCCTAGGAGTGGCCGTTCTGTAAAGATGACTGCAAGAGCACAGCACAGACTGCTCAATGAGGTGAAGAAGAATCCTAGAGTGTCAGCTAAAGACTTACAAAAGTCTCTGGCATATGCTAACATCCCTGTTAGCGAATCTACGATATGTAAAACACTAAACAAGAATGGTTTTCTTGGGAGGATACCACAGAGGAAGCCACTGCTGTCCAAAAAAAACATTGCTGCACGTTTACAGTTTGCACAAGAGCACCTGGATGTTTCACAGCAGTACTGGCAATATATTCTGTGGACAGATGAAACCAAAGTTGAGTTGTTTGGAAGAAACACACAACACTATGTGTGGAGAAAAAGAAGCACAGCACGCCAACATCAAAACCTCACCCCAACTGTGAAGTATGGTGGTGGGGGCATCATGGTTTGGGGCTGCTTTGCTGCGTCAAGGCCTGGACGGATTGCTATCATCGAAGGAAAAATGAATTCCCAAGTTTATCAAAACATTTTGCAGGAGAACTTAAGGCCATCTGTCCACCAGCTGAAGCTCAACAGAAGATGGGTGTTGCAACAGGACAACGACCCAAATCATAGAAGAAAATAAACAACAGAATGGCTTGAACAGAAGAAAATACTCCTTCTGGAGTGGCCCAGTCAGAGTCCTGACCTCAACCCGATTGAGACGCTGTGGCATGACCTCAAGAAAGCGATTCACACCAGACATCCCAAGAATATTGCTGAACTGAAACAGTTCTGTAAAGAGGAATGGTCAAGAATTACTCCTGACCGTTGTGCACGTCTGATCTGCAACTACAGGAAACGTTTGGTTGAAGATATTGCTTCCAAAGGGGGTTCAACCAGGTATTAAATCCAAGGGTTCACATACTTTTTCCACCTGCACTGTGAGCGTGTACATGGTGTGTTCAATAAAAACATGGTAACATTTAATTCTTTGTGTGTTATTGTCACGGCTGTATGTGAGCAACAAGAGCATACACAGTTAATAGAGCTACTGACCGGACCCAAATGGTGGAACGGGCGATGCCCGCGTACCTAAGACTGATGACCACTGTAACCCCTACAATAGTGGAAGGGGCACGGCCACCGGTGCCCTGCTCAGTATATGGAGGGAACCGTGGCCGCCTCAGATCCAGTCAGAAAATAAACAGGTACACAACAATGTCTGCACACTTAGCTGAAGGAGCTGCAGGCGCAGAGAAGACGGATCCAAAGACAGCTGGCAATATCTGGAGTGCTTGCTGCAGCAGAACACAGGTCCAGTGAAATGATAGCTAACAAGTGAAGATGCTCAAGCAAGAGCTACAACTCAAATGAGAAATATAATCCACACCCAAGAAAGGAGGAGTGATTTAAAGGCAGGGAAATAAAATGCAGGGGGAACAGCTGGGAGGACTCCTCCAAGCTCTAGTAGTGACATCATCACAGGGGTGGAGAAACAGAGCTGTGAGAACGTCTCAAAGCTCTGGTAGTGACAGTACCCCCCCCCCTCTATGGGTGGACTCCGGACACCCAGGACCCACCTTCTCAGGATGAGCCCTATGAAATGCCCTGATGAGGCGAGTGGCTTTAATGTCCGACACCGGAACCCACATCCTCTCCTCAGGACCATAACCCTTCCAATGAACGAGTTACTGAAGAGAACCGCGGACAATGCGAGAGTCCACAATTCTGGAAACCTCAAACTCCAGATTGCCATCAACCAAAATCGGAGGAGGAGGCAAAGAGGAGGGTACCGTGGGCTGGACATATGGTTTTAAGAGAGATCTGTGAAATACATTATGTATCTTCCAAACCCGTGGAAGATCAAGACGGAAGGCAACAGGATTGATGACTGACAAGATTTTATAAGGCCCAATAAACTTGGGACCCAATTTCCAGGAGGGAACCTTCAGTTTAATATTTCTTGTAGACAACCACACCAGATCACCCACATTCAGGTCCGGACCAGGCACACGTCTCTTATCAGCCACACGCTTATACTTCTCACTCATCTTTCTAAGATTACTCTGAATTAGGGATGAGCGAACCCGTGACACGGACCCGAACCCGAACATTTTCGTAAAAGTCTGGGTTTGGGTTCGGTGTTCGGCGCTTACTTGGCGCTTTTTGAAAGGCTGCAAAGCAGCCAATCAACAAGCGTCATACTACTTGGCCCAAGAGGCCATCACAGCCATGCCTACTATTGGCATGGCTGTGATTGGCCAGTGCACCATGTGACCCAGCCTCTATTTAAGCTGGAGTCACGTAGCGCCGCACGTCACTCTGCTATGATCAGTATAGGGAGAGGTTGCAGCTGCGACGTTAGGGCGAGATTAGGCAGATTAACTCCTCCAAAAGACTTCATTCTGTGATCGATCTGCAGCTGTGGATCATTGAAGTGCTATTATTGACTTGCTCACTTTTTTGAGGCTGCCCAGAGCGTTTTTAGATCACTTTTTTTCTGGGGTGATCGGCGGCCATTTTGTGACTTGTGGTGCGCCAGCACGAGCTATCACCAAGTGTATTTAACCATCGATAGTGTGGTTATTTTGTGCTATATCCTACATCAGCTGCAGGCTGAGCCTGTGTCACCGAAGTGCATTTAACCATCAACAGTCTGGTTATTTTTTGGCCATATACTACATCAGCTGCAGGCTGAGCCTGTGTCACCCAAGTGTATTTAACCATCGATAGTGTGGTTATTTTGTGCTATATCCTACATCAGCTGCAGGCTGAGCCTGTGTCACCGAACTGCATTTAACCATCAACAGTCTGGTTATCTTTTGGCCATATACTACATCAGCTGCAGGCTGAGCCTGTGTCACCCAAGTGTATTTAACCATCGATAGTGTGGTTATTTTGTGCTATATCCTACATCAGCTTCAGGCTGAGCCTGTGTCACCCAAGTGCATTTAACCATCAACAGTCTGATTATTTTTTGGCCATATACTACATCTGGTGCAGGCTGAGCCTGTGTCACCCAAGTGCATTTAACCATCAACAGTCTGATTATTTTTTGGCCATATACTACATCTGGTGCAGGCTGAGCCTGTGTCACCCAAGTGCATTTAACCATCAACAATGTGGTTATTTTTTGGCCATATATTACATCAGGGGCAAGTTGAGCCTGTCACCCAGCGCCTAAAAAATAGACCTGACATTTCTATTCAACCAAATCTGTACTGTTTTAGCTGGTCAAGTTATTTGTATTGACCGTAAAAGCACACTTTTTTTTCTGGGTTGAAAAAGCATTCCTAAATTTGCCATTCTCAAAATAACTAGTTTCTGGTATTTGAGGCCTACTTGAAATCTATCCCAAAAAGAAAATAATACATTGAAGGTATTGATAGTGTCATTCAGAAAAACCTAAGACACACGCTAGCGTGCTGATAGAAGTGTGATTCTGTGATTAAACCTATACCTGTCACACAGCGCAAAAAAAAACAGGTCTCACATCTCTATTCAACCAAATCTGCACTGTTGTAGCTGGTCAAGTTATTTGTAGTGACCGTAAAAGCAGACTTTTTGTTCTGGGTTGAAAAAGCATTCCCAAATTTGCCATTCTCAAAATAACTAGTTTCTGGATATTTGAGGCCTACTTGAAATCTATCCCAAAAAGAAAATAATACATTGAAGGTATTGATAGTGTCATTCAGAAAAACCTAAGACACACGCTAGCGTGCTGATAGAAGTGTGATTCTGTGATTAAACCTATACCTGTCACACAGCGCAAAAAAAAACAGGTCTCACATCTCTATTCAACCAAATCTGCACTGTTGTAGCTGGTCAAGTTATTTGTAGTGACCGTAAAAGCAGACTTTTTGTTCTGGGTTGAAAAAGCATTCCCAAATTTGCCATTCTCAAAATAACTAGTTTCTGGTTATTTGAGGCCTACTTGAAATCTATCCCAAAAAGAAAATCTTAGATTGAAGGTATTGATAGTGTCATTCAGAAAAACCTAAGACACACGCTAGCGTGCTGATAGAAGTGTGATTCTGTGATTAAACCTATACCTGTCACACAGCGCAAAAAAAAACAGGTCTCACATCTCTATTCAACCAAATCTGCACTGTTGTAGCTGGTCAAGTTATTTGTAGTGACCGTAAAAGCAGACTTTTTGTTCTGGGTTGAAAAAGCATTCCCAAATTTGCCATTCTCCAAATAACTAGTTTCTGGTATTTGAGGCCTACTTGAAATCTATCCCAAAAAGAAAATCTTACATTGAAGGTATTGATAGTGTCATTCAGAAAATACTAAGACACACGCTAGCGTGCTGATAGAAGTGTGATTCTGTGATTAAACCTATACCTGTCACACAGCGCAAAAAAAAACAGGTCTCACATCTCTATTCAACCAAATCTGCACTGTTGTAGCTGGTCAAGTTATTTGTAGTGACCGTAAAAGCAGACTGTTTGTTCTGGGTTGAAAAAGCATTCCCAAATTTGCCATTCTCAAAATAACTAGTTTCTGGATATTTGAGGCCTACTTGAAATCTATCCCAAAAAGAAAATCTTAGATTGAAGGTATTGATAGTGTCATTCAGAAAAACCTAAGACACACGCTAGCGTGCTGATAGAAGTGTGATTCTGTGATTAAACCTATACCTGTCACACAGCGCAAAAAAAAACAGGTCTCACATCTCTATTCAACCAAATCTGCACTGTTGTAGCTGGTCAAGTTATTTGTAGTGACCGTAAAAGCAGACTTTTTGTTCTGGGTTGAAAAAGCATTCCCAAATTTGTCATTCTCAAAATAACTAGTTTCTGGTATTTGAGGCCTACTTGAAATCTATCCCAAAAAGAAAATCTTAGATTGAAGGTATTGATAGTGTCATTCAGAAAAACCTAAGACACACGCTAGCGTGCTGATAGAAGTGTGATTCTGTGATTAAACCTATACCTGTCACACAGCGCAAAAAAAAACAGGTCTCACATCTCTATTCAACCAAATCTGCACTGTTGTAGCTGGTCAAGTTATTTGTAGTGACCGTAAAAGCAGACTTTTTGTTCTGGGTTGAAAAAGCATTCCCAAATTTTCCATTCTCAAAATAACTAGTTTCTGGTATTTGAGGCCTACTTGAAATCTATCCCAAAAAGAAAATCTTACATTGAAGGTATTGTTAGTGTCATTCAGAAAAACCTAAGACACACGCTAGCGTGCTGATAGAAGTGTGATTGTGTGATTAAACCTATACCTGTCACACAGCCAAAAAAAAACAGGTCTCACATCTCTATTCAACCAAATCTGCACTGTTGTAGCTGGTCAAGTTATTTGTAGTGACCGTAAAAGCAGACTTTTTGTTCTGGGTTGAAAAAGCATTCCCAAATTTGCCATTCTCAAAATAACTAGTTTCTGGATATTTGAGGCCTACTTGAAATCTATCCCAAAAAGAAAATCTTACATTGAAGGTATTGATAGTGTCATTCAGAAAAACCTAAGACACACGCTAGCGTGCTGATAGAAGTGTGATTCTGTGATTAAACCTATACCTGTCACACAGCGCAAAAAAAAACAGGTCTCACATCTCTATTCAACCAAATCTGCACTGTTGTAGCTGGTCAAGTTATTTGTAGTGACCGTAAAAGCAGACTTTTTGTTCTGGGTTGAAAAAGCATTCCCAAATTTGCCATTCTCAAAATAACTAGTTTCTGGTATTTGAGGCCTACTTGAAATCTATCCCAAAAAGAAAATCTTACATTGAAGGTATTGATAGTGTCATTCAGAAAAACCTAAGACACACGCTAGCGTGCTGATAGAAGTGTGATTCTGTGATTAAACCTATACCTGTCACACAGCGCAAAAAAAAACAGGTCTCACATCTCTATTCAACCAAATCTGCACTGTTGTAGCTGGTCAAGTTATTTGTAGTGACCGTAAAAGCAGACTTTTTGTTCTGGGTTGAAAAAGCATTCCCAAATTTGCCATTCTCAAAATAACTAGTTTCTGGTATTTAAGGCCTACTTGAAATCTATCCCAAAAAGAAAATCTTACATTGAAGGTATTGATAGTGTCATTCAGAAAAACCTAAGACACACGCTAGCGTGCTGATAGAAGTGTGATTCTGTGATTAAACCTATACCTGTCACACAGCGCAAAAAAAAACAGGTCTCACATCTCTATTCAACCAAATCTGCACTGTTGTAGCTGGTCAAGTTATTTGTAGTGACCGTAAAAGCAGACTTTTTGTTCTGGGTTGAAAAAGCATTCCCAAATTTGCCATTCTCCAAATAACTAGTTTCTGGTATTTGAGGCCTACTTGAAATCTATCCCAAAAAGGATATCTTACATTGAAGGTACTGATAGTGTCATTCAGAAAAACCTAAGACACACGCTACCGTGCAGATAGAAGATTCTGAGATTAAACCTTAACCTGTCACACAGTGCAAAAAAAAACAGGTCTCACATTTCTTTTCAATGGTCTGCCGGGTGTTCACTCCAAGGTCATGGAAGTCACTCCTGCGGCCACCCCGTTCTCCGAGGGATATGTCCTGAAATCTAGCTGAAAGCTGCAGAACATCAGTCGGAGGTCTCTCCACTACTGGCGGGCCTCTCTGGCGCCCTCTTCCCACAAGCAAAGGCTCGGCTGGTGGCTGCTGGGGTCTTTCAATGCGTCTAGGTTCTTGAGCCTCTTGCTCCTGTCCAGGCTGTCCTTGGCTGGGCTGCCCCCTGGCACGTGCTCTTCCGCGGGCTCTGGCTCGTCCACTCATCTTCTATTCCTGAGAGGATATAAACCGCTAATAAGGTCAATCTGCCGCCTAGCAGCTCCGCCGTGGCACAATCACCTCAGAACTCGCACACTGGTGACTTTAGGTATCTTTACTGGTCACTTTGAGCAGAATGATGACATCCGAGTCACAGCACCAAATGTAACCCTCTTTTCCTTGCACCATCTGCGACACCTCCAGCTTTAACACTCACTCGGTCACCAGCTCCTCCAGGCATAAACTCTAAGTGGACTCTAAGGGACGACACTCAGGTCTTCTGTGGTTTAAAGCTTTATTGAGGTGGAGTGCACTTGGCTGGAGCCTGTAATACAACAGGGAAACACTGCCACTATGTGGTAAACAGCCAGGTCACCAGCCCACCTATATCATAACAGGCAGTCATTATATTACATTCCCACATACATGTTACAGGATATAACAAAGCATTCAGAAAAATGAACAAGAGAAAATCATTTACAAAGATATTGCAGCAGGGTGACCTGGAATACAGCATGTCTTGCAGCCATTTTAGGAAGAACACATGGCTCTCTAACTGTACATCATCTACTCAGCCTAGCATGTGCTGCAGTGTTTAAAGGCTGCTAAAAAACATACAGTCACCTCTTTACATTCTACAGAACTATTATGGGTATATATTATAACTTTTTACAATAGATAAATGAACTTTAGCTTTAGAGAACTTAGACAGAGATCCTACCTCCTTCACAGTAAATGTCTGCACTGAGGAGACCAAACCAAGTAGCAGAATACACAGGGGGCTTTCTGGAAGAGTCCACTGTAAAGACTCTGTCTGTTAAAACTTTTCTGTTATCTAATAGCACATTTGAAGATGTTTATTTAGCATGTCCTGACTCTCTGCTAACAGCTTATGAATATATGGAACTATATTTAACAAGTGATCATTGCTGCAGCTCCTGTATATTGGTATGACCCTATTGCAAACCTGCAGACTGGATATTTGGTGAAACTTCATGTGGTTCATATCGACTGTACTACACCACTGACTTGGTGCCTGGGCCTAAATATGTGACAGTGGCCTGTTCCAGTGGTGGGTGACGTGATGCCTGATTCTCTGCTATGACATGAAGACAGATTCTGTGCTGACATAAGGCCAGATTCTCTGTTACGGGACCTCTCCTCTGCCTGGGTGCCGGGGCCTAAATGTGTGACAGTGTCCTGTTCCAGTGGTGGGTGACCTGATGCCTGATTCTCTGCTATGACATGAAGACAGATTCTGTGCTGACATAAGGCCAGATTCTCTGTTACGGGTCCTCTCTCCTCTGCCTGGGCCTAAATGTGTGACAGTGGCCTGTTCCAGTGGTGGGTGACGTGAAGCCTGATTCTCTGCTATGACATGAAGACAGATTCTGCGCTGACATAAGGCCAGATTCTCTGTTACGGGACCTCTCCTCTGCCTTTGGTGCCTGGGCCTAAATGTGTGACAGTGGCCTGTTCCAGTGGTGGGTGACGTGAAGCCTGATTCTCTGCTATGACATGAAGACAGATTCTGCGCTGACATAAGGCCAGATTCTCTGTTACGGGACCTCTCTCCTCTGCCTGGGTGCCTGGGCCTATATGTGTGACAGTGGCCTGTTCCAGTGGTGGGTGACGTGAAGCCTGATTCTCTGCTATGACATGAATACAGATTCTGCGCTGACATAAGGCCAGATTCTCTGTTACGGGACCGCTCTCCTCTATCTGGGTGCCGGGGCCTAAATGTGTGACAGTGGCCTGTTCCAGTGGTGGGTGACGTGAAGCCTGATTCTCTGCTATGACATGAAGACAGATTCTGCACTGACATAAGGCCAGATTCTCTGTTACGGGACCGCTCTCCTCTGTCTGGGTGCCGGGGCCTAAATGTGTGACAGTGACCTGTTCCAGTGGTGGGTGACGTGAAGCCTGATTCTCTGCTATGACATGAAGACTGATTCTGCGCTGACATAAGGCCAGATTCTCTGTTACGGGACCGCTCTCCTCTGTCTGGGTGCCGGGGCCTAAATGTGTGACAGTGGCCTGTTCCAGTGGTGGGTGACGTGAAGCCTGATTCTCTGCTATGACATGAAGACTGATTCTGCGCTGACATGAAGCCAGATTCTCTGCTATGGCATGAAGAGACTGATTCTCTGCTGACATGAAGCCAGATTCTTTGCTATGGCATGAAGAGACTGATTCTCTGCTGACGTGAAGCCAGATTCTCTGCTATGGCATGAAGAGACTGATTCTGTGCTGACATGAAGCCAGATTCTCTGCTATGGGACCTCTGTCCAATTGATATTGGTTCATTTTTATTTTTTTTATTTTTATTTTAATTAATTTCCCTATCCACATTTGTTTGCAGGGGATTTACCTACATGATGCTGCCTTTTGCAGCCCTCTAGCTCTTTCCTGGGCTGTTTTACAGCCTTTTTAGTGCCCAAAAGTTCGGGTCCCCATTGACTTCAATGGGGTTCGGGACGAAGTTCGGTTCGGGTTCGGATCCCGAACCCGAACATTTCCGGGAAGTTCGGTCGAACTTCTCGAACCCGAACATCCAGGTGTTCGCTCAACTCTACTCTGAATATTTTGCCAAATGGTAGACAAAGACGAGGAAAATCTCTCCTCCTCAGGCAAACCAGAAAGAGCCTCTCCCGAGAATGTCCCAAACTGCGGATGGAACCCATATGCACCAAAGAATGGTGACTTATCAGAAGATTCCTGACGACGGTTGTTCAGAGCAAACTCAGCAAGAGGGAGAAATGAACACCAATCCTCCTGGTTCTCTGCCACAAAACAGCGCAAATATGTCTGCAGATTCTGATTGAGGCGCTCAGTCTGACCATTCGACTGCGGGTGAAAAGCAGAAGAGAAGGACAGCCGAACCCCCAGACGAGAACAGAAAGCCTTCCAGAACCTGGACACAAACTGCATGCCTCTATCGGAAACAATATCAGAGGGAATGCCGTGCAATTTAACAATATGGTCGACAAAAGCTTGCGCCAACGTTTTAGCATTGGGTAAACCAGGGAAAGGTACGAAATGAGCCATCTTGCTAAAACGGTCCACCACCACCAGGATCACCGACTTCCCTGAGGAACGAGGAAGATCCGTGATAAAGTCCATGGACAGGTGTGTCCAAGGACGGGAAGGTATGGGTAACGGGAGAAGGGAACCTGAAGGCCGTGAACGAGGGACCTTAGCGCGAGCGCACGTCTCACAAGCAGCCACAAAACCCTCCACCGACTTACGAAGAGCCGGCCACCAAAATCTCAGAGCAATGAGATCTACCGTGGCTCTACTCCCGGGGTGACCAGCAAGAACAGTATCATGATGCTCCTTGAAGAGTTTGTGACGTAGCTCAGGAGGCACAAACAACTTCCCAGAAGGACAACGGGCAGGTGCCTCAGTCTGGGCAGCCTGGACCTCGGCCTCCAAATCGGAATATAGGGCAGAAACAACTACCCCCTCCGCCAAAATGGGACCCGGGTCCTCGGAGTTTCCTCCTCCCGGAAAACAGCGAGAGAGAGCATCAGCCTTCACATTTTTGATCTCAGGGCGGAATGTAACGACAAAATTGAATCTGGAGAAGAACAGAGACCATCTGGCCTGTCTCGGATTCATACGCCTGGCCGACTTTAAGTATGCCAGATTCTTATGGTCGGTAAAAACGGTGATAGGGTGCCTGGCCCCCTCCAACCAATGGCTCCATTCCTTGAAAGCCAACTTGATGGCCAACAACTCCCTATCTCCCACATCATAGTTTCTCTCTGCCGGGGAGAGTTTTTTTAGAGAAAAAGGCACAGGGTCGCCATTTGGCAGGAGAAGGGCCCTGGGACAAAACCGCACCCACACCCACCTCGGACGCATCCACCTCAACAATAAAAGGTAAGGAAACATCGGGATGCACCAAGACGGGAGCAGACGCAAAACTCTCTTTAATCTTAGAAAAAGCTGCAAGCGCCTCCTCCGACCAAGAGGAAAAATCCGCCCCCTTTTTTGTCATGTCAGTAAGGGGTTTGACAACAGAGGAATAATTCAAAATGAACTTTCTGTAATAGTTCGCAAAACCCAGAAAGCGCATCAATGCCTTCTGATTCTCAGGAAGCTCCCACTCAAGTACAGCACGGACCTTCTCCGGATCCATGCGAAAACCAGAAGCAGAGAGGAGAAAACCCAGAAATTGAATCTCCGATACCATAAAAAGACATTTCTCCAGCTTGGCGTACAATTAATTTTCCCGCAGAATCTGCAGAACCTGAAAAAGATGATCCTGATGGGTCTGAACATCAGGGGAAAAAATCAAAATATCATCAAGATACACCAATACAAATTTCCCCATTAAATGGTAGAAAATACTGTTAACAAAATGCTGAAAGACGGCCGGAGCATTCATCAGGCCGAAAGGCATAACGAGATTCTCGAAATGCCCGTTAGGGGTATTAAAGGCCGTTTTCCATTCATCCCCCTCTCTGACCCTGACCAGGTTGTACGCGCCTCTCAAATCCAATTTGGAAAAAACCTTGGCCCCAACAATTTGGTTGAAGCGGTCCGGGATCAGAGGAAGGGGATAGGGATCGCGAATCGTGATACGGTTCAGCTCCCTAAAATCTAGGCAAGGTCTCAGAGAGCCATCTTTTTTTTTAACAAAAAAAAAAAACCCGCGGCAACAGGTGATTTTGAGGGACGAATATGCCCCTTATCGAGACTCTCGGAGATATAGGTTCGCATTGCGATTCTTTCCGGTTGTGAGAGATTGTAGAGGCGTGCTTTTGGCAGCTTGGCGCCGGGAATGAGGTTAATGGGACAGTCAAACTCCCGGTGAGGAGGTAGCTCCTGAACACCGCTCTCGGAAAACACGTCCGAGAAATCAGAGAGAAATGATGGCACAGTTTTAGTAGACACCTCTGCAAAAGTCGCTGTGAGACAATTCTCTCTACAAAAGTCACTCCACTCATTTATTTGCCTTCCTTGCCAATCAATAGTGGGGTTATGTCTAGTGAGCCAGGGTAACCCCAAAACTAGAGGAGAAGGCAATCCGTTAAGGACAAAACAAGATATATCCTCCACATGAGTGTCACCTACAGCTAGCCGGATATTGTGAACAATGCCCTTCAGAGATCTCTGTGAGAGTGGAGCAGAGTCAAAAGCAAAAACAGGTATATCCTTTTCTAATGTGCAAACCTGAAAACCATGCATGGCTACAAATTGAGTGTCAATAAGATTGACGGCCGCTCCACTATCGACAAAAATCTCACAAGAAATGACTTTGCTCTCTAGCGCCACCCTGGCAGACAGGAGAAAATGGGAACTGCAGGTCAGAGGAAAAGCATCAATTCCTACATCAACTTTGCCCAAAGTAGCAGATGAAGCAGAATTTGATGATTTACCTTTTGAGGTATTTCTCTTATTATCGCTCTTAGTACAGTTCAAGAATCTCCTAGACGGACAAACATTTGCCAAATGAGCTATGCCCCCACAACAAAAACACACCATACTCTGAGGACTAAATCCTCTTTTATCAGGGGCAAGTCGACCTAGCTGCATAGGCTCCTCCTCAGAGGGGAGCGAGACAGGATGAGGCCCCTGCACACTGAATGAGTCCGCACCACTGCCCCTAGACTGACAATGGCTGGACAGAGAGGTCTCGTTTCTTCCTCTTAGACGCCTGTCAAGGCGTACCGCCAATGACATGGCAGACTCTAAGGACGTTGGTCTCTCATGGAAAGCAAACGCATCTTTCAATCTCTCTGAGAGACCATGACAGAACTGACTCCGGAGTGCAGCATCATTCCAACCTGAATCAGCTGCCCATCTCCGAAATTCAGAACAATAAAGCTCCGCAGACAGTTTGTTCTGGCATAAAACACGTAAGTTAGATTCGGCCAGCGCAACACGATCCGGGTCATCATATATCTGCCCCAGGGCCACAAAAAATCTTTCCACGGATCGAAGGGAGGGATCCCCTGATGGCAGCGAAAAAGCCCAAGTCTGAGCATTACCCCTGAGCAGGGAGATGACAATCCTCACCCTCTGCTCCTCCTTACCAGGGGAGTGGGGACACAAGCAAAAATGGAGTTTGCATGCCTCTCTGAAGCGAACAAAATTCTCACTGCCCCCGGAGAACGTTTCCGGAAGTGAGACCTTTGGCTCACAACAGACTCCATGAGCCGGAGCAGAGCCCAATGCTTGAAGCTGAGACATAGATTGACGGAGATCCGCTACTTCCAAAGAAAGACCCTGCATGCGGTCAACCAGGCCAGAAAGCGGATCCATGTCAAAAAGGACGGTTTTGGTGGATTATAATGTCACGGCTGTATGTGAGCAACAAGAGCATACACAGTTAATAGAGCTACTGACCGGACCCAAATGGTGGAACGGGGCATACCCGCGTACCTAAGACTGATGACCACTGTAACCCCTACAATAGTGGAAGGGGCACGGCCACCGGTGCCCTGCTCAGTATATGGAGGGAACCGTGGCCGCCTCAGATCCAGTCAGAAAATAAACAGGTACACAACAATGTCTGCACACTTAGCTGAAGGAGCTGCAGCCGCAGAGAAGACAGATCCAAAGACAGCTGGCAATATCCGGAGTGCTTGCTGCAGCAGAACACAGGTCCAGTGAAATGATAGCTAACAAGTGAAGATGCTCAAGCAAGAGCTACAACTCAAATGAGAAATATAATCCACACCCAAGAAAGGAGGAGGGGTGATTTAAAGGCAGGGAAATCAAATGCAGGAGGAACAGCTGGGAGGACTCCTCCAAGCTCTAGTAGTGACATCATCACAGGGGTGGAGAAACAGAGCTGTAAGAACGTCTCAAAGCTCTGGTAGTGACAGTTATTAGTTTAAGCAGACTGTGATTGTCTATTGTATTGACTTAGATGAAGATTAGATCACATTTTATGACCAATTTGTGCAGAAATCCATATCATTCCAAAGGGTTCACATACTTTTTCTTGCAACTGTATTTCCAAATGTCTTGGGGTGTACTCTAATTTTAAACAAAAATAAATAAAATAAAACCAAAAACTAGTGTAGGCTACCTCCTCATCCTCCACCGCCACTTCCACCTACACCGCCACATCCTCCGCCTCCTCAACCTCCTACTCCATATGGACCTCGTCCTCCAAAATCAAGATTATAATTTTTTATTTTTACGTATTTTATATTATTTGAAGTCATTTCCCTATCCACATTTGTTTGCAGAGCACATTCCATGCTCTTAACCACATCTTGATGCCATTTGCAGCCCTATAGCCCTTTCCATGATTTTTTTTACAGCCATTTTAGTGCTCAAAATTTGGGTCCCCATTGACTGCAATGAGGTACGGGTTCGGGGTCAAGTTCGGGTCCCGAACTCGAACTTTTTTGTGAAGTTCGGCCGAACCCGTCGAACCCAAACATCCAGGTGTCCGCTCAACTCTAGTTATTACACTAAAAAAACAAGAATAACTGTATAGGTGTGTGGTTTGGGCAAGCCTGCTGTGCAGCACAACAGCTTACAATCTTACAGTGCTCTACAGGATTCCCCCTCCCATAACTGGTGTTGCAGCACGTGCCTGAGTATTCCTTTTGAGAAAAACGCCAGCCTGGCTTGAGTTTATGGGGAAGTTTATCAGCTCTCCGGTGTGAAATGTCACTTTAAATTATGGAGTCCTTGCAATGAACCATAGCAACACTTGTGGCCTGACACAAACAGAGACCCTATCTAACTAACTACAGGCCTAGTCTCAGTCTCTAGGCGCCAACACTGTAATGAGGTGCGTGCACGATCTTACCGACCCGGGTCTGCTCTGCCTCCGCTGGTGACTCTGAACAGAACAAATGCCTCTCCAACAAGCATGCGGTCCCGCAGTGTATGTTGCTTTGCTCCTCTGCTCTCATCAGTGTTCCTGAAAGAAATCCTCGTTCTTCTAGAAAGGATCAGGGTCTTGGACACAATCAGCTTCACTTAGCTGCTGCTCTAGTCACTGAGGTATGCTCCCACACCTGGATGCCGTCGGATCCTCTGCTGTCACAGTTCCTCAATCTCACCTTCCTCTAAGATGGCTGCTTTCTTTACCTTCCTCTCCAGGCTTTGTGTAACTCCACCTCTCATGAATATGAAAATATAAGCAGTCTGTAGCTGTGTTTAGGAAACAGCGGCATCTTGTGGCCAAACAGCGGAATTTCAGTCCAGATCATTTAATTGAATCTACACAAACAGTGTTCAAACAATAAAAGCGGTTTACCCATCTCATATGCCACCCCAATAGAAGTTGTCATCCTCGGCAACCCTCCCCATACAAACTCATCCTGGGCATAGAGCTGTGGGGGCAGACCAGCATTGGGCCTGGTTGACCTTCAAGATAAAAACTACTCAGGTAAGTGGCTGCCTTTTCGTGCTGCAGGTCCTTACTGTGATGTGGGAAAAAAAAAACACAAATTGAACCAAAGTACTTATTGAAGGACCACGCTGCTATTTACTGGTAACCAAGCCTCCTTGGCTCCAGCACAGAACCATTCCATTTCCGGACATGGAAAAAGGACCATCAAGCTACACGAGTTGGCGTCTCTCCTCCACAGTAGTGTCCTGTTGGATATCAAGGGATCGCAACCATAGTGAAGCTCCGATTTCCTCCGTATATTAAAATAATTTATTATACTTACAGACGAACACTTGTTTCAAAGCATATAAAATCACAAACTGCATGCACAGTACCGCCCGACCCAGGTTTTGCTTACTTGCTTCTTCAGGAGCGAATATCTTCACTATGCATTCAAGACCTTTAAAACCCTCCCATAAACCCACCCATTCCCTCATTATCCAATTACATACAACCCACCACTACAAATGTCACATATATAAAAATGTATTATAATAATAATAATAATAATAAATAGGTCACTATTATCTATTATCATCCATAAGAACCGCTAAACCTATATCATTTGAGTAATTTCCTCATTTGATCCTATTCCTTTCAGCCCGTAAAGTTTGTACACAGCACAGATCTCCATTCATTAAAAGTATCTCGTCACGTAACCCATCAAGTGATGAGGGGCACATGACAAAATACACCCTATCAGCACTTAGACACACCCCTTACAACCAAAAGTCCTTGTACACGGTGTGAATCTCCATTCATTAAAAGTATCTCGTCACATGGGACATTTTGCGATGAGGGGCACATGACAAAGTACACCCTATCAACACTTAGACACGCCCCTTACAATCAAAGGTCCTTTACCACATTTGAAGATGCGGCTACATACTCTTTCAACCTGATAAAAAGGTTAAACTAGACAGGATTTTAAATCGCATTCAATATTTAGACCACTGGGTTGGAGTGTATCAAGATTGTACATGCACTCGACATCTTTTTTATTAATTTTGGCAATTAGATCTCCACCTCACCAATGTAATCTTTCTGATGATGTTTCTTAAAATTGCAAGGGACGCTGTGAGTATCAATTCCCTTCTTAATGTTGCGCACATGTTCTTGTATTCTTATTTTACGTTTTCTGGTAGTTCTACCCACGTACTGGAGGCCACAAGGGCACTCCAGTACGTAGATTACTCCTGTGCTTTCGTAAGTGATATTTCCCTTAATATTGAAGAGATGATCTTTTTATTGGAGAGTACGGTTTGTGTTGTCCTCACCCTATTAGCCCTCCCTCTATTTTTACAAGGCAGACAAAATCCACACCAAGTGAACCTGCTAGCCCTGTCGTTTTTTATTGGTTTACAAATCGCACTATGTACCAGGTGCTGTCGAAGGTTAGGCGCCTTTTTAAAGATAATATTGGGCCGTTTTTTGATGATAATGTCCCCCAAAACAGAATCGTCCATCAGAATTCCCCAATTTTTCTTCAATGTAAACTTTAAGGTTTGCGATGATTATAAGAATGATAGAGTATACAAATGGAAAAACACTGTAATAGAACCTCCTGCTTTCTCTAGTGAAGATAATAGGTATATGGAATTACCTGTTAGGAGCCAACATAGCAAACACTTGGGGAACGCAACTAAGTATGGAGTGAACTGTGCGACTTTCCCAGCGCAATACCAGCAGGGGGACAGATATCACAACAATACATATAGGAACTTTAATAATAGACCCATACAAGTACCGAGGCAATTTAACCCATGGAATTCTAAACCCTCGGTTAGACCGTACTATCATTATGAGAACCGACAACTAGGTTAGTGAGAAATAATACCTATAGGAATTATAATGAGGGGAACTACCAGCATCATGGGGGTGGGTACACTAGGTACCAGAATAGACCCCATTCTTACTACCGTAATGACAATACTAATAGGAGCCAATATATACAGAATTACCCACAGAATAATTGGAATGAGGAGCCCTTGCAACCACATATACAAAAGGATAGGGTCCCGGAGACGCAAAATTTTCCACATCAAACAATGAAGGATGTTCAGAGAGACAACAAAATGGAGGAAAAGAGGGGAATGGAAAAGATAAACACCCCCCAAAAAAGAATACACACAGAGGTAAGAGAGGAAGAGGAAAACAGCCCAAACCACAAGAAAAGCAAAGGGAAATAAAGGGGATCTTTAATCTAAGTACGCATATGGTACTCTTTCAAAAGAAGAAAAGCGAGTTCTAGGAAGAGGTCTTAAGTTCACACCCACCCATAAACAAAATAAATTTGAGACATTTCTTGATATTCACAAACACATTAGAAAACTTAATATCACTAAATACTATATTAATAATCAGGCCCCACCGTAAAAAACGTAGGTATTGGCGATGGGGTTATTCATACTTAGTTGAGGGATAAATCCAAATTCTTTCCTAAAAATAAGGACAATGATTGTATAGAGAGTTTTAAAATCGGGATGTTTAGGGAACTAGAGAAGCTAGATACCAAACCCAGATACTATAACCTGAGCTATAAAAGAGGCATTAAAGAATCTCGAGGGTAACACTAAGATTTTAATAAAACCGTCCGATAAGGGAGGGGGGTAGTTGTAATGGATGTTGAAAAATATGATAATGAGAGGCGAAGACTCATTTCTGATGAGAGTACCTATGAAAAACTAAAAACAACTCCGGTCTTTGAATTTAAAAGGAAAATGAACCAGCTCCTTCAGGAAGGCCAAAGAGAGGGTATTTTAAATAAAAAGGAATTTTAGTTCTTGTCCATCAAACATTCGATTAGCCCTGTTATCTACTACTTACCTAAGATTCACAAGAGTCTGGAGAACCCTCCCGGGAGACCGATCGTCTCAGGGATTAACTCGGTGATAAGCAGGCTTTCGGAATATGTTGACTATTTTCTCTAGACTCTATTTTCTCTAAACTCTGCAAGTTCCATCATATTTAAAATATACTGGAAGTGTAATTCAGCTTATCAATCATCTAAATATATGGAGTGATGATATGTGGTTAGGGACCCTTGACGTTACTTCTCTCTATACTATCATTCCCAAAGATTTGGGTCTTAAAGGGGTGGGAAAAGCGCTGGATAGGAATCCCTATATGACCCTGGCTCAAAAGAAATTCATAATAGAGTGTAATGATTTTTGACTTTGCCACAACTATTTCATGTATGATGAGGCCTTCTATTTACAGTGTACAGGGACAGCGAAGGGGGTGAAATTCGCCCCCCAGTTACGCTAACCAGTTCATGGACTCCTGGGAAAGGGACTATATCACCCCGATGTTGAAAAAAAAACTGAAAAAGGTGAATTGATCATTTGGCGTTGTTACATTGACGATTGCCTATTAATTTGGAAAGGAGACAAAGAGGGGTAGGAGGAATTTATTATGGGGATTAACAATAATAATTGGAATCTCTCTTTTACTAGTAACATTAGCGCCACTTCTATTGACTTCCTTGACCTCACAATCTTTGTGGATAATGGGCGGTTGAAAACCAAAACGTTCTTTTAAGCCACGGACGTGAATGCCTACATTGGTGTCACAAGATATTCTTATAGCCCATGGCTTAAGAATATACCAAAAGGACAAATCAAAAGGATACTTCGGAACTGTACAGATAAGAAAGATTTTTTAGAGCAAAGTCAGGTTATTAAAGATCGTTTTCTAGAGAAAGGGTATGTGGAGAAGGAGCTGGATGACTTCAATAAGGAGATAGAAACTAGCGGTAATAAAGGTAAAGAGGTAACTAAAAATCAAAATAATAAGGATTTCAGATTTTCTTTTCTGTCCCAATACAACATGAATGTAGGAAGACAGAAAAATTGGGGAATTCTGATGAACGATCCTGTTTGGGGGGACATTATTCCCAAACAGCCCAATATTATCTTTAAAAAGGCGCCTAACCTTCGACAGCACCTGGTACAGTGCGATTTGTAAACCAATAAAAAACGACAGGGCTAACAGGTTTACTTGGTGTGGATTTTGTCTGCCTTGTAAAAATAGAGGGTGGGCTAATAGGGTGAGGACAACACAAACTGTACTCTCCAATAAAAAAAGATCAGCCCTTCAATATTAAGGGAAATATCACTTGCGAAAGCACAGGAGTAATCTACATACTGGAGTGCCCTTGTGGCCTCCAGTACGTGGGAAGAACTACCAGAAAACTTAAAATAAGAATACAAGAACATGTCCGCAACATTAGGAAGGGACTTGATACTCACAGCGTCCCGTTGCAATTTTAAGAAACATCATCAGAAAGATCCGAGGGGTCTGCGGCTTGTAGGGGTGGAGCTATCTAGGACACATTGGCGAGGTGGAGATCTTATTGCCAAAATTTATAAAAAAGAGGTTGAGTGGATGTACAATCTTGATACACTCCAATGAAGTGGTCTAAATATTAAATGTGTTTTAAAATCCTGTCTAGTTTAACCTTTTTACCAGGTTGAAAGAGTATGTAGCCGCATCTTCAAATGTGGTAAAGGACCTTTGGTTGTAAGGGGTGTGTCTAAGTGTTGATAGGGTGTACAGTCGTGGCCAAAAGTTTTGAGAATTACATAAATATTGGAAATTGGAAAAGTTGCTGTTTAAGTTTTTATAATAGCAATTTGCATATACTACAGAATGTTTTGAAGAGTGATCAGATGAATTGCATAGTCCTTCTTTGCCATGAAAATTAACTTAATCCCCAAAAAAACTTTCCACTGCATTTCATTGCTGTCATTAAAGGACCTGCTGAGATAATTTCAGTAATAGTCTTGTTAACTCAGGTGAGAATGTTGATGAGCACAAGGCTGGAGATCATTATGTCAGGCTGATTGGGTTAAAATAGCAGACTTGACATCTTAAAAGGAGGGTGATGCTTGAAATCATTGTTCTTCCATTGTTAACCATGGTGACCTGCAAAGAAACGCGTGCAGCCATCATTGCGTTGCATAAAAATGGCTTCACAGGCAAGGATATTGTGGCTACTAAGATTGCACCTCAATCAACAATTTATAGGATCATCAAGACCTTCAAGGAAAGAGGTTCAATTCTTGTTAAGAAGGCTTCAGGGCGTCCAAGAAAGTCCAGCAAGCGCCAGGATCGTCTCCTAAAGAGGATTCAGCTGCGGGATTGGAGTGCCACCAGTGCAGAGCTTTCTCAGGAATGGCAGCAGGCAGGTGTGAGCGCATCTGCACGCACAGTGAGGCGAAGACTTTTGGAAGATGGCCTGGTGTCAAGAAGGGCAGCAAAGAAGCCACTTCTCTCCAAAAAAATAATCAGGGACAGATTGATCTTCTGCAGAAAGTATGGTGAATGGACTGCTGAGGACTGGGGCAAAGTCATATTCTCAGATGAAGCCTCTTTCCGATTGTTTGGGGCATCTGGAAAAAGACTTGTCCGGAGAAGAAAAGGTGAGCGCTACCATCAGTCCTGTGTCATGCCAACAGTAAAGTATCCTGAGACCATTCATGTGTGGGGTTGCTTCTCATCCAAGGGAGTGGGCTCACTCACAATTTTGCCCAAAAACACAGCCATGAATAAAGAATGGTACCAAAACACCTTCCAACAGCAACTTCTTCCAACAATCCAACAACAGTTTGGTGAAGAACAATGCATTTTCCAGCACGATGGAGCACCGTGCCATAAGGCAAAAGTTGACATTTTGGGTCCATGGCCTGGAAACTCCCCAGATCTTAATCCCATTGAGAATTTGTGGTCAATCCTCAAGAGGCGGGTGGACAAACAAAAACCCACTAATTCTGACAAACTCCAAGAAGTGATTATGAAAGAATGGGTTGCTATCAGTCAGGAATTGGCCCAGAAGTTGATTGAGAGCATGCCCAGTCGAATTGCAGAGGTCTTGAAAAAGAAGGGCCAATTCATTTTTTTGCAAGTACTAGCTTCAAGTACTACATTAAGTACTAGTAAAGAGATATTGCAGCAGACTGAAGAGATTCAAGAGATACTGCAAGAGATTGGCTTAGAGTCTCCAACTGGCTCATCTGTGTTGTTTTTGCTGATCATTGCTTGAGAAGAGGTAAGGAATTCGGTCAGCTGTTTGCTATTGTGCGTTTGCTAATGAGCCTAGCTCACTAAGGTGTTACATTTGTTGCTGCGGGAGGAGTTTGGGAAGGAGTGTGTGTATATATAGAGACAGACTCATTAGCTGGCCTAATTCATTAGCTTCAAGTACTACATTAAGTACTAGTAAAGAGATATTGCAGGAGATAGTCAGGAGGTAGGCTGGAAGGTGGAAACAATACAAAAAAAAAAGGTAAGATTTGTTTGATTTAAAGTTACAAATTTATTTTTTTATTTTTTTATTTTTTTCTCCTCTTTAAAATGGCAGACTTGGTTCAGTGCAGGAATTGTTGTGCATTTATTTCATGTTCCACTCTTTGGAGATTCGGATGCTGTCAGATCTGTAGACAGTTCTCCTTACTGCAGCAGGAAATTGCATTTTTGAAAGCTGAAATATTTAAATTATCTGTTAAACAAACTCCAGCTAGGACTGCTGCAATGCCACTGCCACAGAGGACCCCCAGAAATGGCAGATGGGTTAATGTAGGTTCTGGAAGTCTTAGAGTGGTGGATAGAAGACATGTCCCACAGTCGGTGGTTCTCCATAATTCATTTGCAGCACTCTCAGAATGTAAGGACAACATGGATATGGACTCAAGCACAGAGGGTGAGAAACCATCGACTCCTATGTCTAATGTATGCAACAAAAAAGATAAAGTGAAGTCTCAAAGGATGCAGCTGTTGCTGGGTGATTCAATCATAAGAAGTGTGGAGCTTAAAGAAAATGGTTTTGTGAGATGTCTCCCTGGGGCTACTGCTAGAAGAGATAGAAGACGTATTATTAATATTGTTAAGCAAGCAAAGCAGGAAGGGGACGTGGATGTTCTTGTCCATCTAGGGACAAATGACCTGGCTTGCAATGAAGTGTCAGAGGTGAAAAAATCTTTTATCACACTTGGTAATGACGTACAGGATTTTGCATCCACCATTTCATTTTCTGAAGTTCTGCCTGTGCATAATGTTCAGAATGATAGGCAGAGGCGCATAAAGGAGTTCAACATATGGCTTGGTAAATGGTGTCAAGAGCAAGGATTTGGCTTTGTTTCTCATGATAGCTCTACTTGGAATAGAAAGGAACTGTACAAAAAAGATGGTTTGCATCTTTCTCTCAAAGGAACAAATGTACTTAGTGAACAACTCCAAGAATTTGCGAAAGAGTATTTAAACTAGGAAGGGGGGGCAAAAGAGTGAAAATAAAAGAGTCTAATTGCCCCCCGAAACAATGCCAGAACAGGTCAGAAGCACAGACGTTAAGAAATGATAAGCTCAGAGTCCTGTCTACAAATGCTCGCAGTTTAGGTAAAAAAATCAATGAACTTGGGTCAATAATGGCTTCTGAGAATGTAGATTTAGTGGCTGTTACGGAGACATGGTTTAATGAAAGAAATGACTGGGACATAACCATACCAGGGTACTCTTTATACAGAAGAGACAGAGAAGGCAAGAAAGGAGGAGGAGTGGCCCTGTATGTGAAAGATAGCATTAAATCTAACCTAATACAAGTTGGTGAGGCCAACATAGAGTCAGTTTGGGTTACGTTGCAGTTTGCTAACCATGCAGTAACTCGTGTAGGTGTGATATATAGACCACCTGGTCAAGTTAAAGAACTAGATGATCTACTAGTTGAAGAAATAGCTAAAATGACAATGAAAGGAGAAGTTATCATTATGGGAGATTTCAATCTTCCAGATATAAACTGGAAAACCAAAATAGCAAGTTCTACCAGGAGTACAGATATTCTAAATTCCCTACTGGGGTTATCTCTACAACAAGTGGTTGAGGAGCCAACCCGGAGGGAGGCCATTTTGGATTTGGTATTCACAAACGGGGATTCGGTATATGATGTCATTGTAGGCGAAACCTTGGGATCTAGTGATCACCAGTCAGTGTGGTTTAATATAAGAACTGTGAAAGAGTCCCACCACACAAAAACAAAAGTTTTAGATTTTAGAAAAACAGACTTTTCAAAAATGAAATTAGTCATAAATGAGTCCTTATCAGACTGGAACGGATTACATGGAGTCCAGGAGAAATGGGACTACTTAAAAGGTGCATTATTGAAGGCAACAGAAAATTGCATTAGACTTGTCAGTAAAAGCAAAAAAAGGAGGAGACCAATGTGGTACTCAGCAGAAGTGGCCCAAATCATTAAAAATAAAAAGCTAGCATTTTGTAATTATAAAAAAACCCAGAGCAATGAAGATAAGGAAATCTACAAGATTAGGCAGAGAGAGGCCAAGCAAGTTATAAGAACTTCTAAAGCGCAGGCAGAAGAAAAACTAGCTCAGTCTATGAAAAAAGGGGATAAGACATTCTTCAGATATATAAATGAAAAAAGGAAATTAAAACAAGGAATAACTAAATTAAAAACAAAGGACGGAAGGTATGTAGAAGAGAATAAAGGGCTAGCCGACTGCCTTAATGAATACTTCTGTTCAGTTTTTACAAAAGAAAAAGGAGAAGGACCTCCACTAGAAAGAATGACTATTAAATCGTTTGATTCATGTATCTTTACAGAGGAAGATGTTCTAAGTTTGCTGTCTAAGGTGAAGACGGATAAGTCACAGGGGCCTGATGAGATACACCCAAAATTATTAAAAGAGCTTAGTGGTGAGCTGGCAAAACCGTTAACAGATTTATTTAACCAATCATTAGTAACAGGAGTCGTCCCGGAAGATTGGAAATTGGCAAATGTCGTGCCCATTCACAAGAAAGGTAGTAGGGAGGAATCGAGCAACTATAGACCAGTGAGTCTGACATCAATAGTAGGCAAATTAATGGAAACCCTATTAAAGGATAGGATTGTGGAACATCTAAAATCCCATGGATTGCAAGATGAAAAACAACATGGGTTTACTTCAGGGAGATCATGTCAAACAAATCTTATAGATTTTTTTGACTGGGTGAATAAAATAATAGACGGTGGAGGTGCAGTAGACATCGCATATCTAGATTTTAGTAGGGCTTTTGACACTGTCCCACATAGAAGACTTATCAATAAACTGCAGTCATTGAGCATGGACTCCCATATTGTTGAGTGGATTAGGCAGTGGCTGAGTGACAGACAACAGAGGGTTGTAGTCAATGGAGAACATTCAAAACAAGGTAATGTTACCAGTGGGGTTCCACAGGGATCTGTACTGGGACCGATTTTGTTTAATATCTTCATAAGTGATATTGCAAAAGGCCTCGCTGGTAAGGTTTGTCTTTTTGATGATGACACAAAGATATGTAACAGGGTTGATGTTCCTGGAGGGAAACGCCAAATGGAAAAGGATTTAGGAAAACTAGAAGAATGGTCAGAACTCTGGAAACTGAAATTTAATGTGGATAAGTGCAAGATAATGCACCTGGGGCGTAAAAACCCAAGGGCAGAATATAGAATATTTGACACAGTCCTGACCTCAGTATCTGAGGAAAGGGATTTAGGAGTAATTATTTCAGAAGACTTAAAGGTGGGAAGACAATGTAATAGAGCAGCACGAAATGCCAGCAGAATGCTTGGATGTATAGGGAGAGGTATAAGCAGTAGAAAGAGTGAAGTGCTTATGCCGCTGTACAGAACACTGGTGAGACCTCACTTACCAGGAAAGGTTAAAGGACCTTAATATGTATAGCTTGGAAGAAAGAAGAGACAGACGGGATATGATAGAAACTTTTAAATACATAAAGGGAATCAACTCGGTAAAGGAAGAGAGCATATTTAAAAGAAGAAAAACTACCACAAGAGGACATAGTTTTAAATTAGAGGGGCAAAGGTTTAAAAGTAATATAAGGAAGTATTACTTTACTGAGAGAGTAGTGGATGCATGGAATAGCCTTCCTGCAGAAGTGGTAGCTGCAAATACAGTGAAGGGGTTTAAGCATGCATGGGATAGGCATAAGGCCATCCTTCATATAAGATAGGGCCGGGGGCTATTAATAGGATTCAGATATATTGGGCAGACTAGATGGGCCAAATGGTTCTTATCTGCCGACATATTCTATGTTTCTATGTTTCTATGTTTCTATGTAACACTGCAAATACTGACTCTTTGCATAAATGTCATGTAATTGTCGATAAAAGCCTTTGAAACGTATGAAGTGCGTGTAATTATATTTCACTAGTACAGAAACAACTGAAACAAAGATCTAACAGCAGTTTAGCAGCAAACGTTGTGAAAACTAATATTTGTGTCATTCTCAAAACTTTTGGCCACGACTGTACTTTGTCATGTGCCCCTCATCATATAATGGGCCATGTGACGAGATACTTTTAGTGAATGGAGATTCACGTCGTGTACAAGGACTTTTCATTTTAAGGGATGTTTCTAAGTGCTGATAGGGTGTATTTTGTCATGTGCCCCTCATCATATAATAGGCCATATGACAAGATACTTTTAGTGAATGGAGATTCACGTCGTGTACAAGGACTTTTCGTTGTAAGGGATGTTTCTAAGTGCTGATAGGGTGTATTTTGTCATGTGCCCCTCATCACTTGATGGGTCACGTGACGAGATACCTTTAGTGAATGGAGATCTGTGCCATGTACAAACTTTATGGGCTGAAAGGAATAGGCTCAAATGAGGAAATTACTCAAATGATGTAGGTTTAGCGGTTCTTATGGATGATAATAGATGAGAGTGACCTATTTTGTATTATTATTATTATACATTTTTATATATGTGACATTTTTAGCGGTGTGTTGTATGTAATTGGATAATGAGGGAATGGTTGGGTTTAGGGGAGGGTTTTAAAGGTCTTGACTGCATAGTGAAGATATTCGCTCCTGAAGAAGCGTGTAAACAAAACCCGGGTCGGGCGGTACTGTGCATGCAGTTTGTGATTTTATATGCTTTGAAACAAGTGTTCGTCTGTAAGTATAATAAATTATTTTACTATATGGAGGAAGTCGGAGCTTCACTATAGTTGCGATCCCTTGATATCCAACAGGACACTATAGTGGAGGAGAGACGCCAGCTCGTGTAGCTTGATGGTCGTTTTTCCATGTCCAGAGGGAGGAATGGTTCTGTGCTGGAGCTAAGGAGGCTCGGTTACCAGTGAATAGAAGTACGGTCCTTCGATAAGTACTCTGGCTGACCTTCGCATAGTGATAGTTTCAGAAGAACTGGGGACATCAGGCACATCTAATGGGGGAGGAGCTATTGACCGCTCAACACTTTCCCTGGGTGGAAAACTTGCCACGCCCGGAGCCTCTGTGGGTACCGGGGAAGGGACAACCCACTATTCCTCTTCCTCCTCCACTAAGGGGATTTCCTCTGTACTCAGAGCAGGAGGAGGCATCTCCTCCACACACACAGGCTCATCAAAATTACAACGTCTCAACATGTTACAATGCAAGTTTTGTGAGGGCCTCCCAGTCCCTATTGGCTCTACCTCATAGACTTAGATGGCAGGGTCTACCCTCCTCTTCACCATGCATGGGACCGCCTCCCACCGCCCATCCAACTTCCTAGATGGCCGTTTGGCTTTGACCATCACTCGATCACCCGGGGCATACACATCCCTCTGCACTGGTCTTGGGTTAGGGTGTTTCTCTTGTCCCAGGCGCTCCCCCACAACCTTGTGTATCGCTCTCAGCCGGCGGTGGTGCTCTTGCACCCATGCAGTGGTACTTCTCGGTGGTGGCTCCATCAGATCGGGCATCAATCTCCCGTCCGGCTCTCCAAAACATGAGCATATGTTGGGAGTATTCGGTGGTACTGTGTACCCTTTTGTTATAGGCCAACATCAGTTCATGTAGGTTCTCGGGCCACCGAGAATTTTGGCTGTCCTCTAGAGTCAGCAGCATCTGGAGAAAGGTGCAGTTGAACCACTTGCACGCCCCGTTACCTCTGGGGGTGATACAGGGTGGTGCAGGAACATTCAATCCCATACAGCTGGTATAGCTCATTCATTAGAGTACCCTGAAAACATGCCCCCCCCTTTCAAATGTATCCTCTGTGGACACCTGAACACCTGTATAAAGTGTTTGCAGACCACTTCAGCGGCTGACTAGTCTCCTGTCTGGTCTCTGGTGGGTATAGCCACTGCATACTTTGTGAAATGATCTGTCATGACTAGACAGTACGAGTGTCCCGAGGTAGAGTACCCAATCTGTACATAATTGATCATAAGAAGCTCTAGGGGTGCTGAGTTCTGAATAACCTGGACAGGAGCCCGCTGTTCCGTACGCTTACTCAGCCCACAGGGTCGACACTTAAGACATGCCTCGGCCACCATGTCTTCCAGATCTGGACAGTGTACCAGCCGTTGGAGCCACTTGAACTTTTTGTCACTCCCAAAATAAGTGCCCCTTTCATGGGCTTCCTGGGTGGCCTCCGGTCCCATTGACATGGGGATGACAATCTGTTGCCGGAACTGCAGCTCTGACTGTAAGTATATGGTCCAACACAGGAGGCCCTGGGTAACAGTCAGCTTATCCCACTGTCTCAACAAATTTTGGCCCTCTGGAGTCAGACGTGGCTCGTTCTTCTGGCCAAAGCCAGATCTTGGTCCAGACCCATTCTTTCACTTTCCACAGGTCCATGCAGCTTTTCTGGACTCTCTCCCAATCGGCTCAGATGCCACCCCACTTGAATGTGCCACGTCCTGGAACATGGGTAATCGACCAAAGTCAGGAGTTTCAGTGTCCTCTAGCTCCTCATCGGCACTCTACAACCCTACAGGGACTTGGGAGAGTGCATCGGCGTTGCCGTTCTCCCTACCTGACCGGAACTTGATGCGGTATTGGTACTTAGAAAGGCGACCACCTCTGCTTAAGTGCAACGAGTTTGGCATTCTCCAGATGTGCTAACGGGTTGTTGTCCATCATCACGGTCACCTCTGAACCTGTCAGGTACTCCGTGAACCCTTCGGTCATGGCCCACACTGGTGCCAGTAGTTCCAATTTAAAGGAGCTACAGTATAGTTGTCAGGGTTGAGCTATGACTCCCTCAGAGACCAGCTGCCATAGGCAATGACTCTCTCACGTCTATCCTGGACTTGGGATAACACGGCCCCCAGACCATGTAGACTTCCATCAGTGTACAGCAGGAATGGGGTGTTGCACTGCGCATAAGCCATAATCGGAGCACTGGTCAGTGCCTCCTTCACTGCTTCAAAGACCTCTTGTTTCCAGGGTCCCCAGAGTTCGATTGGACCATTGGACCATTCTTTGGCCCCCCCCGCACTGGCCCTTGATAACTTGTTTAATGGGCACACCAAATGAGCAAATTTGGGTATAAACCTCCTGTAGTAGCTGGCCAGTCCCACAAATGCCTGCACCTCTTGTAGTGTACGTGGCTGGGGACACTTCTGGAAAGCCTCCACCTTGCTGGGAGTTGGCTTTACACCCTCCTGTGTGACCAACCACTGGAATGTTCCCAGGGCATTGGGCAGGCCAAACGGCATCCAGTTGAACTCATAATCCCATAGGTAGGATGAAGGCCATCTTCGCTTTGTCCTTCTTGGCCATTGGTACCTTCCAATACCCACTGGCCAGGTCAAGAGTCGAGATGAACTTTGCATGACTCAGGGCGGACAATGACTCCTCAAATCGCGGAAGGGGGCAATCCACGCAAAACCGGAGACTCATCTTTCTTCCGCACCAAGACTACTAGAGCAGCCCAAGGACTTTGACTTTTCTGGATCATCCGGTTTTACAACATGCTGGCCACCATATCCTTCACCTCCTGTTAAATTTTAGGTGGGATTTCTCTGTAACATTCCCTGATTGGTGCAGCATCGCTGGTGGGTATTTTGTGTTCGATGGCGGAAGCACACCTGAAGTCCTCATCATGTCTCGAGAATGCCTCCTGAAATTATCAAAGGGTGTCTTCCAGCAACTTCTGTTATCCTGGAGTCAGGGTCTTGCAGTCCACCCCGATCCGGGCCATGATCACTCGACCGTTCCACTCTGCTGTCAGGGTCTCATTTTGATGGACTTCTACAGCATAGGTCCAGGCTGATTTCCTATCTGGCTGTAGCGTGAAGCTCCTTCGTCGAGGGATATCCCCTTCGGACACATAAACTTTGGCCAGCATGGTATTCCCAGGAACGGTAAACTCGAAGTTTTCAACAATGAGGCAGCGTACAGGCACACATCCATCCTTCACAATAGCAAGGGCCCGGGCTACCAGTGGGTGAGTCTGCATTTCCTCTTGGTAAGCGGGCTCGATCAGGACCGTCAGTCCATTCAGTTGTTGTCCAGCCCCCACTGGCAGCATCAATTTATATTCTTGTCGAGGTGGGATCTTTACCGGAGTCCTCCACGGCACATTCACGTGTCCAACATGTACATGTTGCTCTTTGGCAGACTACAGCTCCTCACCATCTGCTGTAGAACCTTCTGGATCGGCCAGTGTGTGGTCCCCCGTTGCCAATACTTCGGCTCTTCTTTGGCATAGATTTGATGGTCTAGGTCTCTCAGCACGTTCATACCTAGTTCATACCTAGCGTGATGTCCATCCCTCTCCAGGACGAATGGTCCAGCAGCAGGACCCCCTTCTTGCCGACGTCTTGCCAAAACAGTTGGACCCGCATCCAGATTGTCCCTTGGACGTCCATCTCTCTGTTATTGGCAGCTGTCAGCCTGATCACGTTCCCGTCTTCCAGCTCCATCATATGTCCAAAGTGACTTTCGAAGAACTCCAGAGGCATAAGGGTGCACTCCGACCCTGTATCAACTAGGCAAAGTACCTTTTGGCCTTCCAACTCGGCTTTCATAATGGGACTGCTGGCATATAGGTCATGTTCCTCATGCATAGAGCTTAGCTTCTGGTGTACCACAGCAAGACGCCCAGCTACTGCGGGGGTCGGAAGTTTATCCTCGGCTCAGACCTTATCTTTTCTGGGCACTCTCTGGCCATATGGCCATACTGTCGACAAGCCCAGCAGAGGGGCCCTCTTTTGATGAGCCCCCGCATCTGAGTTATCCTGGGTGGAGTGGCGCGGGGCGCTGGGGTCATTTACGGAGGCTGGGATGATCCTGCCTTCATTTCGGACACTTCCAGCCAAAGTTCTCTCAATTCTATCTGCAGGGCCTGGACCACATTCTTTAAGGACTCTGAGTCTTCAGATGCAGACTGACCTCCTGTGACATGGGTGCTACTCACTACTCTCGCCGCCACAGGCATGTGCTCTTCCTCTCTCTCCACGGCGGCTAGGTAGACACTGTAGAATATCATGTCGGCCGTCGGCCGGGTCATCTCTTGCAATTCGTCCTGTAAGAACTTGTTGGAGAGCCTTACTATGAACTGGTGTCTGTCACGGCTGAGGATGGGGGAAATCCTCAGCCGTGTAACGCCAGATCATGTTATGGCCTACTCGGCCAGGAGAACAGGATAGGGAGCAGGTCACCTCCTAACAGCGTCCCTACCCTGACCCTAACTCCTAACTGCATGGGCCGACCTTAAAGGTAGGAGGACCCATGCGCAGGAACCTCGGATCCCTAACTCACCCTCCGTCCGGTCCCTGCGCTAGGAGTCAGAGTAAGACGCCTCACTCCTCCTAGGCATGGAGGAGCAGGAGTCTCAACGGCCAAGCTGTTGGGAAAATGGGGGAACACAAACAGTCCTATGGATATGGCAGGTAATGTGAACTAGTTCCACTTACCTGCCACAGCCTTGCTGACTGGATCCCTGTGCAGGCAAGCTGAAGTCCAGACAAGATTCAATGAACCCCGCAAACACACAACCACACACAGGAACCCAGATCCATAGCTGCACAAATATACAACAGGAACAAATCAACTGATCATAACATAACATAGTGTATCACAATTTATGATCACAAGGGTGGCCCACACTGGCAGATGGAAAAGACCAGGAGAGTTCCTCCAGCTTACAAGGCTGGAGTACCCCTCAGAAGTCTGTCTAAACTGAGGCTTTATAGCCCAGGCAGCCACACCCACAAACGGACACACCCAGTGCACACACACTAGGAAGGAGATTAACCCTTCCAACACCAGGGAAGGGAAAACACCACTAATAGGAGACGTGCACACAATAACATAAAAAGCAAGTGCACACATACACACAAAACCGCATGCACAACATAGCAAGCTGCAATGG
The DNA here is from genome assembly GCF_905171765.1 of Bufo bufo. NCBI lineage: Eukaryota > Metazoa > Chordata > Amphibia > Anura > Bufonidae > Bufo > Bufo bufo. The sequence goes on along the minus strand of NC_053397.1, from coordinate 66,207,083 downwards.
CACAGCTCAGACTGCTACGCTGCCACATACATACTGTTGCCAGCGGCAACCACAGGTGAGGCAAATACCAGTGCCCTCACCTGTGATTGAACACCAAAGAAAACCGCTGACAACCGCATGCGGTTCAGGAGTCACAGTCATAGCCATGGCCGTGACAGTGTCCTAGTAGCTGGTCCACCTCCCAGAAGGCTCCCATGGCCTCTGGGTCTTGCCGCTGTATATCATTTAACGTCTCCTGTAGGGAATTGGAGTACTGCATCAGTGTCTTGCCCTCTCTCTGTGGTCAGTTGAAGAAGTGGCTCCATAACTGCACTACTTTAGTACGCCCTCCCGGGCTCTCTCCAGCAGGAAGAATATTTTCTCTAGGGTGTCTCTATTGGATTCAGGCCTTACCATCACTGTCCCTCTGACGTCACCCTCTAGAGCCCCCAACGCAACCTTTGCCCGCAGCTCGGGGGTCAGGTTACACATTCTAACAGCACTTTGCACCCTTTCTTACCAGTCCTGCAACGTCATGTTTTTAACGTCAAATTTTGGCAGATGACGCAACAATGCCCCCACGGGAATGTACCGTACTGGGGTGGGCATGGCGGGGCAAGCTGTATCAGCGGTGTTGGGGCAAGTTGGCCTTGGCGCACCCTGAGCTGGGTCCTGGACTGGTGCCATCCATAATGGTCACTGTATTCTGCCGACAATGCCAAGATGTAAGCTGTGTACCGGGGTGGGCTCCACAGGATACAGCGAAGTCAAGAACGAGGAAAACAACTCCACCACCAGTTTTTGCCTAAACAGAATTTTACTTAAACATGCAAAGCCACAAATACAGGGAACATACAATAAATCTACATACACCAAGCCCTAAGGCGGATACCATTGTGCTGCACAGAGCGGCACCCTTTGATGGATGCAGGAAGAAAGCATGGTAATTTACCTACTAGCGGGCACAACTAAACTGCCACACCTTACCTGTTATTACCCTAAAAAGCAAGAATAACTGTATGGGTTTGTGGTACGGGCTAGCCTGCTGTGCAGCACAACAGCTTACAATCTTACAGTGCTCTACAGGATTCCCCCTCCCATAACTGGTGTTGTAACACGTGCCTGAGTATTCCTTTTGAGCAAAACGCCAGCCTGGCTTGAGTTTGTGGGGAAGTTTATCAGCTGTCCGGTGTGAAATGTCCCTTTGAATTATGGAGTCCTTGCAATGAACAATAGCAACACTTGTGGCCTGACACAAACAGAGACCCTATCTAACTATCTACAGGCCTGGTCTCAGTCTCTAGGCTCCAAAACTGTAATGAGGTGCGTTCACGATCTTACCAACCTGGGTCTGCTCTGCCTCCGTTGGTGACTCTGAACAGGACAAATGCCTCTCCAACAAGCATGCAGTCCCACAGTGTATGTTGCTTTGCTCCTCAGCTCTCATCAGCGTTCCTGAAAGCAATCCTCATTCCTCTGGACAGGTTCAGGGTCTTGGACACAATCAGCTTCACTTAGCTGCTGCTCTGGTCACTGAGGTATGCTCCCACACCTGGATGCCGTCGGATCCTCTGCTGACACAGTTACTCAGTCTCACCTTCCTCTAAGATGGTTGCTTTCTTTGCCTTCCTCTCCAGGCTCTGTGTAACTCCACCTCTCATGAATATGGAAATATAAGCAGTCTGTAGCCATGTTTAGGAAACAGCAGCATCTTGTGGCCAAACAGCAGAATGTCAGTCCAGATAATTTAATTTAATCTACACAAACAGCATTCAGACAAAGAGAGCTTTTTCCCCCTCTCACAATGACTTCCACTGGAAGCATTCTTTGGGGTTGCAAGGAGGAGAAACAGGAGGAACGTTGTGACCCCTGGCTCTGCGGCACAGTGTCGGTCTCCACGCCATCCTGCTGCGACTGAGCGTGAGCCATCCAATACACTATCTCATCCTCTTCCTTCTCAACTATACTGTTCCGCCTTTCCGAAGCCAGCACAGAGAACTGCAGCCTACTACTACTACTACTACTACTACTACTACTACTACTACCACTACTTTTGGCCAGATAGATGGTGCTGTTATTACTCCACATTCTGGCTCTGGGTCCTTCGTTTGAAACCCTTCAATATCCTAGACATTTTTGGGCATCTCAGATAATGTTGTGAACTACATTGTGTCATTGAATATAATCAACAACCCCCCTCCCTCAAAAAAAAAAAAATTATTAAAAAAATGTGTGAAATAGGGAAACAGATTTGCGTTTAAATTCATTATCACTCCCAGATACTTTTGTGTTATACCTTGTCTATTAGTATAGTAATCACGTATATATGCTGCTAGTTTGAATTTAATCAGTCCTTAATAATATGAAAATTGATTTGAAACGCGTTTGTAAACACAGAAGTAAAGGGAAACTGATTTAGGACTAAATTTATTATCCCACACAGATACTTGTGTGTGCTGGCCTGTGTATTGGTGTTGATCACCCATATGCTGGTTTAATTTATATAAACAAGTCCCAAAAAATATTTACATTCCAATCACATGGAAACTTAAAATATGTAAATGGAAGACTGAGGCTTGATGCTCAATTTCTTCCTTAATACACACAGGTAGATTGTTGCTATACCTTGTGTCTTGTAATAATTACATATATATGCTGGTTTAATTAATAGTGATAAGCGAAGTGTTGAAAAATTTGATCCAGCTGCTTCGCTTAATTTTACAAAAAAATTTGCTTTGTGACGAATTATGATTGCACCGCTCCCTGTAATTGTACAGTCGTGGCCAAAAGTTTTGAGAATGACACAAATATTAGTTTTCACAAAGTTTGCTGCTAAACTGCTTTTAGATCTTTGTTTCAGTTGTTTCTGTGATGTAGTGAAATATAATTACATGCACTTCATATGTTTCAAAGGCTTTTATCGACAATTACATGACATTTATGCAAAGAGTCAGTATTTGCAGTGTTGGCCCTTCTTTTTCAGGACCTCTGCAATTCGACTGGGCATGCTCTCAATCAACTTCTGGGCCAATTCCTGACTGATAGCAACCAATTCTTTCATAATCACTTCTTGGAGTTTGTCAGAATTATTGGGTTTTTGTTTGTCCACCCGCCTCTTGAGGATTGACCACTAGTTCTCAATAGGATTAAGATCTGGGGAGTTTCCAGGCCATGGACCCAAAATGTCAACATTTTGGTCCCCGAGTCACTTAGTTATCACTTTTGCCTTATGGCACGGTGCACCGTCTTGTTGGAAAATGCATTGTTCTTCACCAAACTGTTGTTGGATTGTTGGAAGAAGTTGCTGTTGGAGGGTGTTTTGGTACCATTCTTTATTCATGGCTGTGTTTTTGGGCAAAATTGTGAGTGAGCCCACTCCCTTGGATGAGAACCAACCCCACACATGAATGGTCTCAGGATGCTTTACTGTTGGCATGACACAGGACTGATGGTAGCACTCACTTTTTCTTCTCCGGACAAGCCTTTTTCCAGATGCCCCAAACAATCGGAAAGAGGCTTCATCGGAGAATATGACTTTGCCCCAGTCCTCAGCAGTCCATTCACCATACTTTCTGCAGAAGATCAATCTGTCCCTGATGTTTTTTTTGGAGAGAAGAGGCTTCTTTGCTGCCCTTCTTGACACCAGGCCATCTTCCAAAAGTCTTCGCCTCACTGTGCGTGCAGATACGCTCACATCTGCCTGCTGCCATTCCTGAGCAAGCTTTGCACTGGTGGCACTCCGATCCCGCAGCTGAATCCTCTTTAGGAGACGATCCTGGCGCTTGCTGGACTTTCTTGGATGCCCTGAAGCCTTCTTAACAAGAATTGAACCTCTTTCCTTGAAGTTCTTGATGATCCTATAAATTGTTGATTGAGGTGCAATCTTAGTAGCCACAATATCCTTGCCTGTGAAGCCATTTTTATGCAACGCAATGATGGCTGCACGCGTTTCTTTGCAGGTCACCATGGTTAACAATGGAAGAACAATGATTTCAAGCATCACCCTCCTTTTAACATGTCAAGTCTGCCATTTTAACCCAATCAGCCTGACATAATGATCTCCAGCCTTGTGCTCGTCAACATTCTCACCTGAGTTAACAAGACGATTACTGAAATGATCTCAGCAGGTCCTTTAATGACAGCAATAAAATGTAGTGGAAAGTTTTTTTTGGGATTAAGTTAATTTTCATGGCAAAGAAGGACTATGCAATTCATCTGATCACTCTTCATAACATTCTGGAGTATATGCAAATTGCTAATATAAAAACTTAAACAGCAACTTTTCCAATTTCCAATATTTATGTAATTCTCAAAACTTTTGGCCACGACTGTACACCTCAGATGCCACATTCATACCTGATTGCGGCTTCTTACAGCAAGATTACAGTGTAAAAAAAAAAATATATATATATATATATATATATATATATATATACACTCACCTAAAGAATTATTAGGAACACCATACTAATACGGTGTTGGACCCCCCTTTTGCTTCAGAACTGCCTTAATTCGACGTGGCATTGATTCAACAAGGTGCTGATAGCATTCTTTAGAAATGTTGGCCCATATTGATAGGATAGCATCTTGCAGTTGATGGAGATTTGAGGGATGCACATCCAGGGCACGAAGCTCCCGTTCCACCACATCCCAAAGATGCTCTATTGGGTTGAGATCTGGTGACTGTGGGGGCCATTTTAGTACAGTGAACTCATTGTCATGTTCAAGAAACCAATTTGAAA